>NW_024002876.1:82180-189316 GCF_014805625.2 Glossina fuscipes
TGCGAAGCTTTGGTTGTTTTTCGTACGTTTCCATGCTAACTATATAGCTATATAAATAATTTTTGACTGCGAAATCGAATCTTTTTTGGATCTTTGTTTTTCATTCAACCCGTTGGTTTATTTTTACTTTATTTAACGTTTTGTTTTTCTTATATTTTTATTCTAATTTCAAGAGTCTTTTGTTATAAGATTTATCGTACTTTATCGTTTGGTCTCGGTTATTAGCATTTGTGGCGGGGTCTTTTCCTAATAAATAAAAACTAAAGCTTAGTTTTAACGATTCCTTCGAACGCTGTTTATTTTTTGAAAATTCTCGGATTTCACATATCGACGTATTTGCATTTTGGTCAAAAATGACAAAGACCTTTAAATCGTTACTCCTGCATATTATTATACCTCATTACAATTTCCCTAAAAATATATACATAAATGTATCTTGTTACGGGCAAGTCTAACACTCGATTTCGGTAGCGTTGTTTCTTTTTTGCACTTTTGGTCGTGTTTTAGTTAAGAAACAGAAAATAGATTTGCAATTTTTCTAATTAACGGCCGATTTTTATTGCTCTTGTTTTGTTACTGCATACAAAAGAAGTCTATAAGAATTGTAAAGGCATTGTTCACAAAAGATACTTTAAATAAATTCTTAAACTAAGAAGATTTTATTACATATACTTGCAAGCATATTTAAGGAGTCGTAATTATGTTACTTACCATAAATTCAACTTCTAATTATTTGTTTTTCTGCCAGAAATTATTTTCCCTTTTTGTTTTATAATCGTTCCTTTAATAAAATTTAAGTTAACTAAATTTTTAGATTGACGCATGTTGATAGTATGCTTTCTCACTTTTACTTAAATTCAGTTTTAAAATATTTAATGGTCGGATGTGTATAGAATATATTTACATAAAGATGTGTACGTGTAGATAATGAATGTAACGAAATAAAGACTTCCAATTTGAATGTAAATCTAAGTCGCATAAACTTTCCTAGACAATGGCTGCTACAAAGCGAAATGCTGGCTTAACATCGGCAGTACCAAGGGCTACCTTAAACGATGAAGAGCTGGTGAGTGAAATGTGGACGGTTTTACATAAAATATTTTGCATACGCAGAATTACTAATGCCAAACGGCTACGATTCATTCCAATTCGCTTAATTATTTTACCTTTTCTATACTTCATAAAAGAAAACTCATGTATACCGTAAGGCATTGCAAGCTTTAATATATCCAATATCTTCAACGACACCGCATAATTTTGTTTTATGGACTGCGACGTCACCGACTTATTGTTATGAATGTGAAGGTCTTTTATGGGGTATAGCACGACAAGGAGTTCGTTGCACTGAATGCGGTGTTAAGTGTCACGAGAAATGCAAGGATTTACTTAATGCCGATTGCCTACAAAGTAAGCTTGATATATAATTTTTTAAAACGATTTCCGTATTGCTTAGCAGTCTACTTTGCTTCTTATTAAATAGGAGCAGCTGAAAAGAGTACGAAGCACGGTGCAGAGGACAAAGCCATTTCGATTATAAAAGCGATGGAAGAACGCATGAAACAACGTGAGCGCGATAAACCGGAAATATTCGAACTGATACGGTAAGACAGTCAAATCGATATTTTATAATATCCAGTCTACCATCAGCAATCAATTATGAACACAAATAAATTCTCATCATCTCCCTCTCACTGCCACCAAGAACACCACCACCACCGCCACTGTCACTATCTATCTCTTATATTTCAAGTTAAACCTCACTTCGATTTATTTTTAACAACTGCTATACAATTTCCTGAGATCTCTCATAGTAATCTCTGGAAAAGAAAATGCGCACGTAATTTTTTATTACTTGGGGAGAAAGTAGAAGAAGAAAGGAGCACGGATATAATAATAAAAAAACGACTAAGAAGAGTGTGATTGCTATTCTCATCTTACGCTGCTTGCTTTCCTCATGGCCTTGTTATACTTACAAGTTCAAGTGGAAAAAACTAGCAGCATTTTTTTTCGATAATTAAGGTACCATGTTCCAGTTCCTGATGTAATACACAGAAAGATTTGTTGCACGAGTCAAAGCAGAGAGAACAAAATCATTCTGAGCCTTTTTTCTATTTAAGTATTCATTTTCGATACTGCATTTTGTTCGTAAAGATTGGTAAACAAAGCCTACTTTCATGAGTGTTTTATATTCACAATGCTCAACAAAAAAATCAATACATTCTAATGCCTTTATCATGCCGAAAAATTGAGTGCAATTTAAAATTTAACGCAATCAATTAGATATATTCATACGAAAACCAAAGATAAACACAAAGGTTAAAATGTAGGTTTTTGGTCAATATCACATAACATAAGTACCTTTGCTGTGTCTGCGTAAGTGCATTTAGTGCTAAGTGACCTCCGTATAACTTGCAGCAGAACTATAATTAAAAATTTATTGACATTTCCGCCCTTTCGATATAGTCGAAATTAGCGGTACATCAAGAGATCCAAGTTAATTATAACTTCTCTCTTATTAAGCATATCCGAGTCACAATTTAGTGCTCGAACACGATACCGTAGTTGTAGGTTTCACGCACGTTGACATACCAACATTAACATTTCTTAACAACTTATTTTCAGCTGGGGTCGATATGGGAAACTAGGGAGAATATAATTTGCTTTGCCTTATACGACGTATGTAGCACATAAGTCAAAACTACTACATATGTAAGATTACTTGTCTGTACGTTTACTATATGATATTTATTATTCCATTATGACATATTGTGTATTTATGTATTATGTAATATTACGCGTATAAACCATATTTGTGAAGTAAAAAATTATATGTTCTTTTAAAACGATAAATCTTAAAATGTGTCACTTGAAAATGAAACGTGTTCGCTTTGTGTTGATAATGGATTTAGCGTACTTATGTATATGATCTCTGTACAGCAAGTTATGCGGACGGATCATCACTCCTAAAACATCTAAACAAATTCGAGCAGGCTTATTTATTATATTATATTGATCAAAAAAATATATATATTTGGAAGCCATCGATGATATTGTAGGAAATATATACACGTCAGATAAAGCAAGCATAATATAAATCATACGTATATATATATATAACATAATATATAACCCCTATAAAAAGGGAAAAATATGTTGACTATGAGATACTTATTATCATTTTTATGCTCTTTTTTATGCCACTTTTGGCCCAAGGATATATTAAATTTGTGCAAATGCATGAAATTATGAAACAACATAAATTGGGAAGAATTCAAAAACGAACTGCTGCTGCTCCGTAGAGTATTAATGGTAAATTAGGGAATTGCGTGACTTTCTAGAAGATTGGGAATCCGCGAGAGAGTCTAATTATTGAAAACGAAAACCGATCGAAATTGGATTTCGATATTTTTACCTTTAAAGGTGGGAAAAATTTTAAGATCACCTTCGCTTTTCTTGATTAATTTTCCATGTCGTGATTTTATCTTTATTCAGTCTTATTAAGAATAAAAATACTTTAAGCGGTCTCTTAGACGTGTACGCGTTGCAAATATATTTATTGTGGTCGGCATAGAAGCATTGAATAGGAAGATAAGCGATATGTTAATCCTGATTCTAATAATTTTCCACAATGATAAATTGTTGAATGTAATTTCTGCTAATTCTAATTTTAAACGAATATATGAACAAGGTTTTGTAGTGCAACAGATCCTATCATTTGTTATGGCTTCAGAACGTGGATGATAAAAAGTTGCTATTCTTCCAACTTTCTGTATGATTTCAGACTCAGTACTAATTCACTACAGTGCAGGCTGCAGGAATGTTTGGAAAATATTTGGTATTTAAGTTTGTGAAATATTCAAAAATTGTTTAAAAATTTTAATTGAAAAAATAAATTATTCGAAGATATAGCACAACGTGGATTAAAAGGTATTTTTGGAGTAAAATCAAGGATTTTGTAAACGTCCCAAAGTTTGTTGTTAAATTGTTTGAAAGAGCGTTAAAGAGAGCGATGATTCACTTTTTAATGCAACAATACAATGACAATTTGAATGTGTTACTTTATGTGCAAGAAAATCAGTTAACGTATTTTTCATTGTTTAGTATGTCAAAGCAACTTGACAATTTACAAATCATGAATGCACGTGATTATTTATATAGTGTAAAAACTTGGTGGTGGGTAGGTGAGAGTCACAATCCTCTAAATTAAATGTCGCTGATTATACTGCAATGACAAGTACTTATGAAGATTACTCGGTGGACTAATTTCTATATACTTTTATAGCATCAAACAACAACGATAACATACTGTGTATTTAATATATTGCATATGCAAGTGCGATGTTGTTTTTTCATGTTCCCAATTACCAAATATTTTCTTTAGAGCTGTATTCAACATTGATGATAAATCACATATAGGACACATGAGGGCGGTCGAAAAAAGCGTTTTGGATGGCACCAGCAAATGGTCAGCTAAAATAGCAATAACAGGTTTGGTTCCAATTATTATTTTAAGTAATAAATAAATTTTAATATATTTTATTAAATTTTTGTTTGCTTGTACGTGTAAGTATGTGAATGAGCGTGATGTGGTTACGGATTATATCTGTGTGAGAGTGCGATTTTTTAATAAAATGTTAATAACCTACCGTAATATGTTCACTTAATCTAACTTTTAGTTCAATAAGAACCAGTATATATATATGTATACATAAATACATGCTGCATAAATGTGTATATTTGCACACATCTCTGTTAGTTATTATTGAACTAAATATATATATACATAATTATGTGAATACATATATATATATATATATATATTATTTACACATAGGTATGAATATACGGATATAGTTAGTTGAGCTGGAAGAACGAAAAAAATAAGGATAATTAAGACGCTGAACACAATTGGCGCATTAAAGACTTTAAAATGACCACAAGTTTAGCATTTCAAGTTCAAATTTTGGAGAAGTGTGGGAATTTTTCACCCTGGGGATTACGATTGATTTGGGTCAATTCCTATGATTAACTGCCTCTTTTTCCTTGTTTATAACAAATAAATTGAAATTAAACTAAATGCGTCCAAAAAAAACCATCTGTTCTAAAGGAAAATTGAATATCATTCGCTTTGACCCAAGTTTTTTAATATTCACCACCCGATTTTGTTGAATAACAATGAAGGCAGGGAATAAATTAAAGTAATGAAAGGAATAAATGCAGTAACCGAAGTGACTTCGTAAATTTCTTTGATTGCCTTTAAGATGCTCCTTGCTTTGATGGATCAGTCAATACTAATGACGATTTAATCAATGACTCTGACTGACCATTGTGTCATCTCATAATTGATCACCTAATGGTTTCGAAGAGTAGGGGAAAATTGGAATTTTAGTCAAAGAAAAGATCACGTGTTAACGTTCAAGGCAACCTAAATATCGTATATATATAATTTTATGCATAGTAGATGAAGGAAAAATTTCGTGGCTATTTCGACCACGGAATTTTATAGAACTAAATTTTCTGATCAATTATTCTGATTAGCACTGTAGCACTTCTAAGATTTTTGGGTGGAAAACTACATGTGTTCTACAGGTTTCTGTTAAAGCACCTCGTAGCAGCGAGCGAAACGAGAAACTAGTCGCACAGGGGCGGGTGCTAGTTGTACAAAGTATGCAGATAAATTTCTCTGCTGCTATGACAGCAAAATAAGGGCAGTTTTTAATTAAAATCAAATTTATGCTTAAAATCAAGATATAATTACACACGTGGTAACAAACTAAAAAGATTAATTCTGGACATATTTATTAAAGGACAAAGCTAATAAGGTGAATGCAAAAATATTAAGGCCGCGTTCGATGTTCCTGGAAATATTTTAAAGTTATAATAGCTTCGTAGGCTGCCAGGTTCGAAAAAAAGCTAAATCAATGCAGCGTTTCATGCTGATCAAGAATATATACTATTGTGACTAAGTCGTTCACCGTATAAAAGTGATAGAGCAAGTTACTGTAGTTCAATTTTATTTATTCATCAAGATTTTTCGAGTTCACTATGTTTGCTTCCCTTTTGAGAAGCTTGTCTTCAAGTGATTCACTTATGACCGGCATGAATTTATGCCACAAAAACAATTTGGAGAATAGCATTCAAAACAACTACTAAGAGTCATGACGACCAACTACATACAAGAAGTATTTCTATTTTTTAAAGCGGACTGCCTTAAAAAAAGCAAGCACCCAAATCCTTTGTTGATTCATGAAGAAGAATAACACGTTCGAAACAAAAATTTTAACGAATGTAATTACTCATATGTCTTATACCTGAGACTAATTAACCTATAATAATATAATAAATAATAAAATGTAATAGCTTTTCCACCTAAAGGCTAATAACATTGAAACTAAATGGTGTTAGACTGACAGTAGTACGTCAAATAAGTAGCGTTAATGAGATTTTATGCATACCTTCGAAGGTTAGGATCACTATAATTGCTATATGATGTCTTTTCTCTCTTCCCTTTATCCTGCTCGCCATTTTTGACACGTCGTTAGCCGCTTACTTTGCTCCTCGTATACGAGAATACATAAACGTTTCATCCTTACCCTTTCTCCCCTAATTACGGGGGTTTTATCAACATTACCCCAAACGTAAATTTTTCGAAGCATCGTACACCAGAACGTCTAGTTTTGAAACTGAACAGCCCGTTACTCTTTTATTCCGTCTGAACGGCAATTCGCTGCCGTACACACTTTAGTGCTAAGGGTTTCCTTGCATTGGATAAGCAGTTGAAATAATTTGTAATTACGAATTGACTGAGGAAAACACTTCGCCTCCCACATGTTCTTTGCACAGCATTTCAAGCTTGGTGATATTACCCACAGGTTTCTCTATTGGTTTCGAAGACATATGTACGTAATGAGATACATACATGGAGATAAACACAAACTGATTTAGGCAATCTCGCCAGAAAATGGTTGGGAATTACAGCCCGTTCACATCTTGGTGACACAGAGAATTCAGCTAGTGGGCTGCAATTAACTTACCACAACTTCTATCTTATATTCCAAACTTTTCGGGACGTGCAGCTTTTCACAATGAAGTTTTCTTCAGGAACTTCTTTACACATTTAGACAATATCTTTCGGGTTGCTAAGACAACCATATATCCCCTCAATTTTGTTGACAGAAAATGCCCTTTGCATTTCCTAAATACTAAATAAAGGATTTTCTTATGTAGTTCCTCATATGTACCAATTGAAATTGCTATTATTATCGCTTTCGATTCATACAGGTATGCCTCAATAGTTCATAAATATTTTAAAACTAAAATACATAAAAATCACACAAAAAACAGTCCAGTTCCAGTATAGCTGATAAGACTTGCGGAAGGCATTAATACATCCGGTGACACCAGTACAACTAATAGCACGATAGATTTGGTGGCGGCGATAATAAAATTAAGTACATACCCCTAGTACCCAAAAGCTTTGCTGGGTTTCATTAATATTCTTTTGTTTTTGATTTGTTGGGAAATGGATTGGACCAGTTAAGTTAAAATTAGATCCACAATCCAGTAACGTAGTTGGAAGCCATTGTTGATAATTTTGAGAGACTGATGTGACAGAGTGTTCAATATGAGAAGCTCTGTTCTGCTGTCAACCCATAAAACACCGTACTTGGTACTGTACAGTCAAAGCTCCGCCTAGAAATGCCGAAAAAAGAAAAAAGTATAGGGGATTCGTGATTGTAAACCAAATTATGAATGTAAAATTAGAACGAAAAATCAGCTGATTTGATAAAGGCAGTCAGTGCGTCAAATGCCTAAAGTTACCAGCACGAAATATTTCATATAAATTGTTATACAAACTAAATATGCTGAAAGACTGTCTAAGATTTTCAAACCTCTGCACTGAAAACAAAGGTGCTCGGCAGACTCAGTAATATTGCATTCTTCACAAATATCAGTAGAGAAGACTTTGATCATTTTAAAACATACCTTGTCGTAGGTGTGAGTACTCATAAGGCGGTGAAGAACCTTAAATTCCCATGTTGTAAATTTTCCTCTAGGTAGAAGTGTGGGTGTTAAAAAAGGGTACATTTTGTACAAAAGCCGGTCACTTTTTTCTCTAGCTAAAACATGATACTCGTCTTTCCATTCTTTTACGATAAGTTTTTTGATTAACAGGAGAGCTTCGTTGGGGGGAGTAGTTTATGGACAAAACCGTACCATCAAACCGAGCCTCACGTGCATGGAAGTCAGCTTTTTCATTGGTACTTAAACCGCTGTGACCTGGGATCTGGGATCCATTAATATTCAATTTATAGTTTTCTTAATGACTTTCTTAATTCTTTAATGGAAGCTTTTTATAATGAAATATGTGTCATGATGATTTTTAAAGCTGATTATAGTATATGTTGTAAAAGGCGTCAATTCTATAATTTCAATTCCATTTATTTCTTCTTTAAGTTGTTTGGAACGCGACGGGAAATCTCGTAGTATAAATCAGTCATTACGACTAATTTCATCACCTTTTATTATGCTCACTCTCGTTGTTAAAGCTAGTAACTGCATCGTAAGGTCTTCAAACAGCTGCAGATTTTTTACTTTTTACAAATTCAAAGCAACATGTTGATCATATCGCTCCGTAAATCATGGAAGTCATAATATAGGGGTCAATTTACTTATCTACGTGGCCGTCGCCCTCAAGAAATTTTAGTGAATGTTGGTAATTTTTATGCGTAAGCATCATTCGGAAAATCTACTGAAGCTTGTAAGTAAAAGATTTTATCTGGCTTTTCTATTTTGGTAATTGAACATTCCTCATTATGGAGATCACAGTGCGCATTACAAACCTATGAATCTAGAGCATTTTTTAAGTACCAGTTTTTTGGTATGTTGAATGGAGATAGACTAAGCCAATAGATTTGTGGTTTATATGTCCAAAGGTATGAGTTTGAGCAAAAAGCTTTCCTTTTGTAACATTTGTTGCATGGGCGAATAATATGTTATCGGAGCATTGCGAATTATAACTTGCATTGGCAGACTATTCGGTATCATATCTCAACAAATACATCTCAGTGTGGCCCGCAGTATTTCATATTGGCGAGATTTTTAATGATAAGTAGTTTTGTATTAAGATTTTTATTGACTTTCTACAAATTATTGGGCAATTGAATGTTAAATTGAATTAACGTTTTCCAGGTCTGACTGCAGACAAACAGTTCTCCAACAATGAAGGTCTTACTCTCGGCTGTTTCTATCTCCGGTTGCGATTATATTTTATTGTATTCCTTTTATTTAAACCAAATTATGTTTTCAGCAGCGGTGCTTTGCACATGTGAACAGATGGGTATTAAGTTTTTTGAACACTGTCTCTTATTAAGCGTACCCATGGAAACTAACGATTCATATGGTAAATATTTCGTGGTGAAAATTGGCTCATAATAGTCATTTGCCCTAGAAATTAATGGTATATATGATTGGGACTAATATTAATAGACACGGATATGGCTTGGTTCCTATAACTTTTCCATACACATTGCCTATTTACTATTCTAACACTTGTTTGCCTCTTAGTCGTGTCGCCGCTTGCGACTTAAAAAATTTGTTGGTGTTATTTTTACCTATTTATATTCCACTTGTTTTCTTTTACGTTTTACGTTGTTGCTTCCATACCACTGATGCCGTAATGCAATCGACTCAGTTCAAAAAGGTTTGATTTTCGACCACAGAAATCTCCGTTGGGACCTACTACTTTCTTTGATACTCTATGAATGTAGTTTGCTATCGGCATCAGTACTTTTCTCAAGAAAACCTAGATATATCATAGGTATTTTATTCTTAGTTAAATCAATAAATGGTATCATTGGCCCCGCGACTTTATTGGACGCAATAAACTTCAATTTTCCTCACTAATCTTAGAAAAACGTTTTTCCCCTAAAATTAGGGTGATGTTACTTTTCAATCTACTTTTGCCGTTGTTTGGAGAGATCTATTTGATATCTACCATATCAAACAATGGGCTACCGGCCTAACAAATATACGATAACACTGTCGATAGATTCATATGATTTCGGGATATTAACGGTCTTTAAACTAAAAGTGTAAAAGTTTCTTTACATTTTGACGATTTGCTTATAAGTTGCAGTCGTTTTATTGACGTTACTTTTTTGGTCCCTTTGATTCACGCTTCATTCCTTACCATATATAGTATGAAAAATATCTTTGTACTTTATCTACACAGCGTTAAACACTATGAATCAGCAGTATTCTAGTATGAACATCGAACAAAGCTTTCTTATGGATGAAGGCTCACGCAAAATGCTGAGTGATCTGCCCTTTGACATCTTTAGGACGCTAGCCATCTCAGCCAATTTTACTTTTCGGTTTTTCAAAATGATTTTGTGCACTTTTTTACGTTTTCTGGAACAATCTTCTAATTCGGGTGACCATAGCCCATCCTGATCGTGAATGAAGTTTTTATTCATCAAAGAGAAACGTTTAATGAACTTACGAGCTCCAAACTTTCGGTATCCGAACTTTCTAAAACTGGAATTAATAAAACAACTGTAACCTGCAAATTAATTGTTAAAATATCATAAAATTGTGACATGCATTGTTTGAAGTATGGTACCATTCAAAAATCCTATGGGCTTGTCAACAATGTTGCCATATATGTGTCAGGCCAGGGAATTCTGTTAACACCAAATTACTGACATATTTTGCAATCTCTCTAAACGTGCTCGGCCAGTTACAATAACTGAACACTCCGCTGATGGTGGTTCTGATGTCTAAGTGCCTAAAACTGGGTCGATCGCAGTTTTATTTTATGACTTGGGTGGTGAGTCCTCTTATTCGGCACTATATCGGGGGATGCGCCGATATAACTGACTGTTTACTATGGCGAACCCGAGAAACTACGCTAAGTCGGCTTTCAAATATCTTTTCTCCCCTTCTATTCAGCTACGTCTGGCATTCGGTGCTATGTATGTGGGTAGTTCAGTTCTTCTGCGGGTTATTAACCGGCGATATATTAACCGGCCCCTACGTTCTTGGTTCTACTGCGGTACTGGGGTGTAAAGTTATGATATAGGAGCTTTAGCGTTTATCTAGCTAGTGTTCTCGTCGGATTATCTTTCGATTTCAACCACTTAAGCGACAAATAGTCCCCGATTATGTTAAAGTCATAGCCCCAGATATGGCTGCATATCTTGGGTTCCGAAGATTTTGGTCAAACATTCCATTCGCATGGCGGTATAATTCTTTTCGGCTTTATTAACATGTCTGCTAACACAGGAAATAGCATGCTCTTGTTCCTCTATCACCTGCATTAGGACGACTCCTATTCCGACATCACTTACAGCCGTTTGTAACGTGTGTAGGTTGGTAAGCTTACAGAAATTTGGGAGACATGAAATTAATTAACACATTTGCTAAGTAAAAGTGAGTTTCTTATTAACAATAAATTGCGATCGTTTGCGTCTTTGTTACAGAATATTTTATTATTATAAGTGTTCATTGCGTCACTATTTTTAATTAGAAAGAAATTAAACACTTCGCACATCCAAATTTTAGAGAAGTCTGGTCAAGCTAGGATGGGACATTAGCTTTTAAAATTACAAAGTCGGTTTGACAGTTTATTGTCTAACAAGTATTTCTCTTCAAGATTCGATGAGCTGGAAAAGCATTCTCGGAGGTGGCATCGCTGATGGCTGAAGTTTTGCCGGAGCGGGTTGAATACTTTGATTGTTGACCACATGTTGTAGGTACTTTTCATCATTCATCGGATAAACTGGCAGTAATCCACATTCATTCCTATATTGGCCTCCCTTAGCCTACGAAAGACTTCTTGAATATTATTTAAGGGTTTTTCTAGAATTCTGCCTATTAGGGTGATCTCATTTAGATTTGCGAACCTATGTGGTTGCACGTCGTGGCTAATGATACTCTTTAAGCGTTGCGTTTGGAAAGTTGCGGACGTGGAGTGTAAGAAAACTTCCATTGTTTTCTATTGAAATAATTCTCGTGCAAGTACCGCGAAGGCTGCAGTATACGCTTTACTGGATTGTTCGAGTGGAATCTGCCAGTAGTTGTCTTTCAGAACTGGGCTGCTGATGCAGCGTGCTTTCCATAGGAGATTCATATGGCACTGATTTACTGTTGAGATGACGAAAATTCATGCACTTACACCAGGCTTCATTCGTTTTGCAGGCAAACGTAATCTTCGAACTGTATGCGTTATGGCTAGTTAAATTTCTCCATTTGCGATGAATCTATTAGCTTCGTCATTGATGCCCGCTTGCACTGCGGGATTCAGCATAGCGTAGCGAAGGTTGAAGGGGTGCTCGTCTTTTTGTTGTGCAATGTTCGTAACTTCATGTAAGTTTGCGAGTATTGCAGAAATTGCTCGGAGGCTGTAATCCCGTGTGGCTGAGCAATTTCGTTAGTGAACGTGATTGTGAGCTTGACTTCTTTGTCTGAATGGTTTCTACTCTGAAACCTGAGCATTATAATTGCCGCTGAGGCTGGTTTGCTTGTTGCGTGCTTTGTAGTAGTCCTCTTCGTCCTTAGGATGCGGCCTTAATTGCGCAGATTGAGGCACCTCTAAATACTTTAAGAAAATTATATCTTAACAACAAGGGCAACACAAGGCTATATTGAGCTGGACACTGGAGATACATTAGCTCTGTGATCCAACGTTGTTTTAACTATCGGGCAAAAGTTTCTGCATGGAAGCTGGTGGTCGCAATATTGTGTACTGCGGATTTGATATTTAAATCTCAATCGTAGACTCTGTTGTAGGATGGCGTGTGCTGATAAAAATAACTAGGACTTGGCTTGAAGTTTTGATCAGAAAGGTACTGTCATAAAAGACGCTTTCTATGTCAAGGCTATTTCCATGATCGGTGCTTGCGTTGCCGATGCATCGTCGCCTGGCTCGCTATAACCCTGGTTGGCTGTTCTGGAGCATCTGTGATTGTGTGTTGTGGCTGACTTGACATAGTGTTGATATGTGCGAAATTTATTCATTTATATGTCTCAATGCATTTTCGAGGCATTGCTATATCGTTTTGTAGGCACTGTTGTTTGCGAGGAAGCATATAAATTATTTGGTCTTTATTTTGCGACACTGTTGCCCATTGTGTATCTGGTCGTTGGGTTGTGGGCTTGCTAAGCCTGATGCGAGCCGTCGTGTCTTGGTTCTGTAGTACTTTATCTCTTGTCAGCCGAGACTCCCCACTTTTCTCGGACTATTGCAGGCGAGGAATATTTGATTCGGCGCCCCGATGTGTTATGCTCTCCTATCGTTTCCCAATTACAATTACAACAATTTATCGTTCTTATACTACGGCGACCGCATCTCCAACAGTGCAGTATTTCTATGTGTGCGTTTTTTGTGCGCAACGTCTGCAAGGGTTGAAGGTATCAATCCGCGTTCGATAAGGGCTTAAATTCATTTCTCGATCTGCCTGAATTTTGCGCCGCTGCTCTCTGTCTTTAGATCATACGCTAATTGCATGAGCTCAAACAAATTCTTGATGTCTTTACGTGATATATATAAAAGAGATGCCATCATATTGCGCGTTCGTATAAATACGTTTCAACTTCTGCTCCTCATCAGCCCTTCCATTCCCAAAAGATATTCTTAGGAAGGTTCGCTTGGGCGTTGCGTACGACTGCGAATTTAATCCTCGGGTGAGATCAGAAGAACGCTAGAAAAATGTGGAAAATCTTGCTTAAAGCACCCCTAAATTTCCCGAAATTGTTGGTTATATCATAACAAATTTACAGCACTGGTTGGATTGTTGTTCCTTTCAGTGGTGTTTAGTGTCATTTTGGATTGCGTAGCGGATGATGGTTTTGGGCTTCCACTTATTTCACTATAACTTTATTATAATATATTTTATTTTATTTTACTTCAATTTGTTATGTTTTATTTTGTTTTATATGCATGACTAGGTATACCTGGAGTAAAGTAAAATATTGGGCTGGTGCCTGCAATATTTAGCTTCTCTGGTCGGATGTTGAGTAAGACTCGAGCAATTATCTCTAAGGTTAGTTTATTCTATTATCACTGTTCACTGAAGATTCACTGTTTGTTTATCTACTTTAGTGCCACTTTCTAGAGCTATCAAAAGATATTATCTATAATATATTATTGTCCCTTATCTCTGCGAAATAATTACAAATTCAACGGATCATATAGTAAATAATGGCAATGCTGTTCTTAATCGAATTTCACAGCTAGTATTCTATTTTCGAAGAATTGTATCTGTTTACTTTTACATTAGACTACTAAGAAACTTTTACGGGAGCTTTAGAGATTATAGTTTTGTCACCGTTATGATTGCTAAAACACTCAGTAAACGTCGGTTATATACCCGCGTTGAATTTACTTGAATTTTATTTGGGTTATTTTTTTTTTTAAATAAAAAAGAAAAATTCGGTCGAGAACAGTGAGTGTTTAAACGAAAAAATATAACTACAGACAAATAAGATAATTTTTCTTTTTCATTCACGCGACCGTGGTAATAATTTTATATCGGAAAACACGATCGGTTTATGTATCAAATTTTAAATACATGAGTACAAGAAATAAATAAGCGGCTTTGATAGGTCGATATACTGTTACTTGTGAGATTACTTTATTTTCGTGCTTGACAACCGGTACGAAATATTCTCATGATATATATATTGTAACGATTCTTCTTTTCGGAATATACCCAAGTCCCTTTGCAAGAAAATTTATATGAAAACTCTTGGACTTTCGGATTTTCGTTAATTTATATATATATTGGTAACGAGGAATTTAATTACTAAGGGTATTTACAATCAGATTATACCGTAAGCGATAAGCGATTTTCGCAGATTGAGGGAAAAAAGCCAGCGTGGTGCTTCGTGATCCGACTCTGGTTTGGAATTATTTTCCGCGTTTTGTTCGGATCGAGAGAATCTGCAAAAAAAAATACGCAGCTGGTATTACAGCAGCCAACCTTGGGCCAATAGAGCAACTCACCCGTCCCTACCTACACCCTATTTGTTCTTATTGTCTCTAACCGTTTCAATGTCGTTGAAAAGAGTGCTCCATCCGTTATTCAGGGATGACGCCTAAGCTGACATTGTCATGCCTTATCCGTAAGGATTAATAGTCATATAGGTTACTCAGGCCTGACGGCTGAGCTGAGCCCCTATTCGCAAAATTTAGTAGTCCTATCGGTTATTCAGGGATGATGGCTAAGCTCAGCCTGCCATCGCCTATTTGTAAAGTAAAAAAAAAAATATCGCTGTCGGTAACGTCAAGCACAAATAAATATGTTGTCTGTGATTCCTTACTGCTGGTAACAAGACTGAAAGATTGAGCTTATTGCGACACGCTCTTTTATAGTCGCAATCATCATCGCTGTCCTGTCACATAGACGTTTTGCCTGTACCTGTGTTATAATCTCAACACTTACTTGTATATGTGCTATAATGATACTCTTACGTATATCTTATTATTAATGCTATGTTAGGTACCATATCGTATGATCGAACATGTATAGACCATGTATAGAAGTCGTTAATCCTTACTTAACAAGAACGATTCAATGTGCTAGCTGTTGGTATAGAAGCATGACAGCAACCGTAAATAGAGAACATTGGAGACCATTAGGTACATGATTATTCATAGCCTGAATACTTCAATGCTAACTGTAGCTAAATTGACAAGTAAAAGTAAAATAAGTGTGTAGATGTATAGGCATGTTGTTCAGCGGATTACATTACGTTCATCGTGAGTTTATAATATGTTTCCCCAGAAAAGGATAAGGTATGGTTATACTTACATATATTGCTTATACATATATTGCTTATACATATACTTACTTGTACATATATATTGTGTTCAGGCATACTTATGTAAACGTAAATGGATTGTTATATACATGTGTTTTCGAAACGTAGGAAAGAATAAGCGAAATATGCATAAATGGTATGTTACACCGTCTTAATACAATGAGTTTCCTTTTTTCCTATATGTTTCTTCTTCATAGTTTTTTTTCTTTATACATAAACCTAGATTACCATAGGTTAGTGCGGGAGAAGGACGATATAACGGTAGTGTAGAGGAAAATACGCATATCAAAGATGAGGTATTTTATATATGCGGAAGAACAAAACAGACTAAATACTTTTAAAGTGTACGGGTGGACGCTTATGCGGACGGATTTATTATGAGTAAGGAAGCAAAACGCTTCCTTATAATATATATATATCTTTTTTTATACTTTCCGAACGGGAAAAACACAGCCCCTACCAACACTGATGTTATGCCTAATGAGGTCCGTGAAGGAGATTAAAAAAGCCCTAAAGCCATACTGGGGATTACTGTTATTCAACTATGAATCGAGTTGTCCCATATGTACCGATATGCACCGTAATTTTAGAGATTACCATCTCAATTTTTAGAGTGGGGAATGGGGTACGATATGTTGTTCAATATACTGGTTAGAAAGTCAAGTTGAAAGTTCATGCAATTTTTTATATTCTATTTGACTAAAATCAACTACTCGCATATAAGTAATGATTCCGGTAATATTTATCTTATTAAAGTGTTTATAATAGACTTGGTGTCCAACTCTGATGACGTTGACAGAAAACGAAAATAGGATTAGCGCGTGATGCGGAAAACCAAGAGCAACGGTTTGACAGTATTGAGATTTTCGCTTATGAGATATTAAGCGACAAGTTAGGTGAATTGTTAATATTAAAATTAGTCGGTTGACAATTATGCAAAGTAAGAGGGCAGTTACGAGACTCCAAGCACAGAAGAGAAAAATACTGCTATTTATACAGAGCAATAAAAAACTTGCAGTGGATTACGGTACATAGACAAATAACTGGAAAAATTTACTTTCTCAAAAACTTAGGGTAGCTGGGAGAAAATTACTTAGTTACATATGATAAAGTAGCCAGCCAATTGCATTTTTTATATAGTTTTGCCCAAAACTTCATTTGTATACCGAATTTCTTTAGTTTCAACAATAGCATTAATACTATGAAAAATTTTCAAAGGTGAAATATTTTGTTACATTTTGTAGACGTGCTTGTGTCTTTTTTATTTTAGACGAGTGGAAATCATTAACAGTCTCAATCGCTGTATGACGTTCACCGCATGAGAACTCATCTTACGTCTGAGGGTAATCTTCATCGAACTACCGCTACGTATTAAGTCAGAAACCCCCTTTAAATAGTCGTGTGAACCATCTCAAATCATTCGTTGTGCTATTTTGTAAGACTTTGCCAGCGTTCCACTGACTGACAATTTTGTATGTTTTGTATTAAGCTCCAAATTTCCGGCTGACACAGCATTGACCTTGCCGATTGTCTTCCGCCAGGTTCATTCCTATAGTTATATTTATAATTTTTTTCTCATCCGCGAATCTTGGACAACAGAACGCTACACGTTCAGCGTATTGATTCTGATTCACTTACTGAGGGTAATGAGATTTGTCATCGTATCCCCTCTTAAACAACTTGAATTTGAAGATACGGCATTTGGAATTCATGGTAAGTAAAAGCCAACGTTTTCGGGTTGTCTCTGCACACCATTTGCCTACGTAGATAAGGATCAGCTTATAAGTCGATATGTATGAGCTGCAATTGTCACACGTCATTTAATATTCCTCCAACCTTGTTGGGTATATATTTTTTATTTATTTATTTCTTTATTTATTCAACTACTCCAGCAATTCAGCCACACTAACTACAGCCGAATAGATTAGACTGTTAAAAAAGATGTTAAATTAAACAGGTCATAATTTAAAGAGGACTAACATTTACAAAGTGAAAATAAAAAATTAACAAAAATCAAATTCATGTATAAACACACAATAAAAGAAAGAAAAAAAAGATATAAACTTTTAGCACAGGGGTGCTCTTGCAACCAGCAACGAGTGGCCAATTAAAGCCATGTAAACATGCAAAAGCTTGGCAAGCAAAAGTAGTGAAATAGAATAAAAAAGAATAGTAGGTTAATGACAAATTATACGAACCTTTGAAGAGTAGAAGTTAATTTAGATCCGTATAGGCAAGACACGCATAATAGGGGGTATTGGTTTGGTAGTGCTTTAAGTGTCCGATATTGAAGTAAAATTATAGACATAATTTATATTTTTACAGACAACCCTGAAGGGAAATCTATTAATTATATTTGCACTGAAGTTTTGTGCTTTTCAAGTTCACAAACAGCACCATTAGATCCTTAGTTACCTCAGACAACCCTATTTCTGAAAGCCTGTGAAGGTCAATGCTCCGCTGTCCACATTCAGGATTTGTCCAGCCTAACCATTTCTTAGCGTCTAAGCCTGTATTAGCAGCTGCACCGCCATTACCTGCACACTTCGGATGATAATACCGTGCGGAAAGGTAGTGAAACGGTCGGAGCCAGAGCCTAATTTGGCAAAATATAGGCTATATAAGCTTGCCATAAGAATAGATTGAAAGCTAACCGTCAAAGATCGGCAAAGCAAAAATAATACTGTCAACAGATATGTAGAATAGTGAGAAATCAATGTCAGCAAACTATAAACACTAACCAAAAAATAGTCAGTAGAGATATATACAAACGCAAAGACAACACAGCTACGTAAGCAAAAAGCAGAAGTCAGAAACAGAATACTTAAAAAAATTAGGAGCGGGTATGTAGGAAAAAGACTGTTAAGACAACTTCCATATAAGAAGACACAACCTTCAATTACTTTATTGAAGGGGTACAAAACTCGAGTTATTCTAGTTTCGACCACTATTATTAAAATAAGAAACAACCATTTAGTATACAGGAGCAAACCTACGCTCACGACGTATTCCGTTGCCAAACTGTCTCCTTTTTTTTCTCGTGACAGTCGCCTAAAATATTGTTTTCGAGCGTCGTATGTCTCTGCCATATGCTTCATAGAGCATATCATCCAATATTACATTGAATTTTTTCACATACGTGAAGAACCTCTTCACTATTAGCCTATTTCTTTAGGGCCATCTGATAATTCAGCTTCTTCAGCATTGCGGTTACGTCGAGCGTGTAGCGGCGTAGCACTTCTTATCGTCATCCTTCCAGTTCTCAACGGGTACAGCTTTTTCAAGTGGCCCTAAATACACATGCCCAAGGTGCTTACTGCTGATCGCAATTTTTTGAATCCGTTGACGTTGTCTGAAAGGACACCATCTTCCTGTTGTTTACGGTGCTTCTAGATTCTGGTTTTTCGACCACTCTCATACGTATCTCTTAGCGTCCCTATGTAGGCTGATCATAGACTTCAAATCGTGAACAACTAAACATTACATGCGCAGCGATCTCTTCCATGGCCCCGAAATTTGAACATGCCGATGAAATGTGGTGATCAAATCTGTACAGATAGCTTCGAAAGAAGCTACATGTAATAGGTATTTGCTTCCATACGTTAGGATTGAGCGAGAACGTCCATGAATCTACGACGCACGGTTCCATCGCGTTTGCCACCTATTCACTAAGATCGAACGCTCCTCCTTCCTGAAAACGGTCCTTTCTGTCTGCTTTCTTTGGTTTATTTCTTAAACACTTTTCACTTCGACCACCGAAATATCGCCCGAGATCACTTCTGCAATCGGCAGGACTGCGTCCTCCGATGAGGTGGTGAGAAAACCGCGTACCATCACACGAGAGCGATACGAGGGTGCACCGCCTGTAGATTGATTTCGCCGTCAGCGCGTGTCTTAGTTGTGTCTACGAGTTAAAAATGTAGTCCGGCCTCAGCCGCGTTAATAAGCAGCGTGACATCTTTAATGGAATGCTCTTTTCTAAAACTGTACAGCCGTCGGATGGCACTCTCCGCCCTTTTTTAGATATGCTATCTTCACTCAAGTGCTTATGGAAGCGACCCACTTCCCTTCCAAAATCCGTGCTTCTTCTGTCACGAAATATAACTAAATCGGGAGTAAACTTATAAGAAGCCTTCACAGCAGAGTGGAGAAAGTTATATATGACTTTTGTGGCTATATGAATATGTACCCAAATCTAGCTTTCTATATATGTTTCAGAAGTTGCTTTTGATGCCTCGAATGCCGTTCTTGGACTTCCCCCAAAAGGCGCTTGTACGCGTCTAGACCAATGTTCTTCTAGCTCTCGGCACATTGCTTCTAGCTTTTAGGTAATTCTTTCTGGTCGCGAGTTTTCTTTGTGGACATAGTCTTGTCACATACTTTCATTAACGCAGTATACATCTCGTGAACGCATTTTCCACTGTGTTAATCTTTACCATACGGGAAAACACCACCACGTTGAACATGTCTTCGCCAAACGCAGTAATATTCTATTTGGGAACAGCAAGCTTTGGTTTTTTACTCCTTCTACCATGCTCCAGGCTTCGTGGGCGCCATTTGTGTAGTCTTCGCTCTAATAGTTTCGGTCTTCTTATTAACAATGTTTTTGCTTTGCGCTGGGCCAACTCTAAGACCCCCACGATCAGCCACGCCTTCATTAACCTGACTGCTTCGGTAGCTCTCTGTTCCACTTTTCTCACATGCTTTGCATTTACTATCACTTATTATGTTCTCCAGAAACCTACCAATAGTCGATCCCCGTGGGACACTTGCTGTTATTCTACATACTTCTGCGCCATTGACGCTCCCATACTTGAGCGTACGGTTAGAGAGGTAAATTGTCATATGTAAATGCCTTCTTTAGAATCGCTACCAGACGGTTGTAATGTTGTCTATATATTGTTAGTTGAGAATAACCGCAAAATATTCCATAACCGGTCACGATTTATTTGTTTAAAAAAAATTTTTTTTTTACTCAGCAAAATTTATTAATTGCGTTCTACTTTTTCCCATCAACCAACTCAAGCTTACCAATTTTTCACATTGTCAAAATATTTTTACAAGATTGTCATCTAACTTAAAATCAAATTTATTTGCGAAGATTGGCTTCTTCGCGTTCTTCATGTAGTTCTACGGCTGAATCTTCGACCCGTCGAGTGATTTTCTCTGGTTTTAATCTATCAGCTGATACGGTGTTTTCTTTAAATGCAAACGTTTTATCAGTCCGAATAATAACTTTTCAGAATCCAGTTGTAAAGGCTTCAATATATTGAGTAATATCTCGAGTAGAATATCAAACGGTCAAATGACCAGGAACTTATACCACAGCCAAATGCAGCACGCACGTAACCAGCGTCAACGTTTATCGATTTGCGAAATCCACGAAGTACTAATGACAAAACATCCGTCTAATTTGTGTTTCAAAGTTTTACGCCACTTTTTAACTTGGCTATTATTTGGTGGGGATGTGATGTTGTATAGCCGAATTTAGAACCAAGAACTTTGAAGAATTCGCGGAAAAGAAAGGATTCAAATTGTTTGCTTTAGTCAGTTGTAATTTGAGTTGGTACACCAAAGCTAGAAATATGGCCATGAACTGACTCAGCAGTAACATTTTCCGAAGGTGTGGCTTCCGGCCTTGTTGCAAATCTATCAACATCTTTAATTTTTTGAGGAAGGCAGTGATAGATCAATGATTTCCTACTTATGTGCTTAAAACATTCTTCAGGGTTCTCTATTTTACACATTGACGTTTTAGTATGTCTCCCAATTTTTAATGTCTGACAATACATGCAAAATTTAGCCCATTTTGGTATGTCTTTCTTCATTGATGGCCATACAAATCGTTCAGTAACTGTTTTAATCGAAGATTTTGAACCAGGAAGTGACAAGTTATGCAAAATATCAAATATTGTGTGCAAACTTTTGTGTCATGAATTGACGTATAGCAGATGTAGAGCAATTATAATAATTTTAATAAATTTTAATAAATTAAATAATTTTGTTCAAAACAGGGAAATGTGATGAGGATCGAACTAAATTCTATAATTCTATATCAAATTCTTGATCTCTTTCCAATGACTCGTAATCAGTAATGCTCGGCATAGCAATAATAATATCAAAATCAGCTGTTAAACTATTTTCTATTTTGACGATGCTGTGTTGTCCAATTCAGTCGAATTGACGTAGTTGTCTCGGCAAAGCTTTGTCCAATTTTTGCAAGAAAATAACCGCAGAAGTTTTGTGATGTGTATAGATGGTAAGTGTGCGATCTTCCAAGATATACTGGAAATGCTTAAAAACAGAATATATTTCTTCTATTTTTGCATCATAAGTGCTAACGGCGTGGTGTGTCCATGCACATTTTTGAAAAAATAACCCAGAGGTACCCAACAATCATTAACGTATTGTTGTAAATCTGCTCCCATACCAAAATCTGAAACGACAATCTAAAGTGATAGAGGTGGTGCTTCGGATAGTCTAGAAGGCAAGCGCCGGTAAATTGTTTTTTGCAACAGTCGAATGCGTTGCTTAGTTTATCTGTCCAAGCAATTTTTCGCTTGCCGTTTTCCTTTTCACCTTTTTTAAATTATGGAGAACGACTTGTGCTTCGGCTATTTTTGGGATGAACTTTGATAAAAGTTAATAAGAGCTAGAAGTTTGGCTAAGACTATATACATTTTCTGGCGGTTCTTATTTTTCTATTACTTTCACATGTTCTAGACTTGGTAATAATGATTTTGACGTTATTAAATGTGTTTCCACACCTACCCCTAATTGCAACACACATTTATATGTAGTCAAATTGTGTTCGTACAATTTTAAGCTTTTTGGAAGTTAATCTGCGTGACTTACAATCAACGAGAGTGTCATTCGTTATGATGAACCGGTGAACGCTTTACCTCGGACAAAATGCATGATGGTTGCGTATTGTCATTCAATTCTGATAATAATGGATGTAATAGTTAATTTTAAGGAACTAAGCAAATTTAACAGAGAAAGTATGGTTCTTGATCTTTTGCTTGAAGTGCTTAACACTTTTGCTAAAGCTTAGCTTTGCTGTGCTCGGTATGATGTTCACAGGTAATTCAAAATGTTCTGCAAAATCCGAACATGTTGTAAAACATCTGTAATTATAAATTTTAATTTAAATTGTCCTAGGATGCTTTTGATCGGAAGATGGTCATATTACTGGCACATCGACTCCTGTACCTATTGAAATATATCGTTTTAAGAATCGTCTTCTACAACAAGGCCAATCAGTCCAAAAAGGGTTGTCAGTCGTCTTGCGTGTAGGGCTTACTTGTTTTATTTATTTTTTTTTTTTTTTTTGGTACTTACACCTGAAACACAACTAAAATAAATGACTAGCCAAATTCAATTGACGCTTATTAATATAAAAAACTAAAACGATCTGTATAAGGAGAAGTAATGAAAAAATAATAAAAGAAAAAACAATTTGTATATAAATTAAATAAGAAAGAAAAAAGAAAAGGAAAAAGCATGTACACAACTCGCACAAAGAGTGCGGAAGCAAGTTGCAAGTGAACCTTTAAGTCATAGCAAACATGCAAAAGCGATTATAGTAAACAACATTACTTAATTTTCTAATCATAGTGAGATGTTAAGATTGTAAGTTAGCTTAAATACGACATAGGCAATTCTGGCGTATTAACCATAGTTGTTTCGATTGACTTTAAAGAGTTCAATATTGAAGTCAAGTGAAAGACATTATTTAGTTTTCTACAAACAACTCTAAACGGATTAAACAACTCACAATTATTTTTGATTGATTTGATTTCGCTGAAAATAAAGTGCCTAGAGAAGCGACTAGGGACACTAAAGTGCCAAGTGGGCGGATAGATAGTACCATTAATTAACTTAATTAAGAAGGGAACGCCAAGAATAAATCCCAAGTGACGGTAACGATAACAAAAGCAACATATTTTGATAAGGAAGCGAGAGACAAGTGGTTCGCAAGCCAAATTTCTAAGGACAAACTGCAAGAATTGCTTTTGAACGGATTCAATGACATCCATAGAATATTTGCGGGAATGATACCACACAACAGAGGCCTAATTAAGTATTGGTCTAATAAAGCACATGTATAGCCCTTTTTTAAGGTAAAGATCCTTCAGTTCTTTCGACCATATTATAATGGAATCTAGCGCCTACCTAGCTTTGCTTAAAGAACGCTCAATGTGCATATTTAAACGTAAACTTTGGTCGAATAGAACCCCTAATCTTGTATGAAGCAATAAAAATACTTGTATGAAGCAATAAAAATACTCTGTATGGAGTGCCTTTGTCCTTAAGAAAGAAAGCTTCTTGCTTTTTTTTAAATTTAATTTTATGAAATTTAACGACCACCATGTTACCAAATTATTTAAATCAATTTAAAGCTAATACGATTGAGATTCCAAGGAGAACGAAGAAAACAGTTTACCATCGTCAACGCACATTATGATATGGCTGGATTTAATCACCGAAATAAGATCATTAATGTATAAATTAACTAAAAGGAATCTTAAGTGGCGGCCTTGAGGGACGCTAGATGTCATAAGAAGTTCTTCCGAGGAGGAAAGGTAAACAGAACCCTGAAATATCTGTTATGCGGATAAGAGGTTACCCATTCCATTAAGTGGAAAAGTCAACCAGAGGCATAAAGTTTAAAGGTCAATAAGTTGGGGCTAACTAAGTCAAATGCTTTACTGAAATCGGTATATACGACATCTGTGCGAGAGCCACAAGCAAAAGTCTTGAAAACATGGCAAGTAGAGATTCGTAACAGTTGATCTTCCTTGCCATGTTGGAATGGAGAAAGTTAAATACTGTATAATAATTCGCTCAAACAATTTACGTTGGAAACGCAACTTGGCGACGCCTCTATAGTTGTCAACGTGATGTCACGTTTGTGAAGCGGAATAAAGAAACTGGTCTGCCAACACGAAGAGAAAGCACTTGATATCAAAGGCTGATTAAAAATCTTTGAAACAACACCACACAGCTCGTCAGAACATGATTTTAGTATGAATGATGAAAAGCCATCAGGCGCACAACTCTATTTCACAGGCCTCAAAAATTTAAAACATGGTTTCCTGAAATAACCAAACAAGGAATCGAAACCGAAGGGGTTGTAAGATGCGAAAGATTAACAGTTAAATCGGAATCAGCAGTTGAAAAATTTTTACGCTTGACAGTTGCATGATGTCGAACGTTTGTTAGCATTAACACCAAACTTGAAATGATATCAACACGATAGTTCAAATGACGTAGATGCTGCTTTTGTATTCCGGCTGTGGTTTTGTATACGTTCTTGGATCTTAGTTCTATCCATTTCGTTAATATCACTGTGCTTATTGAAGGAGCTTAAGGTGACCATTATTTTTATCTTCCATAACCGCGAGTTTGTCTGAACTGTCTGAGCTGACTGACAAATCGGTAGTCGTTGAAACCATAAAAATTTCAGCACGTCATCGCATTACACATTAACATTCTGAAGGAATGTATCACCAAATTGAGCATTTTAGAAAAATATTTGCAAAGTTTGTTCTTTGAAATCTTGAAATTCACTTAATAATGCTTATTTTAGAACTTCGTACTCATTTTAATTCAATGAATTGCATTGATGTGATTTACTGCGTTAAGCATATCATTTTCAATGAAACTAACTGTGGGACGATATTAAGCGGTATCTAAAGTAAACCTAGCTGTAAAAACTTGATTCTCCTGTTGATTAAACCAAAGGCGGGAAATATTTTTCAGAAGAGTAGGTACCTTCACAGCAGTACCTGAAATTGTGATTGAAATGTTGTTTTGTTACAGCGGTACTTATTTCCTGGGATTTTGGCATTTTCATGATAATTAATAAGTGCGCTGCTAAGTAACATAGTGTTTAAAAATCAGGCAGAAGATATGGTTACTTCTTCTTTCATCGATAGTCAACAACGTCTTGTTTATTTATTGTTAGTCGAGAATAACAACGCAACGCTATGTAAAATAATCCATAACTAGTCGCGATATAATTTTTTGAAGGAAACTGAAATTTTTCAGTTAACAAAATGTATTAATTTATTTCTATTTCATTTGTGTCAACCAACTCTAGCTTACCAACCTTTAGGTCTTCCGTCTTCTCTCCAGTCTAGTTAATTTATGATCCATTTTTATCCTTTTTCCCCAACTTCTAGCACTTCCTAGAGCGCCGCAACATGATTTCCAATTTTTTGCTAAGCGGAGGTGGAATTCATCTTACTCGTCTGGATGTTCGAGAATGAATGTACGAGCTGCCTTTGGATCTGCGCACTGTCGGCGATCTCGCTACCACGTTACTCGAATTGAACGGGTTTCCTTTGCTTTTGTATTGGTGTTAGTTTAGTCTTTACTGTGTTGTTGTAATTAATGCTACTGCGGTGTTAACTGTTACTGCTGTTATGACGTTGTTTTTTCTGTTGTTCTTATTGCTATTGTAGTCTTTGGCGATTTTAATAATCGTGGTGTTCGGGGTGGGATTGCTATGTTAGGTACGTGTGTGTGTGCATGTGTTTTTTTTTTTACTCTGTGAGCTGAAGTTATAAAGTCTTCAAAAGATGCTGCTGGTTCCTTAGTAGCAGTGTGCACGATATCTATGTAATAAAATAGATATTTGAACTCGGGGACTGATTTGTGCGTATATATGTGCGTACGTGACTGCGTATGTATGTATATTGTCGATTCCGCTTACGCTTTTGTTGACGTTTCGATTTCTAATAATACCAACAATATGTTGATTTTAGCTCGACTTGCTGTCATCATTGCTGCTGCCACTGTTATTGTTGTTGTTGTTTTCACTGCTGCATGGGCTTAATACTAATGTTATAGATTGCTATCATTGTGTGTGCGATGTGTGTACGTGTTATATGATTGTTTCCGTACGCTGTCTCCAGACACATTGAGAGCGTATTCCTGAATGCGAGAACAGTGCGATCTCTCTCTGTCGCTATATGTTCTCTATCGGTTTGATTGGCTTGATTGTTGCAGAGGTCTGGCTTGCCCCAACTCTGATGTTTTTCGGCGATTTTTCCCCCTTCGCTTTCTTATTAAGCGTTGCGAGTAATTTCACTATATCTTAGTTGGGTTAGTAAATGGAACATACTGCCATCGCATCGATAAGCTTTTAAACTCTATCAGCTCAGCCCGTAAAATCATCCTCATATTTTGTTGCAGTTTGTCCCCTTTTCTGCAGTATTTACGGCGAGGAATGGCTGCTCTCTTCTACATAGATTGCCGCTGGTAGCCTTGACGAAGACACTATACGACGACTATGTTTAAAAAGACCAAACCCCATTGCATGCGCGTCAGTAGCTTGCAGACTATTGTGTATCCTGCCTCGTCTGTTTGGGGGTGGTGGTTATCAGTTGACTTATCAGGTGTCAAACCTTGGGTTGAGTGATGTCTGGCTGTTAGTGCTGACATTTAATGCTTTTGTAGATACCTGTCGTTGTTGTTACAATCTCCATTGCTACGGTGTTTGTATGCTAGCCTTTATGTGCTTGTATATGTATTGCTAATGTTGCTGCTTAGATATATGCTTTAGATATATTTCTATTGTTATGAGTATTGTACTTTTATGGCTTTTAATTATTCCTAACGTTGTTATAATATCAATATTTGTGTTTGTCTGCTAGTCTTCGCCGAAAAACACGTCTTTTAGAAGCCATAAGATGTGCTACACTAAGCGGCTTTTTTAATAAAAAGAAAAAACACGGGGTGAATGGTATATATCGGTTTCGTACATTTGTGCAAACCGACCAGAATGCATATACACAAAGTGCCTTTATTTGCTTCGAAGGTCAACATATGTTATTTCTTAGTTCGAAAATCACTGTCACCCATATAGCGGAGTAAAGGAGAAACCTTGATTGCATGGTGTTATCCAAAACTCTTGCCTGGGTATATGGTAAAATGTCATCTGGGGCAATTATTACACTGAATAATAGTTTATTCAACCCTTTATCAGTACGGATGGCCAATTGTAAATGACATGGTATGCTCTTAGTCTTTTTATAATCCCTTCTACACTTACTATAATTTTGCTTTGTCTTTTCCGTGACCAGAAATGTTTATTTTTTTGGATGTATTATTTAGTTTTTCCCTTTTATTTTACAGAATTTCACCTCATTGAGCACGCACACGCAAAACAGTATGGAAAGCAAAGATTTTGTGATATTTATCATCCACGCTACCATCATTTTGCGTTATGGAGGTAACCCCTTCATTTCCACATATTTCTGATCCACCGAATGGCTAGTTGATTTTTTTTTCATATGTATTATTTAAAATTATTACAGCCTTCCGAAATCAGACTACATTATTTGAATATGTAGGTGTTTGTGTATATACAGGCTTAAATGCAGTTTTGTCAAATGTTACGATTTTTTAGCACGGCCCTTCCACCCCTCGCGTGCTATAATTTGAGTGATATTGAGTACTTGTTTCACGGCTATCATAGTCGACCGCTCGTTTTTGAATTCGTACTGCCGATCGGAGAGGACGTCCTTTTCCTCTGCTGTTGGAAGAGGACGATCGCAATAATAAGACAGTGTCCGCCAACCCCGGCTCGTCTAACAGTCTTTTGCTATTAGGGATGATCAATCTCCTAAGTTTCCATTTGTTTGGAACGTCGCTTTCATAAAAATACTGCTGAAAGAGGTTTACAAACACATCAGCACGCTCGTCGATAGCAAGCTTTGGCGCCTTGTGTTGCATCTGGATCAGGGGTCTCGATGTGGATTCTCTTATTACAAACCCTTAAGAGTTTCTCATCGCTTTTGGGAGGACATCATTAGCCTGACAATTTTCTCGCCAAACGCTGCAAGATACCACTAAGAGTCAGTAAGCCTAGAGCTTCTTCTTCGTTCACCATGCCCAACGTTAATATCCAAGATAATGGTTTGGTTGTCACTGTTTGAGTAATTTTCGCTCAGCATCCAAGCCGGTTTCGTCGCCAAGCTTTGGCTTACATATCTGATGGTGGTCACCGACCCCACTCCCGCGTTTCTAAACGTGTTTCTTGGCCGTCGTTAAGCAGCTCCGGCAGGACTGCGAGAGCTTCTAAAAAGTTGCTAGTTTTTGCATTGGAGACTCTGCTTCCCCGTTCGACTGCCCAAAAATTTAAATCCCCTGTGATAACGACTAGGTGCTTATCGCGGCCATTTGCTAGTAGGTCCGCAGGAACCTTAGTTGTTAAAATATATGCCCCTTGCGCCTCTTTTACGTAGCCATTGCGGTTGGAAAACGTACCTACCACATACTCAGATTGATACCTTTTCATATGCATCGACTATCTTTGTGCGTTTGAGCAGGTTTATTTGAGGCTCACTTATAAGGACAAGGTCGATCACCCTGATTTGCCGTGGTAGATCGCAAGCTGCCTCCCCGTGATTCAGATTAATTTTCATCATCCTTATTCTCATCTGTTGAGTGCATACATGGCATCTGACACTTCTTGCTATGTTTCGCATCAGCCTTTGACACTCTTTCACAGAATACGCAGGGGTCTTTTGTGCACCTTCTTACGATGTGTTCTTCTTCGCTGCATCTTCCGCGGAGTTTCGAGTCGAAATTACAGGCATCTTGCCGAAGTTCTCCGATCTCTTATTGTACAGATCATCCAAAAACTTCTAATTTCTCATTGACAAACAGCTTCCCTGCATCTTTAGTCTGCAGACGAACTAGCAACGTTTTCTTTTTCTCGGTACACTTTCCTTATAGTCGGAATATCCGCTAGTGGAGGTTTAAAGCATCGCCTACGTCTTGCTTAGTCGTGACTTCGTTAATTCGCTTACATACGACTATGCGGCGTTGCTACAAGTTTCTAACTGTTGCTTGGCCACCTAGCAAGAAGATAGAGGTTTGTCTCACCTCCTAGGTTCTCTTCCTCGTCTCGTTTAATTGAACCGACAAGTTGGCTCTTTGTGTTCCTTTTATTTTCTTCGGATCCGTTTTCACACTTCTAAGCGGACGACGGATTGCCTTTCACCGCTGTGACGATGGCGTGTGACTTCTTTAGAGGGCTTCCTCTCAGATCATCTTTTTCCTTTTTGACGGGTACTTCCTCCAGGACCGGGTGTCAATCTTTCTTTGATAATTGAGGTAAATTATTGTTACTCGCCTGCCTATTTTCGATCGGACGTAGAATCGTTGTAATCTGTGGACACTAGCGTCTCTATTTTTTTTTGCTGCCTTTTTTTCACATCTTTAAACATTGCCTTTGTGTGTCTATATGTTGCCTTCCTGCTCTTCGCGTCTCCAACTTTAAACTTTGGTAAGGTTATCAAGGTTTTTTGATGCGCTCTGCTGCTCTGGTAACGCCGGGACTTTTGTCTGAAGACGCATTTCTTGTATGTTTCTTGTATGTTTGCTCTCGATGGGGCCTCTCATCGCCTAAAGTATGGACCGCCCCCCTAGAGTATCTTTATATCACCTTCGAGTATCTTAATCAGCAAGTTTATATTGACACCTATGTTTTTCAAAGCCGACCCTTCTCCTGTTTAAGGCCAGTTTCGCTAGCTTGTTCCACGAGCGTCTGCTTCGGTTGAATCTGCTCTTTACCGCCCATCGGCGACCGTGGCATTGTTCCACCTGTTTTAAAAGTCATCTTTGTGCTCATCGCGTTAACGTAAGGTCTGCTCTCTGCCTTACTGTTCGCTATCGACGTCATGTTTTTTTGGTATAAATTTTCTGCGCTGATGGGTGCTCAGTATTTATATGCGTGCGTTGTATGTGCGTACGTTCGTGATTTCTTTTGTTATGTGTGTGTTTCTTTTACATTAGCAGACTTTTGAGGGGATTTTAGGACGCTTGCAATCGTTTGGAATGTAACCAAATTCCAAATTTCGGAGCATGATCTTACTGATCACATATCCTATGCGTAGTTTTCCGCCTGCCAGTAGTCTAGCGGTCTCTTCTTATTATATTGTTTTATTTCTTCTGCCGGAGTTCGATTGGATGTCTTCGTTAAATCCACTATCTCTGTGATCACCATCCCCTACTGGGTTTTGTGTGCATTAATTTGTTCTTTTTGGTAACCGCGTCTCGATGTTTTTGCATTCGACTGTATCGCCTTCAACACATGTGACTATGGCTTGTTTTCCCAGAAAAGAGCTCACCGCCTCTCTCAGCTTTTACGTCTTCGCTCCTGTCTGAGTAAGTTGTAGTATAAGCTCGCCTTTTTGCGATCATTTTATCGTTTGTAGTGATTTGTTCAGCTGATTTAATTCAGATTCGATTTTAACCTTCTGAAGCAATATCCACGAAGGAGCGTTTTCTGTCTACTATAAGAATAGCACCTGATCGACTTATGGGAGTTCTTCTCGTATTTTTCTGTTCACTTGGCACATCGGCGTGAACCCTGGTGTCTGCTCTGTTTGTTTATGATTTTGGAGTAAGATTGCTGTTATTGGGAAGCTGTTACCTGGTTTCTTAGATATAGTGGTCTTAAAATACCCCTTGGTTAAATATGCAATTAGGGAGGCCACGCGATCGTTGACACTATCCCTGCACTACACTAGCGTTCAGAGAAAGGCCCATCTTCCTGCATAATGTAACGACCTAGAAGGTTTTTCGTAGTCTTACTACATTTTACTGCCGCTACCACCACTGTAACGTCAAATCATATACGTTTAACGATATACCATAGTCAGAACCTTACCGGTGTCTCTCTTCACGCCTACTAAGGGGCATATATCACGGATCTTCATCCTCCGCTGCCGCCCGTCTATTGACAGTGAGAAGCACATACTCAAATGGCGGCTACTATTCTTCCCATCACCAAACAGTCTGTGGGTCAATTCGCTTCTCAATAATAATTTCAGTTATGCGTCTTTCAAATTGGAAACGGACAAGGCGTTTGTCGCTGTTTCCTCCACGCCAGGACTTCGAGGGCAGCAGACGGTCATCATCGTGGCCAAAAGTATAGTACCATAAACTCTAACCTTCTGCGTAACAAAACATTTAGCGCTATCCTGCCGCGTTGTGACCCATCTTTTGATATCATATCTAAACTCATGTGCCAAGCCTGCACATAATTGCACATTCATTTTTCCGGAACACGCCTACTTTTTTATGTGATATAATTTTTTTTCGCGGGATTGGCCTTTTTATCTGGTGACAGCATGCTTGTTGTGACGCACTTTTCCTCGACATTGTGCGAAAACCACAATATACCCATAGTAACGTTGCTCCCCTTTTTCTGGAGTTGCCGTCGATTTTGACGCAAATTGTGCAAGCTATTCCCCCATCCTGGCACCACGTACATTATGATTGCTAATACCGCTTTGCCTAAAAGCAAGCGCCTCCTTTGGCTTGGTCCCCCGATATTTGGCATCATGCGGGCAAGGGGTGCATTTACTCATCCATCCTTAAGACATACGGCATTGATGTGTGGTAAAAACCAAAGTATAGCATCCAGCACAAAGTATTTTATTGTCAGCGTGGTACATATGTCGTGGCTGTCTATATCTGGTACCACGCTCTTTCTGTTGGGTACTGAAACAGTTTCAGTCCTCTGCGGAGCTAAAGATAATTTCTTAGCCATAAGCCTAATGTCCGTTGTGACCCTTCTTTTATATGTGTTGACGTTGTTTAGCTACAGAAACAATGACCACATCGTATGCATATCCTATTACCTTTACGTGTCTTGGTGCCGGTAGCCTTAGTAGCTCATCGTACAATATATTCCAAACAACTGGGCCAAATATAGAGCTTTGTGAAACGCCAGCCGTCACGCTGTATGTTCATGTTTTATAGAACATAATCAAATATAACAAAACCCTATCAAATAAATAGCTCCTCATTACGATCATCATATAGAGCGACACAAGTAGATTTTAAATCATCTATATGATGAGCGGCCAGATCGACGAATCAAAGGTTTTGTTACCATTTTTCTATCAGCTGCTTCTTATAGCGTGTGCGACAAGAGCTTTCATCTGGAGTATAGCGCAGACAGTTGCCGCCCCCTTGGAAAATACTACTGATTATTCGAGTTACCGCCCACATGCTCGATGTTATCTACCAGGTGTTTGTGAATGACTTTCTCCACCATTCTCCCTATTGTGCCAATCAAACAAAAGCGGGGATAGGAATCTGGTTTGTCAGCTAGATTGTTAGGTTTTGGTAACAGCACCAACGTTTGCTGTTTCTACGTCTTCGAGAATACTCCAGCATGTAGGCAATTATTAAAAACCTACAAAAAGAGCTTGACATTTCCAGCCATGGCTAGATTTTAATGACTTGGCTTGGAATGCCATTCGGATCTGCTACTTCGTTGTTTCTTAATCCCCACTCTGCATCATTTAGTCTCTCAGAAGTGTTTTACAAAGTGTTCTTCTACTATGTTTCGCAAGAGGTTGTATCTTAGTTTAGCCATTACGACTTTTTGTATACCACCCCGACTTCAGATGCTCAAACAGCTTATTTTAGCTTCGGTATTCCTCCCTATAACTGCTAGAGTTGGGTCTAATTCAATATCGTTGCGGCTTATGCCTCATATTCATGGCAATATCTCCATTCCCCTAGTATATAGTTGCGAACGCCTGGGGTTTTTGCCAGGTGGTAGCTAATACTTCCTTGAACTTCGTAATTACCGCGCGGTGGACGCTGTGCGCATACAAGTAACACACGTATCGCTGACAGTGACGTACGGCCGAGCTGAAGGTATTAGTGGCATATATAATAAACCCAAGATTAAGTTAGATCCAGGCTAGGCGGCAGATATCAGCTAAAGATGTAAATTACTTTATTATCGTCGGGCTTGGTTTGTATTATTTTCTCACCACGTATTTATAATACCGCCTTGCTAGTTATATCTGCAATCCAAGTTCCCATTATTAACGATTCTTTGATACTGTTCATTTTTTGATCGATAACTGCCTCTTTCAACAAGTTTTATGTTGCCTCACAGTGATTCAACTTAATTTTCATCAACCAAATATCACAATTTTAGTACTAATTAATTAGCCATTTTTCACTGTAGACAGCGCACTCTGTCTCGTTTTTACACCCTTTAGTCTTGTGTCCCGGTTTACTGCAATTTAGACAACATTGTCTTCTGTCAACTTCATATATCCGTAAATTTCTTCACCGCCTGCACATTCTCTTGAGGGATCGGTGGTGATGGGTGACCAGCGGGTCTACACTGAGGTCAAGCTATCAAGGAATCGCTTTCGCATAAGTTTGAGATGGTGCTTATAGATTCTTGATCCTTATTATATCATCCTATCTTCCCGATGCCCGCCCGGGATTCAGAAGCCGCCTTCGTGTGGCTTTATATTGAAACGTGTCTTGCAAAAAACCGGCAAATATCTTCCACCTTTCGCGGTTCATTAACACGACTGCTGGCAGATTGCCTGGCGTAATTTCTACTTTCAGAGATGTGAAAAGCCTGTTTCTCAAACACACCCAAGCACGACAGATGAATGAAGTATGCTACGCATCGTCATTTGTGCCGTGGCACAATTCGCATACGATGTCTGCACACAAGCTAAAATGGCGTAAATAACTAAAAAGTTTCCGTGCCCAGTTAAAAATTGGGTTAAGAAAAAATTAAAAATCGTGTGTCCAGCCATACCAACCAGTTCTATTATTTCGTTTGGTATTCCACCTGGTCCCAGTGATTTCTCCTTTTTCAACGTCCGACATCTTGCCTGGATTTCTTCCACTGTAACCATATCCACTGACAAGATTCCTGCTAGTGCTATTGTCACCGTGGGATGATGCTTGGTTGCTAGGAACAGCTTTTCCGCTAGGTTTACGCCAAAGCAGCATTCGTGCTGGTATAGGCTTCTCACGGTCAATTTTCGTGGTTATTATTTTGTACAGCAATTCCCTCGGACCGTTTTTTATGTCTTCGCATAATTCGTTCCCACATCTGAGTTTATGTTTTTCAATTGTTTTTCTGCTCGCATTTCCGCAAGACTCTAGATGACTTGCATTCCCTCTGGACCTTGTTACTCATCTTTTGCCTCTTAGACGGTCACTCTTCAGTTGGCTTATTTCTTCATTCCACCAATGCGCTGTCTTCTTTCTTCTTCTTTAATTTATGGCATTCCAACCTTTATTTCTCACCGTAATCGTCTTGAAAAGTACAAAGCATACGCAAACACATCGGCGCGCTGCGATATTCACCATTCCTGTTTGTAGAGTGTGTGTGTAATTCTGTTCATATAATTATTTCTCTGTATGTTGATGTCATGTAGCTATTTTTATGTTAGTTTGTTGGTTTATACCCGCACGTATGTATGTAGATATGTACGTAGGTACATTTGTACGTTGGAATGGCTGTATATACATGTATATATATAAGTGTTCCGGCGTACCTGTTTATATGTGTGAGTTTATGTGTTGTGTATAAACGAGTTACTGTGCTTATACAATGAAAGGATATGTACTTCTTGTTTTGTTCTTTTTTCTCTTACTTCTCTGGATGCGACTGAACGATCCCTACTGAAATCAGAAAGAGAGGAAACACACCGAGAATAAAACGAAGTCTCTTCTTCCTCAATGTAGGTTTTATGTTATTTGTATTGAGTTCAACACTTTGCGCTTAAAATAAGTTTTGACAATCATAATCGATTATGGCGAAACGGAGCATTTCAGAAGCATGTCCGCGTGCTGCGAACTGACATCGATCATGTATGTAACACCTACCAGCGTGTGTACCTAATTGTTATGCGAAGGTATATACTTGTGTATCCTTGTGTACGGGTGCTTGCCTGAATATATGGACGTACGAATGTATGTACGTATGAACGTATGTTTCTTTATTGCTTCTATGTACACGTATGTATTTACTTCCATGCAATTACAGCGGGTTCGCGTAGGTGTATTTACTTGTGTACCTGTATGTAGATCTATCGAATTACTGCTCATAAATGTGTGCATGTAAATGCATGTATGAAATCGTACCTGCATTGTTATTGCTGTTGCCATTTTGCTATCGTTATAGTTGCTGCGATTTTTATCATTTATTTCCTTTTCTATGCGGATTAATTTATTGTTTTATGTCGTTCGCGATCAAGGTTGACCGCTCTCTCTTGACTCTTTACCTATGCTACCTTTGAGATTTGAAGACGGTACTTTTTCCTTAATGGGTTTGTGTGCGAATACGCTAAACTATGACAGCTGAAAGCGACTTGTCGGAATTGCTTTTTACATTGGCAACAAGCATAGTAATGTCTTTTTAGTTCTTTTTTTGTTCCTCTCGTTTTTGGTGACTGGTCCCAGTGAACGTAAAACAAAGAAGAAAAAACAAAGCGAAAAAATTCTGCGCATACAGAGCCCGTTTACAAACTTTTTTAAGTTGTGTTCCGTACGGGATCGATTTAGCCCATTTACCTTTCGCGCTTTTACTGCAGACTTTTGTTTTCCACAAGGATTTCCATTGAGAATTTTTTTCACCGTAATCGACTACACGTTCGTGCGCTACGAATTCACATCGACCAATCGATTACTCGATTTGATTTCAGGACTAGTAGCACTATTGAAACTGAGCTTTCTTATTTGCATGACCGTAGGCAATCGACCCTCATTTTGGTTTAACTAATGTCTGCTGGCTCACGCTTTCTTCCACGACATTTCTGTAAACATTTTTATATATGAAAGCTGTCTAATTCAAACAGAAATATTGACTTTATGTCGACGTAGTTTTCAATCGGTAGCTGTTTTCCGTGACCATAATCACAGCTGTGAAGTGACTGAGTTGTGCTCTCTGACCACTGATACGGATATCAAATTATGCATAAGTCTTTCATCGTTTAAATCATGCAGATTGGAAACAATTCTGTATATAATAGAATGGAATTGTATCTGTACTGTGAATTCTGTGATGAAAAGTTTGTTGATTACAACATGTGAATTAAACGGGGGTCTGGTAATTTTGGTCTTATTTGGCAAAAACGACACAAAAATTTATTTCTTTAAAAACTATTAATTCATTTTAATTGAGATTTATTTGGCTTTGAAGAAATGGCAAAATGAAATTTCAATTCTTCTCCAGGTTTTCGCACGTGGTTGGGCTATGTACATAAAGGCGTGGTGGTAAATCTTGCTTCTCCTTAAAGAAACTTATTGCGGCATATTACATTTGCTCTAAATTTAAAGGAGAATTTTATAGTAGCATCATTGTTCCGGTATTTTCTACAATCATTTGAGGAGAGATTAGATCCGCATGCTAGCCATGCTAGGCGTCGTTCCTTGCCGGCTGTTGCTTCTAAACGATAACTGTAGCCAAATTTAACGTACACCCTTCAACCTTAAGTTGATTTTCATTGCTAATTTCCGCGTCTTTTACATCAGTTTTTTGCTTTGTATTTATTCTAAATTACACGTGAGGGGTAAATTATAACGCGTGAAACCAAACGCCACCGTTTAACCGGAATCATTACGTAAATATTTATTATGTTTGATATGATTTATTTAATTATTTTTGTACTATATATGATCGTTGCAATGTCGCTGACTAATTTGTGACTGCTTTGATTTCTATGATTGTGTCACACAGTCACTATCCTCACTCATGCTCTCCATTTTTTACTTTTCGTAGCTTCTCTTTTTTTTTCTGCGTTTACACGGAAATAGATCAATATTTTATGAGTACAGATGATGTCAAAAACCGTGGGTTCAGAGAACATGCAAGAATTATGGCAACAATTATGAATAGCAGCCTAACAGCACTATTCTTACATAATGATGCCTTTCTAATGACAATCCATTGGTCTTTCTATTTTATATGACTTCTTGGCAACTTCGTATATTAAGATAAAAATCACAAGAAAACTTTTCTAATGTATTATTTTTACATAACCAAAGCTTCGGATAAATAATTACAGAATTGAACGAAGATGAAATCATCGGTTTCAAGTGTGTGTTCCGCCGCTATTTTAATAAGAGCCCATCTATCATCTAATTTACTTAATAAATTAGCAGCTCAACAAAGCCTTGATTTAAATTTGCAACACATCATAAGAACGATTCGTTACAATATATTCTCCATATATCCATTATATCACTTTTTTCTTAATTTATATATGTAAATGGGTTTGCGATTGAAAAGCTTATCACAAAATTACGACTTATTGCAAATTTCCATATTTATGATAAAATGAAAACTTCCTGCAAAAAGATGAGCGATCTTGATGACAGATGATAATGTTTGTGTTTTAATTGATTTTTTTTTCTGCATCTTGATCTTTCCTAATCTTGAGCGTAGTAAAAAGATGCGCAAGTTTTTGCCACAATTTTAATCACTTTGTCAGATTTGCGATTAAAAGTCAATTTGCCTTGTCAAGGACGACAGTCTGTAGGAGTTCAAGATGGTGTTCAGAAACAAATCACGGAGCTAATCAATTTTATATTTGCAGCTATTGTCGTGTAAAGTCGGTGCGCCTCTGAATAACGTGGTAGCAAAAGCAAAGACGTCTGGGTAAAGAAAATAATCAACAACTCAATTGGAATAACATATCAATGACAATACAGCTAAAGGAGGAAAATGGGCTTTCAATTTAATACCGTAGCTGAATTTTGACTATAATGTTGCTATTTTTCTTCAATGCTTGGATGTTTTAACCATTTCCCAAACTACTTTTTGCCCGTTTCGTATAGCCCCAATGAGCATATACAACATGTTTGCAAATAAAAATGATACTAATTAGCACAGTAGTAATTTAACGAACATTTGCAAACTCTAATATATGAAATACTTCGTTCAACGATTCCAGAAAGCAAGTACAAACGGAAAGCATTTCCTTTGCGAAATTTAGGTTTATTCTTCAATATTATCTTAATCAAAGATGATACAATTAGTCCAACACATCTCTTACTTTTCGATGCATATTTTATAGAACGATTTCTTATGTCCGTTGGGACTAACAAGTTATGCCGTTTCTAACGCGGAAAGTACATACGCGGCAACCATTAAGCGACATCGAAATTATCAACATTTTATTCAATTTAATTTTTTATGAATCACAGTAATTTTGGCAACGCCATTTTTGCGACTTTCTGTACAATTAAAACATCTTAATTTTTGATGGAAAAAACGCCCTCGAAACTCAGCATCGGCTTGCAAAGTATTGTAGTAACTGCTCAGTTGAAAATGATAATTTGTCGCTCGTTTACTAATTTTAAACAAATTCGTACTGACACGAGTGCTGGTTGCATTAGGCATTTAAAATACGTCCCTATCAAAGAGTACACGAACGAAATTCCTTAAATTATATTTAACAATCGAGCTTGTGATCGTTTTTATTCCATTATTTTACGCATTTTTTATCGCCAGTAGCGATTCCTTACCAGAAATGTTTTAACGAAACTTTCATCGATATTTCATGTAACGCTGAATGATCGAATTGTTTGCGTAATCAGTCTTACGCAAATTGTTAAAAGTGGTTTTATGATCGATAATTCCGAATTTCTCGATAATATTAACCAGTGGTCTGCCGTCTAGAGTGAAGTGAATCTTTCACATTGAAATTTCCTAAAAAGAATTGTCTTTATTGCTTTTCTTTTAATCGAAAATAGAGTGAATTCATTCATTTTTACACTGATACAACGTTTGATACGACCCAAGTGATATAGAATTATCTGGAAGACATTCGTAGACTGAAATGTCATCTATAAACACTTTAAATACATGTCAGTATGACGCAATCTGATTAGTTTTACCTTCTGTATGATTCCATGTCGTGGTAAAAATGCCTTAGTATCTTTTTGCCAAGACCATCTGCATGCTTCAGCAATTCAGTCTACAAAAGTCAAGTCTATAATAGAAAAGGAAAGAATGTTTTATATGCGGGAAAAATCGAGAAACCTTTGAAATTTATATATTCCGGAAATTTCGACTCATTTCTAACTATTACACGGCTCACCTTCAATTTTACATATTTCATAATGAACCGCACGTCAAATGAACCAGTCGATCAAAAGTTAAAGACAAAAACGATTTCTTGTAACAAAAATTGGTTTGCAAATAATGGAATTCACCTTAATATTATTTAATAATAATTTTGACGATAAAGACTGAGACATAAATAAATTACTCACTGTCATAAATTTAATCACTCGTAGACTAACTCAAAAGTGCGAATACAGTTTGACACTCTCTTCCAAAAACAAAAGGAAAATGACGTTAACACTTTCAAAGAGATGCTACAAAATTGAAATTATCTTCCTAGGTCACTAACTAATCGTAGAGTCTTCGAAAAGTATTTTTTTATCAAAAGTTTTTCAAAAAGACGCAAAATACATCGGGCGGCTGTTCTCCTCCATGACAACATCCATTTCAACATATGATGTATATAAGCAACTTCTTGACAATTCAAAATGTCCGAAAACTGCGTGGACGAGGATTTACAATGTCGGCAAAGGCAATGGAAAAAACATATTTCGTTTTCGTGGACATCTGATTTATTACTGAAAAATTACCTTCGAAATATTATCTGTATACGAATGTTTATTGACAAACTTACCTGCTTACAGTGCAATTGTTGATAATTATCATTTTTCTGCCTTCGTCCTTTTTAAAGTATGTGTATGATTAAAATACTGCAGCGATACGGGAACATAAAGCCAAACATCACCTTGTAGTCACCAAAAAGTAGTAATTTTTTTAGAAAAATTTATTTATATTCAGGATTTTGCATGTGAAAGTATGAATCTTAATAATAGAACCACTGTGCATGTCATTTTGATCATTTTTAATTTTTGAACTTACCCACCTACATATTTCTATCAAATGGGATTATTTGTAAAATTGCCACAGTCGCAAAGACTAAAATAAGGACCAAGCACTTTATTCAATCGCGACAAGAGGCCGATTTAAAAAATGGGCGTGATCTGTCCACAATAGAAGAAGCACTTGAAAAACCCGAAAATTTTTCTGACATTTATCAACATTTATTTTTTCTTAACATGACCAATCGCTCAGGGGATGTCCTCTATCCGTCGAACACGGTGACTGTCAGAAAGAAGATAGGAAACAGAAAGAAACAGAGAGGTAGTGCCGGCAGCCTAGTAGGTGTTTACCCAATCGATAAGTGTCATGCATTTACCGACTGGGCACTCACTAGAACTACGACCAAAATATACCTACCGCACTTGAGATTTAAACCCGCAAGCACTGACTTGACAATCGTTGGTCTTACTTACCTGACGACTCACGCAATCGACTGAAAGTAATTTCGAGAAAATCTAACCGTTTTCTTCGAGACCGTGTAAAGGTTCAATAGAAAAGTCATCTTAGTTGGTTTACTAATAGGCCCACAGTTAGCAGGTGGATAATTGACTTTCCTTGTCATTTGTGTAAAAAAAAGAATACAGGTTAATAAAAAAGAATTTTACGCTTGTTTTGTGGTTACGTTGTGTGGGAAGTGTAATTACGAGGAACGTGTTTAACGCGTTCGTACGTTGTACTGGATAACCAAGCTAGGTAAATTTGTACAACTATATTTGCTACACATCTCTCTATATCTTTTATATAACAAAGTTGCGTTACTTTTTTATCCGCAAGAATGTTTTTAATCCTTCCAGATGAACAATTTACCTTTCCGAATTCATTAACCAAGTCTTTAGCAATTATTACAAAAATCGTTTCCTAATAAACGTATTTTTTTTTTTTTGACTTGACATGTTCCCTGGTGTTCTCAATTTCTATGACTGTGGCAATTCCGAACATAACTAATTCAAATTAAATCAGTTTGATAGCATTATATATAGAAATATATAATCGACGATTAATACACATTATATTATATATCCACGAATTATACGGTTTGAAGATCCAAATGTTGGAAACAAAAAAAATTTCGATTCAAAGGATCAGAAGTTTATTTCTTATGAATATGGAGCCCAATGCTGCTGTCGCTTATTATTAAGTACTTTATGCATATTGTCTTCGAATGTAACTCATATTTTTTTTTATTTTATTTTTTTAATAATACTAACTCTTATAAGTGCAACAAGGTGCCGGTCACAATAAAATGAAGATAGAAAAAGAAATAGAGAGGTGTGTGTGTGCCCAATCGGTGCTATGCCTTGGTCGGTTGAGCACTCACTAAAGCTACGACCAAGGAAAACTTTATGGAACTTTCAACTCATATGCTTCGAAATTATAACATTCAGTTTTTCGACTACCCAAATACGTATGTTATGAAAATTGCAAAAACGATCAGTTTCAGACAAATTCAATTTCTTTAGAAACGTACGTTTCGGTTCTCGGCTTGTCGACAAGAGGTTGAAAGTTAACATCTTGCCAAAGTCCGAAAATTGTTGCCTTCAATATTTGTCAAATAAACTAAGCTATTTTTGAACATAATTTTTTTGCTTTTGAAATAATTTTATATGGTACAGCTCGTACAATCTATAAGCATGTAAATAAATTCTTATTTATTGTTGACTTCATGAATGATTTTCTAGTTTCACTAGAACAAGACTCTTCTCAAGCATTTTTGTGTCCAGTGGGCCAGACAGTGAATAATACTCTCCCGTTATATCCTATCGCATATATTTTAATTAATTCGTTCACCCGCCTATAACTAATAATAACTATATAATTCATAGTTTTACAGACTCAACATCTAAGCTGCTTTACTGGTTAAGCTGCTATTGTATTTATGAGAGCTGATATTGTAATTTGAAATGAATGTGCTAATAAAATTTTGTCCATAACTTTAAGTTCTCGTAGATCTATCTCAAGCACAATGCATTTTTCAAATAAATATATGTTATAAATTAACGAAGGTGAAATTTATATATGTTGTGCACTAATAAAGGTGAAATTTCATTTTAAAAAAATGCACGGTAGTCTTGGTACCCATCCTACTTCCAAATAAACTAAATTATAATAACAATAATGCATTAAAATAGCTTGAGTATCTCATTACAAGGGTTGCTTGCCATCTGTAATCATATTACGAATAAGGATTACCGTTGAGTCTTAAGTATCATCACAAAGGAACATAATAAAATTGGTACTTGGTTCTTTACGGAGTTGACATCTACTAAAACATGTAATGTGTTTTGGTATTCCTAACATTAGACAGTTTGCGTTCGCTTTGATCTGTAAAAAGCTTCGAATTCTATGTAGGTTGATATTTGGTATGGGTAAAATAGCAATTGCTTCTTTAAGCTTTCGTGATAGCCCAACACAATTGTAAAAGGAAAGGATGAACGTAAGGGCAGTAACGTTTTTATGCGCACGGTCCCGAAACAATTGAACCAGTACTGAAACAACAACCCCAAACTCATTCAAAAATTAACGTTATGTTGACAGCTTTTTTCAATTATCGTGATTTTATTAAGTTTGAGTATTTTCCAGCAAAATAAAACTGTTAATAAAGAAAATTATTTGAGTCTTACGACTGCAGTGAAGGCAATGAGAAATTGATTTGAAAGATTAATTATAACAATCGTTCTCTTTGTAAACGAAATTCACCTTATTTTTTGATTACCGTAGCTTTTAGATACGCCAACACGTATGTCGAATCTTCTGTCAAGCAAGTAACACAAGCACATGAACTTGGGTTAACTGTTGATGATTTTTAATTATTGAAGACGTGCAGGCACTTTAACCAGAACTCCGTGATAAAAATTTTAAGTAATCTTAATGCAAAGTGATAAACCCATCTGATTTTATTTAAAAAACATAGGAATGTTGCTTACTTTATCTTGTCTTATAAATTAGGACACACCAGAGCAGTTGTGTGTTTCAAGTATCAAGGTGTGAGAGCGATGGTCATGATGAATTATTTATCTATGTCAGTACCGCATCATAGTATCATCTGCACTTAGACAAAATATGCTGACATGCACAAACAATATCGTTTGTCGCTGTTTATAGACTAATCTAATATGTAAACAAATCAAGAACGATAAGAGCATGAGTAGCCAGGAAGTGGCTGCATGATCACCATGCACACATGCACATACATGCCGACACAACGACAAAGAGTCCTATCGCGAGAAAATTAGAAAAATATCTTATATTATTTGTGTGCAATTTGAAATATTATTATCAAGTGTAAAAATAAAAAGAAAAGCAGAACCATGCATATGTACGTATGTAGGCATGTACAAAACAGTTGGAGTATGCCGATGGACGATATTTCAAAATCGTCGACATCATTACAGTCCTTTTAAACATTTGTTTTTTCAAATTAATGCAAAGAAAAATTTGCCGATTTGTTTCGAATATTCCACGTTTTTACTTTGAGTATAGAACCATCAATTTAAAACAGAAGATAAAAACGTCGAGAATCCTCTATCGTATTAAATCCTGCTTAAGCTTGCTACTATCTGTCAAAAAGCCCTGCACCATTCAATACTTCCTCTTAAAACCCATCAACCAATCTCACTTTTCCAACTGAATTAATGAAAAAAGCCAATTATATACAACCATAAACCTTTTTAAGGATGACTTTCGGTGTGGATCCCGATACACACATAGATTCATTAGAGCAGGCTGAGCGGGCTACTGTTGAAGGGACATCAAAATGGTCTTGCAAGCTAACAATTACAGGTACATCTCTTTCAATTAGAATAGTGTTTAATAAATTTCAACAAATTACTTTTATTTCATTTTGTTCAGTTCACAAAATGTTCATTGCTTGTGTTATGATGATACTAATCTTATTACCACTTATTACGAATATGTAACTTCCTTTTTTATCTTCTCCTAGTGTTTGCTTATATTAAATACCACCACATAGTTTGTCTTATTTCTTCCCGCCCCTTTTCCCCCTTTTTCTCTCTTTTCCGCGTTCTACTTGTTTCTACTATCTATATGTTGATGCAATTCTCCCTCTTTGTCTCTATATTCAGTAAACAATTAAATAAAAATAATACTTCATCTAAACTTTTGAAAGCAATTGAAAAAAAAGAATTGGCAATATATGAAGTTTGATGTTAACATATAGTTCTCATTCTTAGGCACACAAAAATTATGATATTAAGCGTATTATCATTTATCAACAGCACTTTTTATGTTTACACATATATTTACTTTAAATTCCATTTGATAAAATTGAGAGGAACTAAAAGAACACAATTGAGGTTACGCTTTGATACCAAATTCATCCCACTTCAATTGCCACAATAATTCAACATTTTTTATATTTAATATTTATCTTAAATACAACAACGCAACAAATATTTTTCTAAGCTGCGATTATGAGTGCCCTGTTTTTAAAAAGTCTCATGTATTATTCTGTAATCACATTCTATACACTCTCTTGTTATTTTCTTATGAAAGATGTGGCGAAATATTTAGGCCACATATTTATTAGAAAATAACGTACGATTCACAACATTCCTAACGCATCGATCAATAATTCCCATGACTGACACATAGGTAGCGTCTCTAAAAAAAAATTCCATGTTATGTTTGGAAAGTACCAACAGTAGAACGGATTCTGCCAAGATCGAACGCCGTTTCGCACATTTGTTTACGATCTATAATGTGTTTAGTGATGGGAAAATACCCTTCAAATACAGCGTTCACGTTCACAATATTATAACAACTCTCATCTCCCGAAAATGGCAATTTGTCGTTTGTTTGATCATTTTAAATTTAAACTAAACTAAAGTTCGTACCGAAATCGATGACGCTGCAGTAGTCGTCCAAAAGAAATGTTTACGCAGGAAACATTAAAACAACTGATAATTAATCTAGATACTCGGAAAATGAGATTAAAGAAGAATCGATGGCATCCTAAAGATTCTAAATAGAGGTGTCTTAATTATTCTGCATGAAAGTACGAGCGTAAAAAGCTCGACGCCCGTACCGCGTTTGTTCACAGTAGAAGAAAAGTATCTTGTCACGAGTCGATGGCTGCACAAGCTCTGCACTTCTCTTTCCTTAGGAACCCTCCACATAATAATTGTACTTATAGAAAGAAAGCCTTAAACATATTCAATTAAAGTTAATCTTAATGAGAGAAAACAGAATTTTTAGAGTACGATAAAAACAAAATATAATTAAGTTACATTTGCCTTAGGGAAAATTTCTGACGCCATAATCGAAAAACGTTTGTTAAAGGCGGATGAATTAGTCGACTTAATCTTAAAAAGCGCATTTAGCTGATTTTATCAAATATTTACCATATCAGACTACAACTTAACGTCTTCGGTCTATTGTATGTATGCGGACCACGAGCATTTTTAAACTTGATGTAAGAGTTCATACGCTAAATTGTAAATTTTACACGAATTTTTGCATCCGTGTGTGTTCTAATAGCAGGATACAAGCAGACAGCCAAATTTCTATGCATTTCCAATTCTTCAGCGCTAATTTACTTAATATTTTAAAGTAATATAGAATTTTTAACAAAAAGGAATCTAAGAAATCTGAGAAAAAAGGATAATAGTCTTGTCTTGGCTAATTTGAAATGGTTTCAACCGATTTTCAGAAAAATATTGAGGCTAATTCAGATTCTCCAGCTAAAGTTTTGAGGTTCTTATCCGTAGTGAATTAGATTCCCTCAATAGAATCGAGTTTACATATTTACGATCAGGATTATTTTTACTTTGAACCTTCAGAGTGCATTGTAACAGATTTATATCATATTTACAACCAGTACCGCTTTTTTTTAATTTCTTCATATTTTGGCTACATCAAGTGTATTCCTAAGAGCAATCATGAATTTCATCTGAAAATTTGTTACACATTAATGCTGTAAATGGCCCTTTTTTAAGATTGTATGTTTACGTCACTGTTAATAGTAACTTGAATTTTTTACGAAACACTTCATTAAACAAAAATTGGTAATAAAACATAAAGAATATATATGTCCGTATCATTGTGTGCATTGACATCGTCCTATTCTGATTGAATGAATTTAAGGACAGCTGAGAATTTGCGTCAGAATGGCTGTTAAAGTTCCACTGTTTTACTTTAGCTGAATCTGAAAATCAGCTTTTGTTGAAAACGTGATGAAAAAGAACACACAAACGCATATACCACAACTACGAAATGGAAAACCACCTATATTAGGCTTTATCCCAGGAAGGGAATTCTTGTTTAACTTTCTAAAAGTTAGGTATAAAAAATTATAAGCTCAGAGCATGCTTTATTTTAAACTGAACTTTCTTCCTGCACTCTAAGGAAAAAAGTGTAATATATGAACCCTTTCAACGACTATGTATATACGGTATATAGAGTATATATATATATTAGTTTGGAGAAAAAGAAATCCATTATTTTTTCGGTAGATGGCTGCACTGATAGATTTCTCGTAAAGTATCGATCAAACAATTTCATATTTATGCTCGTTGGAAAGGTGACATTTCGCAGTAAAAAAAATTCTTGTGCTGTTTTTTGTTTGGTGCATTCAGTTGTGAGTTACAGCGTGTTAAAAATGGAAGTGAACAAAGAGAAAATTCAGTACATTTTACAGTTTTTCTTTGACAAAGGCGAAAATGCAAGCCAGGCGGCTAAAATTGTGAATAATGTTTATGGTTCCGATACTGTAACAGCCAATTATGTGCAATTTTGGTTTCGTAGATTCCGTTCAGGAATTTTTGATGTTAAAGATGTACCTCGCACAGGTAGGCCGGTCGTCGAAAATGTCGATAAAATCGGAGAAATGATCGAAGTTGACCGGCATGTTAGCAGTCGTAACATCGTCCAGGAGCTAAAAATCGACCATAACACAGTTTTAAACCATTTACACAAAGCTGGATTCAAAAAGAAGCTCGATGTTTGAGTGCCACACCAGTTAACAGAAAAAAACATGATGGATCGAATTTCCATCTGCGAAGCCGTGGCCAAACGGAATGAGATAGGCCCATTTCTTAAATGGATGGTGACTGGAAATGAGAAATGAATCACATACGATAACCCTGTGCGAAAACGATCGTGGTCAAAGAGCGGTGAAGCACCTCAAACGGCCAGGAAGGTTTTGCTATGCATTTGGTGGGACTGGAAGGGGATTATTTATTATGAGTTGCTTCCATATGGCCAAACGCAAAATTCTGATCTCTACTGTCAACAACTGGACCGTTTGAAGATAGCGATTGATCAGAAACGGCCAGAATTGGCCAACAGAAGAGGTGTCGTGTTCCACCAGGACAACGCTAGGCCACACACATCTACAGTGACTCGCCAGAAACTTCGGGAGCTTGGTTGGGAAGTTTTAATGCATCCGCCATACAGTCCGGACTTGGCACCAAGCGATTATCATCTTTTTCTTGCATTGCAAAATTTCTTTAATGATAAAAAATTGGAATCTAGGGAGGATTGTGAAAATCGACTACTAGAGTTTTTTGCAAATAGAGACCAGGACTTCTATGAGAGAGTCTTTTTGAAGTTACCTTTAAAATGGCAACAAATCATACAACAAAACGGTGCATATTTGACCCAAATCGGACAATCCGAAGCATGTTAAATAAAGTCCTGAAGTTCATATAAAAATAATGGATTTCTTTTTCCCCAAACTAATATATATACATATATATATATATGTATGTATTTATGATATATAGAGTATATACATACATATATTTATAAATGTATGTGTTATTTCGTCTTGTTTTAACTGTGAAGTTTCTAGGAATATTCAAATAAACGTTAATGTAATTCTATTGTCAGCAGATTTACATAAATATACTTCCATAATGCGGCAAATGTATATAAAAATTAGAGAAATATACATATACAGCAATATTATTTCACCAATAATTTACAAGATGTTGCACATCTGAAATTGCGAACATATAGTAAACTTATAAAAATATTTCATGCGTGGTCCTTATTTACTTGAAGATAACATTGCTTTTAATAAAAGTAAAGCCAATGATTTATTTGAACTTTATTGGCATACTTGCGTGGTTGGAATAAATAGCATTCAGAAGCAACATATTACACGTTTTATATGACAGATGTCGTCATCGTACCAAAGATTTGTACCAAGTTTGATACTTCTTTCAAAATAACCCCAAAATGCTTACCAGAGACTTAAAAATTTAAGTAATGTATATGTTCTTAATCAGCAAGTTATTCGAAATTGACTTAGCCCTTGTTGTGATCCGATATATAGTAGTTACCAAAGTTACCACAGCTAGACAACAATAACTTACACGTGAAACCATTATTTTTATCTATGTATTTGGTGCTGCCATCAAACATTCACTAACATAGTTCTATAGAAAAATGTATTCGAATTTTTTAAAGCTCTAATAAGGTGAGCTTAGATATAATTATATAATCCCAATAGGCTTCGGCCTATATTATTGAGACTATTGCCTTTTGCAGCCGTATTGCGACTATATTTTCTTTTCACTTTGTATAAAATTTTGTACTTATAATTTTCGAATGTCAGTTTGTCACTATCTTGTGACATGTTAGATCTCTGCGATGTTGCTCAAAATAAAGCTGTTGTATTACTTTTTTACTACATTGGTTTATGAGATTAGACTAAAAAAAAAACTTATTGATTTTGTTGTACCGTCACTGTATAAAAATAACTTTAAACAACGTTGCATTGCAAGATTTTACATTCATCTACTATTGCTAAATGTTTTTTTCCATTTAGGTTTGAGTCATTCATTATAAGTTTTTTGTTTTTCTTATTAGGTTTTCACACAGCACTATAACCGCTTCCTTTATTTTTATATTATAAGCACTATTTCAAAATTTATTCGGTGCGATTTATTTCAAATTTCTTGAAACTCATTTTTCAATACTTTTCCTTAACACAGAAAGTCTTCCTAAAAAGCCAATTCAATTAACTATGAGTGTGAAGCTTGCAATATGTATTTCCACAATGCCTCTCATAAGGGATGACCCGAGACACTTTGCATAACCGCACTTCGAGCAATGGCTTGTCGGGTGGAGTCTTTATGTTATATAGAAAATATATTTAACATATCGGTCAATAATTCTCGAGACTAACTAATAAATATCGAACTCTAACCAAAAATATTCCCATTATATTTAGAAAGTTTTAGCATTCAAACTACACCTGTCATAATATTACGTTGTTTCGATTAATTTTTTGAGAACCACAGTGTTTTTCGTGACGGTAATTTTTTATTTTCAAAACAATGGAAATCTCGAATTTCATGTGCTGGTTAAACATGGCTTTTTGATAGAAAAAATGTCATTTGAACCCAGCATTGGCCTGCAGAACGTTATGGCAACTGTTTTCTATCGCATGCAAAAATTTTTGGCTGGAAAACATCAAGAAACATCCTAGTAATTTAAAAAAAAAACGAAAAGTGATATTGAGGAAAAATAGTTGGCGTCTTAACTTAGAGACAATTTACTAACTACTTCCCACCAAAATTTGTGCATGAAAAAGATGTTTTCCAAATACATCTCACATTTGCTTCCAGTGTAACAAAAATATCCTGTCGGAAGGCAATGACTAGAACGATAAAATTAGATGCATCGAAGCTCAAAATATTCTGCTGCATTTTTCCGATGTGGCCCCAAGATGCTCTAAGCAAAAATAGTTGGATCAAAGATGAGTTCGTTGAGGAAGCTGATGTGTATTTGTGGTTCTAGGCAAACCGTTCAAAAAAGAAACATTGAAACATTAGAGAAGCATTAAGTCAAATGTATCACTCTAAAAGTCGACTTGGTTGTTAAATAAGTTCGAATTTCACAAAAAAATAAAATAAAATAAATAAATTGTTTGTTCTTACTTAGTCACGAGACTTATCGACCGGTATATTTATGTATATGTATTTGCTGTTTGATTATGTTTAATACTTTTTAAGTTTTCCGATTTTTAAAAATATTTTTTTAGTGCCATTCTTGGGTATTTTTGCATTTACCTTCTTTTGATTTTCTTATTTCTTTGAAAAACCTTTCATATATATATGGTTAATAGAAAACGAAAGTATATGTATATATGTGCGTGTATCAAAAAAAAAAAGATATAAAAAATAGAAGTAAAACAATAGTAATAAAAATTGTAAATATAAAATTAATTCCGTTTTTCTCTTTTTCTTTCTTCCTTGAAATAATTGAATTATAAATGTTATGGTTCTGTTCGTTTCATATTTATCAATCGGCAAATAACCGATACACATGTTGAAATTCGACATGCGTTCGCGCCTACATGTTTGTGTGTACGGATGCATTTGCGTGTACGTGTTCACAATAATAATTTATACATCCGGAATTAACTAACTTTCATTCACACCTCAACTTCATTTGAATTCGTTCTGTGGCACTTGTTTTAATATTGTTTTGTTTTTTCCTGCCCTTTGGGTTATTTGGATATGTTCCAAAATTGTTTTTTTTTTAACGTTGTCGTTTGTGTACTTTGCTTTATGTAAACATTTTTTCGCATTCATTCATCTCTTAATTTAACTTTTTTCAATAATTTGTGTTGTCTCCATGTTATTTTTTATTTATTTTCGAAAATACAATCATTATTAAATCCACACGCATACTCAAACCATACTGCCCTTTTTTTGATAAATTTTGAAACGAACATTAATCGAACCAACGCTGGCGCTGGCTGTAATCAATCTCTTGATTGATCGAATCAAAAAACTAAATAATTTTCAATCCATTAAAAAAAATTAAATAAAACTAAAAAATCGTCAAAATTAATATATATCAAAACATTAACACCGCGCAGTGATATGTGCTCAAGGACTGATAGCAAAGGACAAATCCGGCTTCAGCGATCCCTACGTTACCGTCCAAGTTAGCAAGGTGAAAAAGCGTACGCGTACAATGCCACAGGAATTAAATCCTGTTTGGAACGAAAAATTTCACTTGTGAGTATTTTTTTAAGATTGTGACTCTCTCTAAGCCTTTTTTTGTGCCTCTCTTTCTCTCTCTTTCCTTCTTTCTCTCTCTCTCTCTCTCTCTCTATCTGTCTCTCTCTCTCTCTCTCTCTCTCTCTCTCACTCTCTCTCTCTCTCACTCTCTCTCTCTCTCTCTCACTCTCTCTCTCTCTCTACCTCTCTCGCTACTTCTTCTCTTCTTTGAAATTACCCTCTCCATAACTCTGCCACCAAACGTCAGTCTGTTAAAACTGTTGCCATAACCTCTTATTAACACTACGAAAAACATCACCGGCCTCCACCAATTAATTTTATACCATATACGCCACAGTAGAATACCTACATGTTTTTTCTTATTATTATTATTTCTTAGGCCATCTAACTAAGTTTCGACTTTTAAATTAAAAATCAATCTATTATAGGTTTCGAAAACTACATAGTTGCCAAATATCAAAAAATCATTAGCAACACTAATAGATAAATTAACGTGGATCTATCGAGAGAACATATTCAGCCGTAATTTAGTCGAAACTAAATAATAATAACTTCTTTACGACTTAAAACAGCTTTAAGCATGAAACTCGCTAATATCGCAATTAAAATCAGAACATGTGTAGAAAAAGGCTTTCAAACCTTTGGTCTATTACTTTTGTACTCCTTTTTTTATAATCAAAAATGAACACTAATTCTATTACAGTGTGTTCATTAAATATTTCTGCTTTATAAAAAAACTTGGCTTAAAAAATAGGTCAGGCACCTTATTCGTTTTAGAGCGAATCTTGAATACTCTTAATCCGATGGCTCAAAACTTGAACTCAGATTATTTGCACTAAGAATATTTGAAGGCTATAAATAGGCGTTAGTAGTAACACATTTAAACTACCTTTATGGTGAAAAGATTGATAAATCACTAAAAAATTTTAAGACAGAAACTTATTTTCTTTATATAATATGTATCACAGTAGACATAGGTTTTACCGATGCGCAACGCACGAAATTATAACAGTTTGCTTAAATGATTTAATTTTCATATCATTTATATAAAATATAAACAGTTAAAACCATTACAGTCAGACGACTCAATTACCCCACACCGCTTACACTGATACATTTCCTCATTTACTGTCGTCATAAAATATCAAGGATTATAGTTAGTTTCCAAAAAAACACTTTGCGTGGTAGCCTTTGCATCGGAGAAAGCCCAAAACTAGGACTGACATTGTCCTAATTATGCAAAAGTAATTCTCTTGGCAAGAACTTTCCTACTATTTACCCATTTTTGTCACAAAGTACCAAAAATTAAGTTTTGCTGCTATATAAACGATTACTTCTCATGAAGACGTCTGCAAGAATGTGGTCTGAAAATTGGTTCAATTAGTTCACGCGTCAAATTCCTATTATGGGCCAATTTTCATTATAAGATATTAGAAAATAGACCTTTTTGCCACATAAAAGCTTACTTTTCATTATAACCCTAATATAGACTTAAGCAAAAAAAAAATTGACGTTTATGATCCAAAGTTGGTATAGTTGATCTTCATGTCAAGCTGCTATGATGAACCAATTTTTATCAAAATGATCCAATCCAATCCGTTTTCAACAGTGTTCGACCTTCGGCCAAAACATGACATTCTTAGAAATTTCCCAATGTAGGTGGACAAAAGTAAACATAAGACAACAGACGGATACACATGCTCAAATCAATTCAGAAAATGTTTCTGATTCGATCGCTATAAGGAAATATGAGTTTGGCTTAAGCCATCCTGGGCGTTGCATACATCCGAACAAACTTAATACGCCCTGTACAGCAAGTGGTGTTAGGTCAAACAATGCATAGCGCAGCTGGATCCAGCAAAATGCATATTCACTACTACTAAGGTAGCTGCAACCTCACGAAATCCTCTTTTCCATTAGTATATGGCGCTTTCAAATAAAAGATTTTTTGAAAAATCCACTTTCACATTCCTGCTTCTCTATGTAAAGTGAAGAAATTCAATAGGTTATGCAATTGATATAATTTATCAATTTACCGTTTCACATTCAATTTCTTCGTTCCATTTCAATTAAGTGGCGCAACCTTAATATTAATCTGCTTTGTAAAATATGGCATACAGTTGTATCCTTTCCACTCCTGTCCCGCCAAATGTACAAACAATACAATCGTTGACATTGCCGCAAAAAGTACATAAGTCTTAATTGAATTTTTTAAAAGATTTGTTTATGTTATGTTGAAATCGAAGTCCTGCAGTCCTAAACACCTACAGCGTACATAGATATTTTAAGTATGACGCACCGACTGGAAAAATACCAACTCATCTTAAAGACGTGTGTTCCTTATTAGAGTGAGTAATCTTCATTTTTATTATTTTCTCTACAAGTATAGAAGTTGCCAGACGCCAAGTGTAGCAGTTTAATATGAAGGCATTGCAAGATAAACATATCTCACACGCTCCTCCTTAGGCTGATAATTTATGTATAAAAAAATGAAAAATTCAATTTAGTTTAAACTTTGGTAACGATACCATGCATTTTGGGTCTTAAAATTCTCTCGGTATTTGTTTCAACATCGGCATGAGTTGTTACCGTAGTTGTAGAAGTGATCGTGGTTGTTGTCAGAGTAGGCATAGCAGTCGACTATAACGAGTCGCTGTGCGTATTGTCGCGTTGTTCAATATTTAATTTAGATGACGTTTTACTGCGCAGCAATATGATATAGGTGCAAGTTGTTGCTTAATAGTCGCATCAATCCGACTAGGTTTGTTGATATCCCTATAGTCTCAAACAAACATTTATTGGCCAATTATGAGCTCGATATTTCGTTTGCCTTTATAATTCTTTATGAATTTAAACTGTTGTTCTTCTAATTTGCTTTTTGTTGTTGGAGGTTTTAAATTGTTGAAGCGAGTTCTTAGAGATCTTCCAAAGTATATTTAACGAAATTAGTAGTGTTTCTGTAGTCAATCAAGAGTTGTTGAAGAGTTGTCTATATAATGACTAGGATAAGGCCTTAATATTACCAAAAATAAAGTTCTTGAAAGTTTTTAGGAAGTTTTCTGCTTGTCGATTGATTGCTGCATGTCCAGGAATGGTAAATATATGTGTAATTAAATTCACCGATAAGAGTTCTTGAAATTCGCTCTATGTAAATGCTCGTTCATTATCACTAGCAACATCTGGTAGATCATAGGGTGAAAAAAGTTCGCCTAATTTAATAATTGCAAAGCTTGAAATAATATTCCTTATTTGGAGTACTTCAACCCATTTCAAAATTTATAAAGTTATTATTTGGATCCACATAATCAATGTGTATTGTGCTCCATACTTTATTACAAGGCATCATAGGCATCAGTGAACTTTTCTCCTGACTGCTTCGTTGCTCTTGGCAAGATTTACGTGCGTATATCATTAATTTTTTTCTTCATACCTTTCTAATAACCACATATACAATCTTGCTAAGTTTTCAGCTTTATAATACCAAGATGTGGCATATGCGATTGATTTAATAACTGTTTGCGAAATTTTTGTGCTATGACGGCTCTACATCCCCGATTTATTATTTCATAATAAATTGCAGAGCAAACTTATCTTCTGAGCAAAAATTTTTATAAACTTGAAATAATAATTAGCCAATCGGATGAAATCTCTTAATTCTGAGATTTTTATGGAATAGGTGCTTTTGTTACGCTTAAAATATAATCATTAAGTTTTTTAACCCATTACTGTCAATGGTGAATTCTAGATACGATACTTTAGATTAAAAGAATAACAATTATTTTATTTAGTTCTAAATCCGAAGATGTACTCGAATCTAGGTTGTCTACTCGTTTTAGAACATCTAATTCTATTAAGTCATTTAGCTTTTGTTTTATTTTTGTTTTGCAAGGGAGTGGTAATGGTCTGGACTTGAAGAAAATTGGTTTAGCACTTTAATCAACGTTTAATGTAATTCCGTTACTATTATGTGGCCCTCATTGATTATTAATGCTTGGCTAAACTGAGTTTTAATTTGGTTAATGATATATGTATAATTATTTTGTAACTTGACTTCGTTTACTAGACGTAATTCAAAAATAAAGGCTCTGGGAAATGAACGATGAAGGAGTGGAGAATTTGTTGTATCTGATACTACAATAGCAAACTACTTTTGGCGTTGTACTTACCAACTATTGACATGCAATCCACACTGTAGTTGACGTAAAAATTTTTTCATTTTCTAAGCTCGGATTTAAAAACTTATCTTTTCAAAAAATGACGAAAATAATGTGCACGGCTATGTCACATGCTCGCTTAACACCAATATTGCGAATTTTTTCTCGCAATGTATACAAACTACCGTACGATTTATCTACAATACTACAAATATAATTGACAAAATTTGATTTACTGTTAACAAAATTTAAAGTTGACTTAGCTGATTTTATTTTGATCGAGAAATTGGGGCAATGTGGCCTATTTTACAACAGACACGGCATTCGTAGCAAAGTTTCATGGCTTTTCCAACTGTAATGTTTGGATAACTTATGTTTCTTATTTTAATTGTTTCCATCGCCGATTTTGTCCTTGTTTCTCCGATTCTTATTAAGGCTTAATTTATTAATGTCGTTAACATGGTTGTCAAGACTATTAGCATTAAATGAAATGTTCCATTCAATTATCAATGCTTTTTTAAATCCATCATGAAGAGTAAATTTACCATCCCCTTCATAGAATTTGACGAAAACCTTTCCGGGTAGACCCGGTATGAATCTCTTTTTGAGGAATGCCTATTAGTACTTTCCAAATTTACAACACAGTATTAGTTTTATTACTCTGGCGAACCATCCAGTAATTCCAGCAATAGGAAGTTTTTTCTTTCTCGATAAATGATTGTAGCTGACATATAACGGGTGCTTAGAAGTTTACATAATTTCTCGTATGTTTTACTTATTGGGAATTGCCGACTGCACAAACTAAGTATCAAAGAATAAGCAGCACTCCCAATAGATTTAAGCAGATGGCTTCTTTGGCATTATCTTCTTGGCAATTTATTTTACAAAAAACAAATCTTGCTCCTCTTTCCAAATATTCCATCCTTCTTTTATTGGAGAAAATTCCACTAAATGCGCTGTGTTATAAAAAGTTTACGGCGGACTATTCTCATTCTTTACAGCCATTTCAATTTAGTTTTAATATGTTTATACTTAATGTACGTAAAAATTGTGTAAACCAAATTGTTCTCGTCGATGATTTGCGATATACTGAGTGGAAAAATACTAATTTGTTTTAAACATGTGTGTGGCTTAGTAAATGCAGTGATCTTAATTCTTTTTATTTTTTCCATAAGTACAAAAATTTTCAGATGCAAATTTCTGTAATTTAATATGAAGGCATTTCAGATAAACATATCTGATATTAAAAAAAATAAGCTTTCGTGGTAAAAATTCGTGGTATAAACTCTGTAAAAAAGTAGGCGAACTCGAAGTCTACTTTTGGCAACATATGTACAATTATTGATCGACGCTGCGTGCTTTCTGCAGGCGGAATGGTAGCAATTGGAACAAATTATATTTGCCTTAGGATGGAACTCCTATTCCCACTTCCGCAAATCAAAACTTTGGAATTGTAAAATATTTTTTTAAATGTGTGGGTTTTATTAGAAAAAATTGATACCAGTTTTTAGATATAATTCCCTGAAAAGCTATAGGCTACCGTTTTTATTCGCTGTGGCCGGTCTTGCAGATGCGTCAAAACGAATTTTCGATTGTGTTTGTAAATGTTTATATTAAGCTACAGATCAATATTTATTATGATTGTAAGTTTCTGTCTACGAGCAAATTACGGCCATTTACTAAATACCGAACTTGATTTATCTTAGTTTTTGCGATCGCAGGCATTCTAATAATAAGTCTCAAATAGACTGGTAGCCGAACGTACGAATTATGACAAATTGAAAGAAAAATTATCCTGATTAAATATATTGAGTTAAGAAAAATCTTTGTGTTGTTTTTTGAATAAAATTCAAGCATAGCTTAATATTTTAAATGAATTCAATTAAGCGAACTATATGCCGATATATATATAGTACTTTCCATCGGTTTTTGTCAATGAACTCATTGTGAATTCACTACAGAAATTGTTGGGTTTCCACACGAAAAGCTGAACCGCGGGAAATTTGCTAGAGTCTTTTTCAGCATTACACCAGTATGAGTGTTCTGAAGAGAACGAAACACATAGTATTCGGAAGCCGCATGGTCCGGGCAATATAATAAATGTAAAAAAATTTTGTAGTCAACCTCGCTCAGCTTTTGCAAAATTATTAAATATCTGCGTAGGGTAACACTGTTGTGGTTGCAGACAACGCTTTTTCTTTTGATCAGCTCCAGACAATTACCTCAATTGCTCGCTTTAATCACATTGGTTATTGATAGAAAGGAGTAGAATCAAAAGCGGGCTTAAGTTGACGCAGATTTGCTCCACAATTCCCTTCCGATCCCACCAAATACAAAACATTACCTCATTATAAATACCTCTCCGCCGCTCGCGAATTTTTATCTATTGGGGGTATGATTTTTTCAGCACATTAACGTAGTATATGACATACTTTTCAACTTTACTGTTCATTATATTATGTCTTCTGGCATTTCTTGGATTTAGTTCTAATAAATTGAAATCAGTAATAAGTACCCTGCGCAATTCAAAGATTTATATTTATGCTGTGCCGAACAGCAGCTTTACTTAATAACGTTTAATGCACGGTGGAATCTCTATAATATATGTTCTTCTTGCCTACTTTCTTGATCTTTGCGATAAAATATTAAATCTAAATAATTTTTACATGCTTCTACTTCATGTTTAAGTACATCTTCTATAGTTGAGAAATTATTAATAACAAATTTTTATACCATATTCAGTTCATTGCCACCGATTATGAATGAATTTGATTTGTTTTTACAATAATATTATGACCAATATTTCCATCCTAATGGACAAGAACGGACGGCGAAGTACTGTGATAACGGGTACTATGAACGGGTACTGGTGAAATTAGCATTTTCTGGAAATACTACGCTAGCTGTACTGTAAAAAGTGCATTGTGTTAATAATGTTGACTCTCTGAATATGCCTTCACTTTTTTGTGTTAAAACAAAGCGTATTGTTTTGCTTAGGAAAGTAATTTGCCTTCTCCTAATTGTTGCAGTTGTTTTTGATAGCATTGCCTGGAGATAATTAGTTTGATTTGAAGAAATCGCAGTCCACCACGTCTAGCCAATCTTCCTATATAGGCCCGCCATTTACATTCAGCTTTTTAGTCGATGTCTACGGTTGGCTACATTGCATCAAAACTATTTGCGCTTTGAATATTGTAACGTATCCGTTGCTCTTTGCTCGTAAAGATTTAGTACCACTATTCTTTGAATTAAGCAAGGAAACTTAAGTTTGCAGCAAATAGTATTTTCAACATAATAGAATTATAGCCATTCAAAGCGCCAAGAAGCTATATTGAGTTAGCTTTAATGATATGCCTCTCTCTTTCTTTCTCTCTCTTTTTCTCCTTCTCTCTCTCTCTCTCACACACACACACACACATGTATATATATATATACACATATATATACATATTTTTTTCCTTTAAATGTATTTTGGCATTTGCTTATTCATATACGTAACGAATCTTACGAAACGAATATCTCGTTTATCATAGCTCAAGTTCAACATATTACCACAGCTAGCGAAATACGTAGATGTTTCACCATGTTGTTCAAAATTGAAACTAGGGAATCCTAGGCACTTTTTTGCCTATGACCGTGATAGCGCTGCTATCACCATTGGACAGCTTGCTCATCTTTTTTCACTATTTTTATGGGCGAAAATTCCGCTAATCCTTTCTTGATATGGCGTCGCATTTTCTCAAACGTTTGCAAAGCAGAAACATATTGAAATGTGTCCTTTGAAGTTATTACTTGCTATGGTATATATAGAAGTGTGTATTTATTGGCCAATCGACAGGTACATATGTAACAAATATAACTTGTTTTATTTTCATCATTTATATTGAAGCATTTCAAATTCTATGTTCGACAAATGCTTCGAAATTTTCATATCTAAAATTATGAAGAAAATTTTTACTATTACAAAAAAAATTTGTTATACTCAAATTCAATATTTTGAGAGGAAAAAGAAAAAATTTAATCCATTCCTTGTTAATTATAATTCTACCCAACGACCGATTTAGGTGAGAGGGTGAAGAAAACGTTATTGTTTACAGCAAAGTTTCAAGACCGCAATCGGAAGTTTCCGGACATACACTACAATGCCAGAAACCCATTTTTATGTTTTCAAACTTTTTTTAAACTCTAATCTACCTGCCTACTTTTTGTAAAAAAACACAAGGTGTTTTAAAAAGCTGAGAAGTGAAATTTAACATTTATACATTCTCCAATGAATCATGACCCAACTTAATCATATTAGGAAATCGTATCCTCAATGTCTTTTTTTTAGTCTAAGAATTCATTTCATTAGTCTAAAATTAAAATAATAATAATAGGAAATCATAATCTCTTTCATCTGAGAAGCTTTAAAGTATTTCGAAAAAACTTTTATGTCTAATTTTGCGTATTTTGTTACATTTTGATGTTGGTCATATCTATATATTTATATTAACTACATTTTGGCCGTCAGGAAGAATAAAAGGTTACAAATCGCAGTAATTAGAGAAATCATTAGTATTATTTTAATTTGAAATGTTAGGAAAAATACTTAATCTCGTTATGCACTTATTCAATATTTAAGACGGCTACACATTTTCTTCACAGATTGTTTTCGGATAAACGATTCGTATTTTCCAAACTTCCTCGTTGACTAGTACTAATAGTAAAGTGGGCATAAAAATAATAACATCAATAGCTACAAAAATATCTTAAAGGCTTTACCTGATTATCCGAAGCCTTTTTTACGAACAAAGACAAACAACGGGCATATCAAGAAATTACAAAAATTATAATGTTATTTAACTTATGTGTAACCAATAACCAAAATATAACTTGTGTACCAACCCTCCATTTGGGAAATTTTTGTTTTACATTCGCGAGTGTTTATACATTAACATAAAAATGTTTCAAAATGTTCGGATATTTTTCGACTTTGCTTTATATTTGTAAAGATTGTGAAATGATACTTTCAATTCCACCAATAAAGAAAAAAAGAAAGAAAGAAAGAAAGAAAAAAAAAAAAAAAAAAAAAGAGAGAGAGAGAGAGAGAGAGAAAGGCAATCTTAAAATATATCTGCTAAGTTTCAGCTTTGTAACTAAATTTTGTGACAATTTTAATAACACACAAAAGCAATTAAGGTTTAACTTTTCGAGGATATTTAGGTGCAATCAATTGGCTGACGTATCAGCTTACGTAGGTTTGTGTTTTTTTTTTCATTTTCATAAGATTAGCATGCATACCGGGCAATTTTAACCTATGAAAATGCTCCGAAAAAGCCTCGCAAAGTGCATACCACAGATTATATTCTGCTAACTTTATTATATATTATACGTATGAATTAACCTGTTGTAATGTAAAATAGGATGAGCTTATTGTGTTCTTTTTTCATCTTTGATTTTCTACAATACTTTGTTTTGAATAGAAAACGAATACATTTTCGGTTTTTTGAATTTTTAACGAAAAATATAGAAGTAAAAATTATAATTTTATTTCGAATAAAAACAAAAAATACAGTCTCCCATAAGAATAAATCTAGAACTGTTTATATCTATTCAAAATTAGACGCAATTATAAAAAAAGCTTTCTACTATATAGGCAGTGTTGTGGGTAGATATAAAGATTTCTTATGTTATAAGCTTTTATATGTTATTAAACTTGCTTTTGCATAAAGATTATGCAGCTTGTTTGGTTTGCGTTAACTAGTGTGACAAGAGCATCGAATACACGTTCAGTACATTTTATTCAGAAAGAGGAAACAAGTCATAACATTATATTCGGCTGTGACCGAACCTATTATACGCATTACCATTATCCTAAAAATGACTAATATTGGGTGGGTGCAGCTAACTTTTTTCTATTTTCATAATCTAAAAAACTATGTCATATTTCTAATGTAGCTTATGTGCAATTAGCAAAAAACATGGAAAATAAATGTATACTGACTTTATATGTCATTGCAGACGTATCCAATTTGGGCTATTTTTAAATTCTTTTGCAAATTTTTAAGCGATATTTTCATGTTTATGAATAGGAAAATGTTTGTTTGATGATATTATAAAGTTTGGCAAACGGACAGGCGCAAATGCTTAGGCCCATTTCGAATATGACGCTGGTGAAGAATGTACATCCCTTATAGTATTTTGAAGCTCTGTTCGGACCGTTATGAAGGTTTCCACAAAAAAATTCAATTTCCATATGCTATAATATTGGGTAGGCATCGCCGATTATTTCTAATTTTACACAGGTACAGGGATAGAATCGCTGATAAAAAATATTTTTAATTACTATGGGTTTATCTGCTTTAGATTGTGAATATTAAGCAAAAACCGATTTTTTTGGAAAGCAGAAGTGCTCGCTGTTCACGTAATACTGCAGGCGTGCCCTTGGCCGATTTGATCTATTTTCAATAGCAGACTGCGCTTAAGAACTTTCATTGCTTTTGCCAAACTGGAAACCAACCGATAGTTTCATTCTTTAGCCAGGAGTAGGTTTACATCAGACATTAGACAGTAGACAAACGGACATACTTAAATCAATTCAGAATTTGATGTTGATCAAAAACATATATTCTTTATGAAGTCACTGACGCTTCCTTCTGGGTGTTACAAATGTTTTGCCAATATAAAAATTGAAAGAAAAAACGAAGGAAATGTAAAAACTTTCCAATTATTATATATGCTATGTTTCTGGAATTTACTGCACGTATTGCTTAATCCCAATGTAAAATATTTCTCAATATATAAAGGTTTTCAAATTATGTAATCCTTTTCGTCTAACGTGACTGATTGCAACATTATTAATTGACATACAAAAATGAAGTTGACATGGGCTGCTGCTAATGACCACAGATCAAATATGGGAATGAACTTAGTCCGCTCACTAGTACCTCAATAGACTAAAATCTATAACCCACGATTTATAACACTTTATATTTAAATCCTTAAAGAAGAAATGTTCTTGTGTGTATAAACACGGCGATAAGGGAGAAAAAATGCAAATCATATTCAATTAAAAACCCAATCTAAAAATAATGTCAGCCTGCGAAGTGGCTTGCTCACATTATTAGGATGAGGCAGTATCAAAGATTCGTGCTGAGGCGAATATAATCTCACAATTTATTTTGCTTAATAGTATCTTATGTAAGTTACGTCACATCATTTTGCATAATGCTTGGAGCTATTTTCGAATTAGTTTTCACTAGAGTCATACATATTATTTATGATCACCTTTGCGTCAGGATCTCTAAACTTGTGATATCTCATTGGCATTTCTTACAAGATTGTTTAATCCAATATATATACGTATATGTATATATAAATGTACGGTAATATTGGACGTTACAACTATGAACTAGTTGTTATAGCGGTTACTTAAGTTTAAAGTTCAGCTTCGGAAATCGGAACTAAGTGACTTTTATGATGCAATTCCGAAAAAAAGAGACCGAAAACTGAAAATATTTCATTTCTGATTTGAACAATTTATTAATCAGTTAACTGTTTTGACAAGTATACTGCTTATAAGCAATAAGTAGTGACAATTTGCAAATTAAATAACAATCTTTGTGACAACTCAAGTTAGTTCGTAAACTTCAAGATGCTTAAAATACTTTAAGGTCAAGTAATGTTGCTGTCTGTTCGGGATAATTGGAGAGTATTAAGCAAGCTTCATAATCCTTCATCATTTCAATATATATTTCCAATAATAGTTTATTTTGGAATATATTTATGTCTGATCGAAGCAAGTAAACCACTCCAGCGAAGGTACGCACTGTACCATGCTTTGCTCTACACCATTCTCTAAAGGCAATGTAAAGTAATAAATTAATAGTCTAGTTTTTTCGTTTCCATGCAAAATATTTATGTTAATTTAAGTAAATATATAATTGTGAACATTGACATAAAAGAAGTAAGGAAATTATATTCGGCGGGGGCTGAATCTCGCATACACACCACTATGCTTTTTGCATTCTACTCTCTAGGTTCTTTTATTTGATACCCATATCGATGTTATAATTAAGAAAAAAGTAATTGCAGTGTCTACCGTATTAATTTTACAATTAATCCATTTTTAAGCAGATCATGTATATTCATTTGAGAAATGTACAAAGTGCTTTCAAACATTCTCTCTTGTATGTGCTGCGATAAACAAACATAAAAAAAAAAAAATAATAATAACATTTAATCGCTTGCAACTTTGCGTGGGTTGGACGATTCTGTCCATTTTTGTACATAAAGAGTAGATTGTTTCGTGAAATAAATGTGGAAAATTTCGACTGTGTTTTTTACTAATTGTATTCTTCACCGAATGATAATTACGTGCTAAATTTACAATGTTTTACAACGTGTATTAATCGAGATTAAAGTCGAATTTGATATTGATTGTTCATTCCCAAAAAATAAACTAAATAAAATAAAAGCAAACGTGGATCGCTCATAATAATTGGTAAAAATTGAAACAATATCAGAGAAAACTTGGAAAGTTCAATGCCGTTTAACCGGTGGCAACATTATTTGTCAAGATGTATATAGTCCAGTAAAATATACTGTTATTAGCCTTTTAAACCAAAGGAAAAGCTGCAACTTTATAAATAGTAGGTATTCAAAATACGTCCCTAAAAGAATTACGCTTGCTAGTTGAAATTCTTTTTTGTCTTTTTAACTGGTTAAAATATGAAAATAATTTTTTTGCTTACACTCTTTTCAACTCTTTTGTTTTTGATTTCTATTACTTTTCTCTTTCTATATTTTAACTTTCATGTTTAATATTAATATTTTTTAATTTTATCAATTTTATTCTTAGTTTTACTACTCCTACTGGTTTTTTGATTTCTTAGTTGTTTTTTCACCCAAATTTATCTTTTACGGTTAGTAATTTTCTAAACAATTATTGAAATAATACTCAAGAATTTTTTCACAAATCCTTGTTGCAACAAATTCATAGAATTTTGTAATTACCATATAGGAATACATTACATATATGCAAATACTTATTACAAAGGTAAACGACAGATGTAACAATATATGAGTTGAAATAGAAGACTGTTATTGTTTATATGTTGGGTCTTAAATGTTTGTTAACTGATTGTTGTAAAATTGCATTTGTGTGTTGCATACGTTCTTAATTGTGTGTTTGAATAACCATGACGATGCAGTGAGTGCCACAACTCATCTGATCGCATTAAGGTGCGAGTCTGGGATGAGGACAACGATCTGAAATCGAAATTGCGTCAGAAATTGACACGAGAGTCTGATGATTTTCTGGGACAAGCTATTATTGAAGTGCGCACTTTATCGGGCGAGATGGACGTATGGTATAATCTGGAGAAACGTACGGACAAGTCGGCTGTGTCTGGTGCAATACGTCTGCATATATCTGTGGAGATAAAAGGCGAAGAAAAGGTAGCGCCCTATCACGTGCAATACACCTGTCTGCACGAAAATCTATTTCATTATCTTTGTGAAGATAATTGTGGTATGGTAAGTATATATTTTAAAAGTCATGATGTTAAAATTGTTAAAAGTGAAAAGAGCCACATAAAAAATAAACAAATAACTTTGCCAATATAGGTCAAATTACCACAGCAAAAAGGTGATGACGCTTGGAAATTGTATTTCGATGAAATACCGGAAGAAATAGTAGATGAATTTGCGATGCGCTATGGAATTGAAAACATCTATCAGGCTATGACACACTTTCATTGCCTTTCTGCCAAATATCTGTGTCCTGGAGTGCCAGCAGTAATGAGCACGTTGTTGGCAAATATTAACGCTTATTACGCACACACCACAGCCTCGTCATCCGTATCTGCTAGCGATCGTTTTGCCGCTAGTAATTTCGGGGTAACTGAAACATTTTTTGCTTTTGTTGCTTCTTTCGTGCTATGCATTCTTATCTCACCCCTAGAAAGAAAAATTCGTTAAACTTTTGGACCAATTGCACAATTCACTACGAATAGATTTATCAATGTACCGTAACAACTTTCCTGCTTCCAGTCAAGAAAAACTTATGGATCTCAAATCAACGGTCGATCTCTTAACCAGCATTACTTTCTTCCGTATGAAGGTATTATCAAACGACTTTTTTCTTTTATTTATATATTCTCTATTTTTTATAACCACCACCAAGAAGAAAACTTTTCTTAATTTTCTCGAGCTCTTACTAACATTTGTTTAAGTGGCGCTTTTGCAAATAAAGTTTGAGCAAAACAAATTCACTAACTAGTATAGTTAACATTTTAAATTTTAGTTTGAAATAGTCGTAGATTGCAGACGCTCATTACCGCATGAACACGTTTGCATAATAAAAGTTTACTAATTCAAAAGCGGGCCAGACGTGTGAAGAACAACTAGTCCATTATATGTCCGCTTGTTTAATAAAAAGTTCTACGAAAGAGAATAGTAGTAGGCCTTCAAGGAAGTGAGCTCTAAATATAAATGTGTATCTATGAATGGTGAAAAAGAGATAAAAGTATTAACAGGGTGGTGTTAAATAAAGTTACAAAGCTTTTGAACGTTGAAGATGAAATCTAATAATTTATTCTAAATTAGTAGTAATTGATATGCCGGCTAAAGTTGGTTTACGTTTTACATTTCCAACAAAATATTATTTAACTAAGATGTTATTTGTTACTAGGTAGAAGCTAAAAAACATCAAAACTTATTTACTACGCTGTTTGAGAAAAAGCATCCATGAAGCGGTACTTCCAACTAATTAAAATAAAACTCAATTATTTATAACTAGCTGTTTGGGTAAAAGCATCCATAAAGCGGTATTTCCAAATAATTAAAATAAAGCTCAATTAGTTGTAACTCAATATTAGCTAGTCTATGCAAACTCGTAATCCAACAGTTGAAAGTTTGACAGAAAAGTTAAATAAAAATCAAACGGCACATGGCTGCAACTATTATCTGAGATCCCTGAGAGAGTTGAGTACTAATTATGTATGACGACAGCTAAATTTCCTTTTCGAGTTTCGGTATTTTTATTTTACATACGCACATATCTGTCAAATTAGGTGTAAGCTAATTAGCTCACGTTTTGCGTTAATGTTGGTTTTTCAGCGTAGAGTTTATAAGAGAAAACACCTGTAAATAAAAAATAAACTAAATATCGAACAAAACTTACAAAACGCTGATTCAAACAATTTTAAACCATTGAATTTTAAAATGAAACAATGTAATCAAAAATATAAAGCTCTCTTTATAAGACCATTTTCATCAAAGCATTTTTTTGGAATGTAACACAAACTAAAGTGATTTTCAGTTCACTTTAAAATAATATAGATTCTTTAGAGGTAGATTCATACAATAAAGCATACATATGTAAAATAAAAATAATTAATAATATTGATGGATGCCCAATGAGCGCGACTGATTGTTACTGAAATGAATTTATGCAAATTAGCAAAAAACCACTTATATAGTTGATATTAAATCAATTGTGATTGTGCTTAACTGCGCGCGCAAACAGTCCGCGAACTACTTGTCTTGAAGCCATATTTCTTAGTTTTTGCAGTCTTGCATTTGTTTTTTTGTTTTGCTTTATTGGAAATCTTTATTATTTCATTTCATTTTATTACACATTTTACCTAATTATGCTTTTACGTTTATATGATTTTGTTGTTGATTATAACCTTATTTTGGCTTTATAATTTCGAAATAAATACTGACTAAAAAGAGACATAGATAATGTAAAACGAAACGGTTGCGTCGTCGAAGCGAAAGCTACTTAATCAAAAGATACGCTATCAGTACCCAGACTGCTGGCAGAACATGTGAAGGCTTACCAAGATTTTTCACAAATTTTATAATGCGAGCAAACCCATGGAATACTGGCTATAATCGATATACAAGTTATATAAAAGTATTGTTTGAGTATGCTTCATTTGCGGTGAATATCAAAGATTGGGCTAAATCAAATATATCTTGTTTTTTAAATTTTTGAATCCACAAATTATGATTGACGAATGTAATTTCAGGTTCAGGAGCTTTCTAGTCCTCCTCGCGCAAGTACGGTCGTCAAAGATTGCGTCAAAGCTTGTCTTAGATCCACCTATCAATTCCTATTCGAGAATTGTTACGAACTCTATAACCGGGAATTTCAGGTAAATCTTACGAATATCCGTTACTTACAAATTTTTGCAAATTCTTACATTCCCTCAGGTGGATCCAAACGAAGCTAAACGTGATTCTGATGACCATGGGCCTAAATTAGATAGCGTCGATTTTTGGCATAAACTTATAGCGCTTATTGTATCCGTGATTGATGAAGATAAAAATAGCTATGGATCGGTGCTCAATCAGTTTCCACAGGAACTAAACATAGGACAAGTATAGTATTTTTTTCTCATTTTTAGAAATCAGTTATGCGTAGACAATTTAAAATAAATGTTACCTTAATGACAAAACAACAGGGGGGTGGACAACAGCACTGTAGAACATAAGACAATGACAGAAGAAAAGAAGAAAGTTGGAACAGCAATTTCAGAGTAATAGCAGTTTACACTACCTTTACTGATCACACTTTATACAATTAAAAAAAGTAAACTTCAAATATCTCGTATTTCAAACTAAAGAAAAAATTTCTTGGAGAGCAAAACCAATGTGGTCTTTGAATAATAAAGTAGTTTTTAACTTGTACTGAAATTTTTTGCTATTACCCTTGCAATTCACTAATTCCCTTGACTGATCACCGAAACTGTAAAAATAGCGTCAAATAAGCAATACTTTTTCGTAATCGTAATTTTTTGTTTCAGTACAAAAACAACCAAAAAATAACTTTTTTTGTATAATTTGCTTTGGAATTTGCTTTGTTCAGCTATCGGCTGCAACCATGTGGAGTTTATTTGCTGTTGATATGAAATATGCTTTGGAGGAGCATGAACAACACCGTCTCTGCAAATCATCCGCGTATATGAACTTGCATTTTCGAGTGAAATGGTTGTATAGCAATTATGTAAAAGAGGTTCCTCCGTATAAAGGGGCTGTTCCTGAATATCCAGCTTGGTTTGAACCTTTCGTAATGCAATGGTTGAATGAAAACGATGATGTCTCCCTCGAATATCTTCATGGAGCGTTTAATCGTGATAAAAAGGACGGGGTAGGACGATTTTTCACAATCTGGTACAAACTATGTAATTTCCTAATTTTTTTATGTACATATATGTGTGTGCGTAGTTTCAAAAGAGCAGCGAACATGCCCTTTTCTCTAACTCGGTGGTTGACGTGTTCACACAGTTGACACAATGCTTCGATGTTGTTAGCAAACTCGAATGTCCCGACCCTGAAATAATGAAACGCTACATGAGACGATTTGCTAAGACCATCGTTAAGGTGTTAATAGCCTATGCCGATATAGTCAAGAGGGAATTTCCAGAGCATATGAAGGATGAAAGAGTTGTAAGATGCTTAAGAACTTTTAAAGGATGGAGCCTCAAATTTATGTTTTGTTTTCGCTAGGCTTGCATTTTAATGAACAATATTCAACAACTGCGTGTTCAGCTGGAGAAGATGTTCGAATCAATGGGTGGAGACAAACTGGAAGAAGACGCTGCTAACATACTTAAAGAATTGCAACAAAATCTAAATTTTGCCTTAGATGATCTGGCTTCGAAATTTGCTGTGAGGTAATAGCTATAAATGGCTATATTTTTTATTTAAAATGGCACTAAAAGACATTCCGTACAGTTTGGAACCACGGATTACCCAATCCGTAAGGGAATTAGGTGATTTGTTATTGGCCATCAAGGGTGGAACCGGACCATGCCAAAACGTGAATACTTCTAATCAGGTTGCTCAACGAAATGCTGTAGCCGTCGAAGCTGATGAAGTACTGCGCCCACTAATGGACCTCTTAGATGGATCCTTAACACTGTACGCGCAATCATGTGAAAAGACTGTTCTGAAACGTTTGCTAAAGGAGCTGTGGAAAATTGTAATGCGTACTTTGGAAAAGACCATAGTATTACCACCCATGACAGATAAAACCGTAAGCTTGCAAAATTCATGTTTAACCACACTTGTTTTTACTCACTTTTGATTTTTAGATGATGTTTAAACATTTGACAGACAATGCTAAAAACCTCGCTTCGAATGCTAAAATCGAGGATATGGGTCGCCTATTTAAATCTCATATGGCTGGTAAACAGGATGTAAAAAGTGCTTTAAGTGGTGTAATGGATATTTCCAAAGAGGTGGAAAAGAATCTTTCACCTAAACAGTGTGCTATTCTTGATGTAGCATTAGATACGATAAAACAGTACTTTCATGCTGGTGGTAACGGCTTAAAAAAAACGTTCCTTGAAAAATCCCCAGAATTACAAAGTTTACGCTACGCATTGAGTCTTTACACTCAAATGACCGATACGCTTATTAAAACCTTCATATCAAGTCAGGTACATGAAGGTAAGCTAATATTACGAACATATTGGACATAATCTTCATATTAATAATTTAACACGTACTGCTTTCAGAAAATCAAGAGGAAAGTGTAGGAGAAATATCGGTGCAAATTGATTTATATTCCCATCCTGGCACAGGCGAATATAGGGTTAACGTTAAAGGTAAATAAAATGTGCTGCAATTGTTACTGCAATTGTTTATTTCCCTATTTATTTATTTTCAATGTCAAGATAAATCAACTGATTGTAACGCATTAAACATCCTTTACAATATACATATGGTGACTTGGCATAATAATGTCCGTTTTTCTTTGAATTGAAATCAAGACTCAAAAAACCTAAGAATATTTATAGCACTATCAGCTGTAATTATACAATTATACAATCTTTCCTTGTAAATCAGAGCAGTCAATTAAAAGCGTGCTATTAACAATTGGTAACAGAATTATCGGTAGAAAATGAGAAATCGTCAGCTGAAATTGAAAACTCCTAAATATGACCTTGTCAATTAACAGCTAGAATTTGCGATCAGTAAATATGACTGCAATTGAGGATTTCTGAACTTCAATTCAACTCTGATTTTCAGTTGGACACTTAATATCTTCTGTTTTCAATTTCCGATATTTATTGCAGTAAAGCACCTACTTATGACTTACAATCGCCGAGGTCGTACTGGTTGACGTTATCAGGTCATACTATTTGTTTTTGCGGTATATGCTTAAAAATCAAGAATGGGTTTACTTCTCTTGTCATCGAGTAAACTCGATATCGAACTTGCAGCTTGGGTTGATGGTACGTCATAATGTATGAATGTTTGAATAATATCATACGTAGAATATCATACATTAGTTCGAAGGCAAAATATCAAAAGAGATACAACTTATCCAGCTTTGCTTTATATGATTTCTAATTTTTCCACCAATCTTTATAAAGTTGTTGAGAAGGTTTTGGACGCATATTTTTGTTAGACTACTTTGCACAATATCATGACTAATGCCATGTGAGGAACTTCATATTTACACAAATGTTGTGGAAAATAGCACTCACACCTTCGTGCTGAAAGTCCAATTGTTATGTCCATCAACGAAGGATAGAGATATATTCATTTTGTTATAATATTTTCAAAAGGACACTTAAAGACCCTACAAAGTGTCCTATCTGTCTGTCTTTGTGTGTGGTCTACGTTGTTGATACTCTCCAGATTGCAAAAACTAAGATATCGACTTCAAATTTAGTAGAAACAGAGCGTACAGCAAAAATTTGTGTATATTTGCTTATTATCCACAAATTAAGAAAAGATAGCAGCCAGAAATTTTCTGCATTTACTTTACAGAAAATTACTATTTATGTGGAAAAGCGGAAAAATTCGGTTATACCACACACGACTTAGTGGACTAATCTTTTCATCGCAATACCGTCGAAATGGGTATCAAATAAAAGGACATGGAGAGTAGAATTCAAGTTACGACAAGCTAATTAATTTTAAATTAATTATAGTAGACGTCACGACATGATGGATTGATTTTTTCATAACAATATATTTTCATGAACTAGAAGCCTTGAGCCTTGATTGCAATAATTCGGCACTTATGATCACAAAGAAAAGAACAATATTTCTTTATTTATGTACGCTAATAATCCGATTAAATATTTATCACAATAACGTTTTGGCTATGAAATCCTTTCCAATTAAAATACATATACTCATTTTCAAAGAAAGATTACACGCTTACCTCGTGGAATTTCATACTTCTTAATGAGCACTTTTTACATCCCAAGCCGTCTCTTTTGAACCGTATAACACGTCCACATATTTTTTCTCTGATTTAACTAAGTGGTCTACTTGAAATGTTCCACACTACACTCTTGGACAGCCTAATAAGAAAATCGTTCCCAACAATAAGCAAAAAACTGCCACATCTCAGATGCAATAAAGCGGCACAAGATTGCAAAATGGAGGAAACAGCAATGAACTTGTGCCTCTCAAAATCTATTCTGCAATGAAAATACACAAATTCTACCTTACTCAATCGAAAGCGTTGGATAAACCTAAAAAGTACATTTTTTGTGTCAGGAATATATTGAATCGCAACCCCGTAGAAACTTATTTTCTCCGTGGCAAGGAAAAACGGTTATTCTTATCCCTCAACACTCTCCTTTGGATGTTCACAAGACTTTCATCCGCAGGTGCTTCTCTGGGCAGATTTGTAGGTAACAATCGGAATTATATAAAGAAGTCCATTTGTTCTGCAACTTGAAATTAAATTACTGATTTATATTGATGTTAAACTATTAAATACATTTGCTTCAGTTTATTTATATCTTATTCACTACACTTTCTTTTCTTCTTTTTTTTTTTTTTAATTGATTTTAATATTTTCACTATCTTTTCCTAAATTTATATTTGGTTTGGTATATAAACCTTTCTTGTTTTTCTTTGCATTAATTTGTTATACACGCCAATAATATCACAAATATTCCTTTCCATATGCAATAAACGAGAAGACAAACTCGATGCGAAAACGTTTGAGCGCAATTAACCCAAAATGCGATCGTATTTTAGTTTTTCATTAGTACAATAGCCTGATAACGACAATAGTAAACCGTCTCTATCTAAGTCAAATGTATTCACAGCTGTTTAATTAGTGGTACTTATTCCTTAGAAATGCCTGTTTAATAATTATTTCACTTTTTTATTGCGAACACTGTACCAAAATAAGCTATTGTTCATGTGTGGCAGAAGTAAGATATTTGTCGCACTTTTATAAAATTCAAAATACAACTGAAATAATTATGTCAATCGTTAACAAAAAGCATGTGTTATAATAAAAAGAGCAAGGAAAAAAGACAATCTTTGGGAACATAAAAAATATTGAGACGAAAACAAGTACATTAGTTACATATTTAATGAATTCAGTTTTTTATATTTATTTATTTTGCTTTTTTAATCAAGAAAAACCAATTTTTTCAAATTACTTTGAATTATTCTTATTTTGAAACTAGGGAACCCCTATGAATTTCTTAGCGTTTCTCTCAAGTCCTTTATTCGAATTTTATATGGAGCGCGATTAAGACACAATTATTAAATATCTGTGCATGTATTTTGTTATAACAATAGTTCAAATATGGTTTATTAGTCTGTAAACTGTGTTACGATATTTTTATACTCAATTTGCGCATACCATTTTTATAGTGCTGTAAGATATAAAAGGTGTTTCCTTATTTGTTCCAAACTATACGCGGTTTCGACCCTACTCACAAAAATTTTTTGCTCGCTTTGCTTGCCTTGCACCATATCGTTTTGGATAATATTAAAGTCGCCAAAGCCGGCGAAATCTAGTAAAAAGTTAGGGAAACTTTTGAACTGAAGACTTCTAGCCGTGTATATTCATTGCTTCCAATATATTTTATTTTAATTTTAAAGCCTGATAGCGACTAAGCCATGTGGCATTTGTAATATATTACAGCACATAGTGCAACGTATCTTTTATATCATAGAAAACAAACTCAAAGACCTCACGGATCTCCTCCCATTTGAGCGTTCTTACAAAAAAAGTCTTTGTTTGCCAAGGTTTTGTTTTTAGTATTGTATGATAGAAGTTCGTCTAAAATAGACATTTCAGCAAAAATTTACTGTGTTAAGTGTGAATCGCATAGGCCTATTTGTCGGACCTCATCCCAGCCATGGAACATAAACCTTTCTAGGAGCTATAGGAGCTTTCTAGGAGCTATAGTTTTCGGTGGTTTGTGACGAAAAGAGGTGAAGTATTGTATTAGACGAAATGGTGTGAGTTATTCCTTGGTCAACCTTGGCCGAATGTAACATTGAAACTTCTTTATCCTTACAATGTTACTGTTGTAATATACGCATAATTCTAGTTGTGGCCGCAAATGACTTGAAATGGCAAATACCATCCGGCATGTTTCGCCCTTTTGTGGAAATTAATTTGATTGGGCCGCATTTGCAAGACAAAAAACGGAAGTTTGCAACAAAATCAAAATCAAATAATTGGTCTCCGAAATACAACGAATCATTTAATTTGTAAGTATGATTTCTTGTGATATTTCTTTTTATCTTCTTTCTCGTTTTGTCTTTCTTTCTTTTGAAGCACTATTGGCACAGAGGAGCAATTAGATTTCTTTGAATTACATATTTGTGTCAAAGATTACTGTTTTGCCCGTGATGACCGTTTAGTCGGTGTAGCAGTTATACCTCTTAAGGATATTCTAGAAAAGGTATGCTTGAAATAAAACTAATTAAAGTGGTTTATTTGTTTTAAGCTCTCAAAGAACCATGTTATTTTGCTTTCGCCTTAAGAAAATCTTGCATAGAATTAATGAAAAAAGCCATCTTGAAATAAGAAAGGTTAATAGAAAAAGGAAAAAGTTTAGGGAGTGATAAGAAACGCGTTGACCAAAAATACAACGACAGCGTATTAACGCGATACCGTTTTCGAAAAAATATTTTTTCTCTGCCATATCTGAATAGATCTCGAACACTGCAGAAACTGGGAGGACAAGTGTAATTTTATCCTAACATAACAAGCAGTGCTGACATTGACTAGGAGGGCAAAGCAATTAAATATAATTTTTTATCCTTTTGGCGGATATATGATTTCATCATGTGGAACATATTTAAATGTGGAAGAAATGAATGCATTGCCAAATTTTTGTGAAGAAAGTTCGCGGCTGTACCTGTTGCATGCGAAACCACTTATAAGTACACGGATGCAAATTATATCCCAAACTACTATACAATAAATGTTGACAAGAACTTAACCCTCGCCCCACCTCAGATCTAGAAATCGACTTAGATTCACACATGGTATATTAAGCATATATATGTGTTGGCCCAGCAACCAAGTCTATAAAATCTGTTCCAGCATACTTCCGCAACCAGTCCGGTCACAACATCGTTTCTCAGTTGCAAACAGGATTCTATTAAGAACTCAAACAACAACATAGAATCCGAAACAGAAAAAAAGAAGAAGAAGAGGAAAGTATTGTGATACGAAGGAGTTTATTAAAGATAACAACGATAACTAATCGTTCGAATTCAATGAATTATTTTCCAGTCTACAATAACGTTTGATTGGTTGTGCTCGTTGCGAAGACGAAAAGGAACGCAGTGAGAGATTGCCCCAAAATGTTTATTATCAGCAAAAATAAACTGTAAGTACTTTTTCAACGAGGTCGACTTTACCGAAATCATGCCAATGCAGTATAGTGCCACATCTAATGACACAAATGAAGCAAGTAATATAGAGGATTAGCCTTAACATCTTATCTTCGACTTCCAAAATACTAATAATATCCCCTTAATTATTCCAAAAACTTATTACCTTTCATCGTTATGTTACGTTCTTTTAAATGTAATTTTAATCAGAAATAGCTCTGTATTTCCTTCTAATTTTCTGTCTGATTTGTTTCTGTCTGTATTGTTTAACTTACAGCGTTGACATCGTTGGCATATAAACAAAAGAAGGTACTTCATCGTAAACACATCGTATTAAGATAATAAGCTGGACGGAAATGTCTCCTTTCTTAGTGGTTTAAACAGTTTTATAGACCAGTAGGTGTGAATACTACTTCTCATAGGGCAACCGGACCATCATTGCGAAGATCGTCAGTGCGCGTTTTATTTTTGTGAAATGTGTGTTACCAATTTTTCGGAAAGGATTTTTATAGCATTTGGGATTTTCCTTGTCACTACAAGAGAAAAGCGCCTTTTCCTCGGGCTTCCAAACATAAGTTTAAATTTAAAGAAAAAACCTATGAAAAAATTTATTAGTAAATGTATTTATTATGTACATAATTTGTAAAAAATTATTTGTATTTTATTCACATTTATTCTACAATGGAACGCCAAAGGTTTTATTAATAACTTGAATGAACTCCATATGCTTATATGTGATTTAAACCTTAGTATTATATATCTTCAAGAGGCTCACTGCAGGAGTTCTTCTAATCCAATACCATCCAAGTCGTGTACCGAAACCTATTCAAAATTAATAATGAAAACAAGTGTTGGCGTCTTTATAAAATTCAACATGATACCAAAAATTGGTTAATGCTGATTAATAATTTACCAACGCAAAAGTTGCAAACACTCAACATTATCGAACTCTTGTTTTCCAAAAAATATAGTTGGAAAGCGCACTGTTTCCGGTCAAAGCATTCTACTTCAACTAGGGTGAACTTCAAATAATGCATAGCTTGCAAAGGCCGTGCGCACGTTAAAACCATTTCTTACCTTACCAAAATGTTTCTTTTCAATAAGATTGATCATGATCGAATAATTTATGGCAACAGCCGCAAATCTAATATAAACGGCACGGTCTACCATCAAGTCATCTGACGGTCTGTCACCTGCCTACACCGTACGAGATGCTTCACGACAAGTTCTGCTTGATCACATATTCGATGACTGTGGTTCAAGTTTCACGACTAAAGTCAGCCAGAGTTATCCTTTAAGATATGAACGTTGCTTGTAAAAACCAAAACACTGTTATTATCACTGTTAGCCGGCGTTAAAAATTATCCCGAATTCCTCGACTTGCAGTTGGAGCGTCGTTAGGGATTATCATCACAACGCCTGGTGATAAGGTTAAAACGCATTGGTTACCTGGTCGGTTTACTGGGAAATAAGCAATTTGATTGATCGGCGAAGCGTGGTGCTTCTGCACTTCTAACTATGGGCGATACTGTGTAAACGGGCCTCCAAACATACATTAGAAGGAAAGTTAGCCAGAAAAGTGGGAAAGCAAATCTATAATAGCATCATCAGCACTAACCCTTTATTAACCATCGCTTAGTTCCTCCTTTCACCAAATGTCATCAAAATGAAGATCGAAAATTTGCGAGAATCCGAGCTCGCCAACAGGAATTTCAGTCATCTTCTTTTCCAATCTACAAGTATGGACTAATTTTTATAATAAACCACCTGGTTGCTGTGACTCCCTAAACTTTTCCTTTATTAAAATAATCACCTACGTTGCTAATGCCGCACTTTTTTGTTTCATTCTAAGAAATCATTTCATAAGTTATAATTCATTATTTATACTAATAATGATGATAATAGTAATAAAATATACAATAAGCGTTCCTAAATATTGAATACATACATACTATGCATCTTGACGTGTTTGTAGGGATCTGTAGCCTGCTGGTTGCCCCTGCAAAGACGTATCCAAATGGATGAAACTGGCTGGACTATATTGCGGATTTTATCACAACGGAACAATGACGAAGTTGCTAAGGAATTTGTGAAACTGAAATCCGAAATCCGTCAAGAACCAACTGCTGGGACTTAAAATAAATGAGTAACATTAAAGTCACTAATGCACACATGTAAACGAATATCTCATATTGTATGGACGGACTCCGTACGGAACAAAAACAGTCTATAAAAAACTGCTCTCATAATGGTACCCCGTTCTCCATTTATTTTGATATATATATCATATACATTATATATCATATACATTATATATATCATGTACATTATATATATAAATATATGTATGTACGTATGTGTCATATACAACATATATATATATTTATATGTATATATACATCCACGGTTTATGTGTGCATGACCTTATGTGAGTTATATTGCCAAATATATAAAAATAAATAGTTTTGTAAAACGATGGGTAGACAGGAAAAGTAAGAAAGTTATAAGAAATGCAAATGTAAATACACACTACTAATATGTTTAAACATTTAATTAAATATATGTATTCAAATATATGTCCATAAATACATTCATACCAACCGAGACACACACACATACATCAGAATGACTTACTATTCTAATATAAGAGTGGACGGACAGTACATTTACGTAGAAGCTTAACAAACCGCCTACTGCACAACTACACCTTACTGAAAGGGTTAATTCTACCCTTCTAAAACAACAACAAAATCCTACTCTGCATGTTTATATTATATATTAAAAGTTCTAATTTAATCGTAGATAATAAAAAGAAGTTAGAAACGGAAAGAACAAATATTGTACGTCTACCTAATTTTAACATAATAAAATCATAACCATTATTAAAGAACTCAATTCAGAAAAGTAAAATGGAACTAATTTTCTGAACACTCTTATCAACGTAATAGTAATATGGAAATCGGGAGTATAAACGTTGGTTTTAATAATAAAAAATATTGTTATTGTGCCTATTTAACTAAATCCTTAATTATTATTTGATTATTTTCAATTTTTTCTTCTCCGGACTAAAGTGAACTACTTGTATGGCAAAGCCACTGTATGCCCACGTAAATATCTCGAGAAACGAAGCAAAATTATGTCGTTGAAATGCGAAGGTAAATGTAACAGCGCATTCCCAGTGGTAAAAATGTGAAGTAAGGAACGATACGTTGCAGAATATTTAATTGTGACAAAAATATTATATAAGCACTTGAAGGCTATCAAAGAACGTTTTTACTGGTTATGATAAAGTCTATATGTCAACAGAAGATAAATTGGAAAATACGCAGCAGTTAATAAAATCGGAGACTATTAATACGATGCTTCATATAGAGACACTATTTTTTTTATTTTTTCCCTTGCATATTTTTATACTTTTAACAAAGTAATCTTTTTTCTTTGAATTGCTTAGTGTATTAGTTCGAAAGCTAAAATATTAATGACGTACATACATCAAGTGTAACATTATAACTATGTAAACTAAAGTGCGATTCTAAATAAAAAATAATCTACACGAAAAAAGCAGGCAGAAGGCAAGTGGAAACAACAATCAATGAACGTGGCGCGTTGTCGTCCAACATGCACTCTTCTGAAAATAATACCAACAATACAATAACGTTTTAAACTTAATCCTGATATATTAATTACTAGAAACTATTAAAGCAAATCAGATGTTTGCGTATAAGCATTTCAGGGCTTGTGGATCTCTTATTTTGTGGCACAGTTGAGTCATGTCAATTAAGGAAATTTGATAAAAACGAAAAATATCGTTCGGAGTATTGAGAAAACTAATTTTAAAAACGAAGCAATGATGTAACCTTTTATGGCGAAAAAAAAACATCGAGGCGGTTCCGTCAGAGGTTAGAAAACCGTGTTAATAGTTTGCTATAAAATTTGTTGTTGGTTTTTTGAATCCCAAAAAGTAAGGCTCTTGTAAATTGATTTTCAATGAAATAGCGATGCGTCAAACAGTTGGGAAGATAAAAGCATAGAAGCCAAGAGATTTGTTAAAGAATTTTTTAGTACATCCTCTCACAAATATTATAATCAATGATAAAAGTAAGTGTACCATATTGTACTCAGAATGATAGAGATCGAAGACATAATGGTAAGCTTGTGAAAAAGCGACACTATCAAAAAGCATACCGGAAGCAATCTGATGGCTATACAGATGAAAACAATCAACATAAAGTTCTAAGACTTAATAAAGTAATTGATCTAAAACATGGCAGGAAATTAGTGGCACCTTAACATGTTCGTGGACAGTAAAAATTTCATGAAGTCTGCAATATCGGACCACTTACTTTAGAGTTTTTAAGCCCACAGTTAAGCATCACCTTAAGAATATCGAAGGCTGTACGAGACGGACGAACGTGCCATTAATCAGATGGTTAGTTGGACAGATAAACGAGGATTTAAAATTTTTGTCCAACGGACATTCCACAGATGGTTATATCTAAAAGAAATACACGTGCTTTACCCTTATAGGAATAAACGGACGGACGCAACCTACTTACCGAACGAGCAGATCATAAGCTCGAGGCCATTCTATACACTATCCTACCTACGGTCTGGTTAGGCCCATGGTTTACACTAGCAGATCCTGAGTTTGGGTCTACTTGCCTCTCAGAACGAAGCACATTTTTACATATATTTTTCTTTCTTTTCTTTTCGTTTTGATTCAAATTAATTTCGATAGCAAAAACAATATCAATAGACAATATCTCTACCGATTGCAAAACAATATCTCTACGTTAATTAAGAGGGGACGGAATAAATAACTATGTATGTATATGATTACTTAAATCATGTTATGTACTAAAAAAATCATATATTATATATATATATATATATATATATATTAGAATAAATATGATGAAGAGTCTTATATGTTGACCACTCGTTGATGCGAATGTTGACGTTTATATTAAGGATATTAATAATGTATTTGATGACGTAACGAAGACTCTAACTTAGTATTACTGTTGTATTCTTTAGATGTTTTGTAAACTCAAACATTTAGCATGAGCAATTCGCGACGAAATCATTTACGCTTAAGCAATGATTGGAAATGGCGGCACCGCCAAAAACTCAAATGAAGCACTTTTATTTCTCCTGGTGTAGTATGCGGTTTTGAAAAAGTCGTTTCTTATCTCGATGATAGAAATGTTGTTGAACTACATTAATGAAGCGTTTATTGTTGTTTATAATTAATTGGCACTTTTCCTTTAATTGCATATCTCTGCCTTGCTTAATTGTGTACATATTGTGTACACACAACATTTCTTTACACAGGTACATGTGCTCATCTATATTTATAACAATCTTTGGTTTATTAATTGAGAAAGACACTTTCTTGTTTAAAAAAAAGGGATGAGTTTCTTGTTCTTATAAACTTCTTAAGAAGCACAATGTTCAAATGGTCGATTTATTATCCACTTTTACTACAATTTTTCTAACATTAATTCCACTGATTTTTACAAGTTTTTTTTCTGCGTGTCCGGAAACTCGCTTTCTTTGTTTTTCTTCCTTGTTGTGGCTTTTTTTATTGTCAAACTAAACGTCATCATGTCATGCTAAGCGGCAATCATCTTTCCAACATCCCGACCTTCTCCAGGGTTGTGTTTGTACCATATATTACGAAAAGCAAAAAAAAGTAAAACCACTGTTACAAGGTGCAAAAAATGAGTCAATTTGTTTTAAAACTACTTGTGATATCCGAAATCTAATCAAACAAATTTTATAACCTCAGTCTAATTATCAAAATTAACCGTTACATACAATGAATGCTATAACATCCACAGATCAAACTTTCCAACTGGGTTAATGTCGAAGCTATAACATTAATATAAAAGAAAACGTGAAAAAATTTATAAATTTAGAAATTTATGAATTTAAAGGCGCATTACCTACATTTGTAATTACACATGGAAAACTTAAAGAAAAACTTAGAATATTAGTTAGTCAATACTTTGGCAAGTACAATAATTAAAAAATCCCTAGGGTTGTATAAAATCAAATGGATAACAATTAACTTTAAATCTGAAATCTATAACCGTCATGTTATTTTGCATCTCCAACGTTCGCGAACGTTTTAACCTTCATGGCTTTCTATAGAAGACTGGTTTTAGTCGGTACGAAATTAAGACTTATATACCTCTTGTAAGACGTAATTTATATTTCATAATAACTTAAGTCAATGACATTACATTAAGTTGATGATAGAAAGATGAGTTAAATAAAATCAAAGCCACAATGTTAAGTCATTTCGAAGTTTTTTTAAAGTTGATTTTCACTGTACGCATAAAACCAGATATAAAGCTAGGGTCAATCGCAATTGATCACGACTAGTACCTTAAAAATACCCTTGTGAAGTATGATACGATAAAACGTCAAGACACCCGTACTTCTTTACATGCTGTATCTTATGTCGTTTGCGAACTCACTCGTGTAGCCTCGAAGGCGAAGCGCTGCGTATCTTAACGAAGAGTTTCAAAAAATCGACACATTGAGCAGCGTGATGGTGGCACCTATAAAAACAATCCTTATAAACCTCTTCAACTAAAGAAACTTTCATCCTGACGGTGTTCTACAGAAGATAGATTTTAGTCGGTATAAAACTAAGGCTTACCTCTATCAACTTCTTATAGAATGTAATTCATGTTTCATAATTACCTGTGTCGATGACATTATTATAGGCTGCTAATAGAAAAATGATTTATATATCATGCATCTGCTATACGCTGATATGCTCAATTAATAAGACTGCACGTTCTACTGTGAACCCCCATCATAATTGAAAGGAAGAATTTTAAAGCATGTTTAGCCTTAAGAAGCAGTTTGGGGTAGTACTTTGATAGACTGACAATACATTGTTACGTGTGTTTCCTTCTTTTCCATGGACTGTTAACTTATTAAGTGGAATAGATGTGTTAGCTAAGAAAGAATCAACACTAGTCAGTTCAGGAATATAGGTTTTCAACACCGGATGCGAACTTCTGTCTATAGTGCTAAAAACAAACAAATAGATATCAAATATTAATTTTTGACAAAAGTAGCGAAAATAATGCAAACAAATTTAACGTTAATCGTGTCAGTTTTTATAACGAAACACATCACGATGTGACTCTTCATCACTTTTAAGGATCCTGAGAATAATCAAAATGTTTTTGTGTTTGCTCATTGTTTAAATTCATTTATTTGCTTTGAAAATATAAGAAAAAATTTATTTGTTCATTTAAAACCTGAATAAAACTTGGTTCAATATATGATAATAAATGATCAAATCTGATACTGTAGTTACTATTCTGAAATAGCAATTACTCAATGCAACTCTCTCGGGAATTACGATATTCTTTTCTGTTTTATAGCATTTGCTTGGCGTTTAGTAGCATTTGTTACTAATCCAATCTTGTAGCGGGTTGCTAAATTCAACGAAGCTGATTAGTGATCGTAAGGAAAAATTTGGTATGCATGAAAGGTTGGCATGCCTGAAAAGAGGAAGAGAAAAAGATCGAAACGACAAAAAGGATTGTGTAGGGGCTAACGAGACTACGGCGAATAAATTGTCATATAAAAGAGGAATGAATTTTAATATATGAATCAAAATTAGCAACCGCCTGCATATACTGAACTTAACATTTAAACAGTCTTTTGTGAACTATTAACGCTCGAAAAATCTGCAATAATCACAGTGTATAAAATGTCTGAAAACGATTTGTACAAGTGACGAAATAATAAAATTCTCTTCTTTTTTTTTGATAAGATGTGAAACTAAAAGAAACTTTACGCGTATAACAAAGCATTGTGTTGTAATTGAGTTGTTCACTCCGTTTCGGGTAATGTGTAAAGCTTTCAACATTACCACTTACTTGATCTGTCCGTTTTGCCCATTAATAAGGTGAAAGGCGTTATATTGCATAATTAACTACTAGACATTTTTGAGTCTTGTACAAATACAGATTAATTGAATGAAAACACTCCTTTTAATTTGATTTTTATTTCATTTATTGTTATTAATAATGTATAACATGGTAAGTGTAAGCGCATTTCTTACTAATATGAGATTACAAATGTAACAACAAAACTGCCTTAGATAAGGGCGAAAGAAAACAAATTTCCAGAAAATGAATGTGATATGAATAATGCATAAAGACAACGAGATGAAAATGCTTCTATAGATATTACATTTTTTTAATATGATAGTGGCGTTGTATATTCGTTTAGGAAACAAAATAAAAGCTAAGTTCAATATATAATTTTTCTTAACTGAAATAAGCGCATAGAAAAAAAACCGCTTATAAGAAGACTGAACTGAAATTTAACACTAAAACGGTAGATAATTCATACATCTTTCGAAAAACTCTTATATGTTTAACTGAAGTGCGTGCGTTGATTGTAAACAAGAAGAAGGAGCGATTAAAAGAGTAAATATCAATAATGTAAGCCAATAAGCGTAAACTATCACTTACAAGTGGTAAAGTGTAAAAAGTGTTTGCAAGGAGTTGTAATTTGAAAAGCGACAAATCAATACACCAAAAGCAACAAAATTATACTGGAAAAACTATGAAGACACACATGAAAACACTAAAAAGAAAAAAGGTTTAAGCCGACCTAACATTTAGTATAATCAGCTATAGACAATATGTACCTTATCCTTTTATATGTAATCAACGGAACTTAATTATAACAACAAACTTTTCAATCACACCGGTATAGTCGTCTATATTTTGTTTCGCCATTTAATATTTTAATTTCTTGTTTAATTTCGTGGCTATTTAACCCTATTGTGTGTAATTTTATAATATACTTTGAGAAGAAAGTGAGTGAATTCAAAGTAAAAGAAGTATTTTTTCTTTACGCTTTGATTCATTGGATTTTTGCAAGCAAAAATTGAGCTCTGCTATAAATCTCTCTTTTTTTGTCCTGTTTTTTTTCTTTCTTTTTCTGTTTGTATTTTTGGTGTTTGTAGTTTGTTTTGCTTTTGCTCCCCTCTTACAGTGTCAACGTAGCAGAGAAGTTTTGCTGGAATATTTTTGATAAATTTTTGTGTTAAGGATTCTTTTGCAATTTGTTCTGTCTGTTCTTCATAATCCACTTCTACCTTTTAGACTGGACATGGAGTGTTTATATACACCTTGTCGGGCGAAAACGGGGCCGGAATCTGAAATATTTGTTTCGTGTTGGGTTTGCGATCGCTTTGGCCATGCAAAGTGTGCCGCTATTATCGGCCGGATTGCGATGGTTATCGAAGGAATTGCGATGGTTATGTCCTGACTGTAGGAAGCGGAGAAGGTAGTAATCTAGCGAGTGCATGGTAGAGTGCATTAGACTAGTCTACCATGTTCAGTGCAATACCCGAGACCTATATATCTTGAAGAAAAGTAGTTCATTGGTGTTAGCTACCAGGAAAGTATGGTGGATCCGAAGCAAGTACGGTTGTTTTTAACAAACGCCCAAAGTGTGCCATAAGGCTTTGCAAAATAAACTGGGAGCCACGGGGGTCAGGAAGCTCGCTCACTAAGCCACGTATGCCTGCGGGTATATGATGGACTTGTTCTTAAGTCGTAACAAATAAATAAATTAATTACACTATTTATGCTAAAGGAATTGACGGACGGCTTTCCCTCTGGCCGAATAAAAGAAAATGTCTGGTAAATGAATTAATACATGCAAAAAGGAATTGATGGACGGCTTTCCCTTTGGCCGAATGAAAGAAAATGTCTGGTAAATTAATTAATACATGCAAGAATGGGAAAGGGGTATGACGAATAAGTTCTCCCCTTTTACCTATTTTTACTTTTGAACACATGTCATGAATGCCTGCGGGTAAAGGTGGTAATTGATCAACAAGCACAGTGGAAGCCTTATGGCGGAAGCAGTCAGTTGATCAATTGGTGAGTCCTGACTACTGGGTGCGGCCCTTCGGGGAGTACTCGTGGTGGTTGTGGTTGGCGAGTTCCTAGCTAAAATGGAACAATGAGGGCAGCTAGGCCTCGCCACTCACCGGAGTGAGGTTTATTGTTCCATACACAATAAACTGATCTGGACTCTGGTGCTGTTTAGGCCCCTACTCTGTGGGGATTGTCTAACTCGCCAGGGGGCGTAGTACGCTTAAAAAGTGGTTTGGGCCACCGTGGGGTTAAGCCTTACAGGCAGGAACCCACGTTAAACCCTTGCCACAAATTCTGTAGGAAGCGGTACATACATTTCTAAAAATTGTTCACGAAGGCGAAAATAGTTTTTCTGAATTGGGTAAACATCACGGATTCTTGTGGAAAAAGTTTCAGATCATTAACACTAGGTTTGATGAGTTTCGTTTTATTGAGCACTCCTCTTCTTCCCAAGCTAGTATAATCACAACTTGTAGCGTAGCGTGTGGTATGTCACCTCTAATTCCTCCTAAGTCCGATTCGTTGGTGCAAGTTAGCGCTTCCATAATGTCCTCAAAGAACGTCAGCGTTTCTGATATGGCTGAGTCGGTTTGTAACAAAAAAGTTACATATAAGCCGGTAAGTCCTTCTGGTTTAAGTTGTGCTAAAGCGGCAACAGTACTGACTCCTAGTGGCGTCACTCACTCAATTCAGGCATCATCGCCTAGACCTAATCAAGATCAATATAAATCATCCTCTCCCCTTGGCTGTTCGAGTGTGAGCGCTGGTCACCAAACTGGGCATGTCGCACAAGCTGCTCCATTGGTAACCCCATCTATATTCTCCCCAACTCAAAATTCCCCAGTCGTGATCCCTACTGCTTCTACCTGTAATGACATTTGCTTCACGGCAGTTCCTCCCAGAAAAGCAATATTTGTGTGAACACTAATATCCGATACATCTGCGGATAACATAAAAAGTTATCTGGCGGCGAAAGTCCCATCAGTCAATTTAGAGCGCGTTAGTATTTTTAAATTGGCTCCGTCTCAATCTAAAGCAAACACTTCTTTTAAAATTCTTCCTCCGACTGAAAACATTGATATGTTGTTAGATAAACCACTGTGGCTGGTTGGATCCTTAATAAAGGAATTTATTCCTCGTGATCGTCCCCGTAATACTAAACCAGTAGTCCTGTCGCCTTCAAAAAAATAAAGGTTTCTTCAGGCTCACTTTCTCGTATCGTTTATCCAATTTTTAGAGGCCTAAATTCAAAAAATCGTTCAACTCTCCTAAATTCAGTGAGCACGGAGTTTTCCTGTTTATCCTTCACTGAAACTTGGTTAAAACCTGATCTGTATTCGTCTGAACTTTTCCACAATCCTTTCCAGGTTTTCAAAAATGGTCGACTGGATCGCATTGGTGGTGGTGTATTAATCGCAGTATCTTCGTCATTTCCGTCCAAAACAATTGAATTTCCTATTACTCCTCACGTTGAATTTATCGCCATTTGTGCGAAAATATCTAATGAACATCTATTTATAACCTGCTCCTATATTCCCCCAAATTCTGATATCTCCATTTACAACAAACACGATACCCTCATTTGTGAAGTGGCCAAGCGGTCTAGACCCACCGATTTGGTCGTTGGATTGGGTGACTTCAACTTGCCTCAAGTCATTTGGTGTAACAGTGATAATTCTGGCTGTTTGATTCCTACTTCAATGTTTGATAGGGCTGTTGTGTTCTATAATGAATTGTTTGATCATAATTTGGTTCAATATAACCGTATCCCTAACTGTAATGGTAGAGTGCTTGATCTCTGCTTTGCCAATTTCCCTGAGATTAGTGTAAATCGTTGTCCACTTTTTAATTTACCTGTGGATCTTTATCATCCAGCAATGTGTGTGAAAGGAATTTCATCACAAGCATGATGGTTCGTTGAACCGTTTGAATGTTCCAAATCCAACTTTTTCAAATAAATATTACGGTTTTCATAAAATTAATATTGTATTGCTAATATATCACCTTTCACATATTACAAGAACAGAAAAAACACGCTATTCAAAAAATATTCGAAAAGTGGCTCTGCTCTTGACTATTTCGCTTACTCCGTGGCAAGGAATAGATTTAACTCCCTCAACCACCAATATTATTGCAGATACCTTCAGTTCATTAAATCCTCTCTGTTTGCTAATCCTAAATACTTTTTTAAATTTGTTAACTCTAAAAGAATAATTTCCACACATCCCTCTCATGTTTGTTTTAATGGGTCTAATTCCTCGGATGATTTTCAAATTTCAATCCTGTTCGCTGAGTACTTCCGTCGAAACTTTTCGTCTGCTAATTCCGATTTATCCGCAAACTACCCATATCCTATAACTAACTTGGTTTCAATTCCTAATTTGGTGATTGCTGAAAATGATGTTTTTAAAGGCTTGAGCCCTCTAAAATATAGTTGTGCGCCTGAACCTGATTCCATCATGTGTACTTAAATCTTGCCCTGTCGATTTATATGGTGTTATCTCTAAGATTTTTAACCGGTGTTTGAATTTAGGTATGTTCCCTTTGTGTGGGAAGAGTAGTTTCCTTATTCCCATTCACAAAAGCGGAAGTAGGCAACTTGCCATAGCCAAATTGAGTGTCTTGCTTAAGATGTTTGAGCGAGTTGTGACTCAGAATTTGGCATTTACCATTAATTCGTATATTTCTGCACACCACCACGGCTTTCGGAAAGGGCGATCTACAGTCACCAACTTGTTAGTCATGGTTTCAAGGCTTTTTCTAGTGGCTCTCGCACAGATGTAATATACACTGATTTAAGCAAAGCGTTTGGTTTGGTTAACCATAACTTACTTATCTTTAAACTCCAAGCCTCTGGCTTCCCTTTCTATTTAGTGAATTGGATAAGCCCTTATTTGCAAAATAGATCATTCAGGGTTTTGTTTAACCAATCACCTCGGATGAATTCCCCGTTATATCTGGCGCACCTCTAGGCAGCCACTTAGGTCCTATTTTATTTAGTTTATACATTAATGATCTCCCATCGGTGGTTAATTCTAGCCAGATCTTAATGTATGCCGATGATTTGAAACTGTTCTCTTCCTTCTCTGTTGAATCGCAATCACATCAGCTTCAAAGTGACTTGAATAATTTGGTTGCATGGTGCTTCTTGAATCTTCTGAAACTAAATCTTAATAAATATAAGAAGCTTTCTTTCTCAAGAAGAAAGTCATTCATTACTCAGTATATTATTGATTCGCATAAGTTGGAGGATGTCGATACGTTCACAGATTTAGGCGTTCTATATGACCATAGATTACGTTTAAACAAAGGTAGGTCCGCGCTTGGGTTTATAAAGAGGTGGTCCAAAGAGCTTGATGATCCTCACATTACGAAAAGGTTGTACATGTGTTTGATTAGACCCTTACTCGAGTATGCCTTGTTGTGTGGTCTGCTTCATACAGGTGCTACGTAGATTCAATTGAATCTGTTCAAAAGCAATTCTTGCTGTTTGCCCTTAGGAATTTGGGCTGGGATCCGATTGGATCTCTTCCTCCGTATGAAAATAGGTTGCTTCTGCTGTCCCTACCGTCTCTTGAGAAACGTAGATTTGTTCTTGACGTTTCCTTTCTAATTAAAGTAATCAGTGGTGCCATTCGCCTTCATTACTTGGTGAAATAAGCTTTAATGTCCCCAACCGCTTCTCTAGGCACTTTACCTTGGTTAAGCTTAGTCAATTTAAATATAATTATGAGCTGTTTAATCCGCTCAGAGTGGTTTGGAAGAACCTAAATGACGTCTACCACTTATTCTCGTTATCGGACTCTTTAAAGTCCATTAAAGCAACATTGCTTAATACGCACGACTTACCTATGTCGTACTTGAACTAACTTTTAACCTTAAAAAGTTATTATGAGTCGAAAATTAATTGTTGTTAACTATTATTGGTTGCCAAGCTTATGCATGTTTGCGTTGGCTTAGGGCTTAACTTGCAATTTGGTCCTGTACAGGTTGTGGGCGTAGCTCTATGCTAGTTGTGTACAAGCTTTTTTTCTTTTTTTTTCTTCTTATTTGTTTTATTGCACTTACACTAAGTTTTAATATTAATTAATTTAAGATTTACTTTAGGAGTTAATTCAACTCGACTTTCAAAATTTTTAGTTGAGTTTCTTGTATAAGTGGAATAAATAAATAATCAACGTGTTCACCAGCAGCCAGACACAATTTACAACACGCTTTGATTCTTTGATTTTCTTTTTTGATATTCAATTCTTTGTTGTAAGTTAATGTACATTTTATAATTCTTCATTATTTTGTTGCAATTCCTTATATTATTTTTTTCTTTATTCAATGTTGACAGAACTTTTTAATGTTATTAATAATGACATTATGAATGAAATTACATTTATATCAATAAAATATGATAGCTCTATGTCTTCTAATTGACTAAACATGCATTATATGGTTTGCTTTTTTGAGAAGAATGCCATCGAAGTTGACTTCGGGATCTCCCATACCAAAAAATGGAGATCATTGATAGGGCAAAGTACAGGATGGCCCAGGGCATTAAATCACACCGCCCGGTAAGTAAATTTCGTCTGTCCACCTGCATTCATAACGGCACGTGTATTACTATAGTGTAATCGTCTGCGGAATGTCTGTGGGAAAAAGATAGAATGTTAATAGTGCAAATGTATATATCTGTAATAGATGTAATTATAATTGCGTAATCCCATCAGGCTGTATAGTAGTACGTATTCAAGATGGCATTCTATAGGTAATTAAAAGAAATCATTGTGACACTAATTCTGTAAAAAGTAATTGTGTTTCGAAAAAGGCGCAATGATATACAATATACCTCGGCAAAGGCACCTCGCGAAAGCGAAAATGCTTTATCAAAATCAGCTACACGTAAATAGGTTGCCTCGTACCGTGTTGATCGCCGCCGTCCGACTAGTCTTTGAGGACCCCTAAGTTTAATTCCTCTCATATATAAAAAAAGCTCTTCCCATTTTTTATTCTTCTTCTTCTTTTTTTTATGCAGAATTTAATATAATAATATGTGTAAAAATTATCGTTTATGTAATTGTAATTATGTATATATGTATATATGTTAGTATGCATGTGCATATAAGGATTTTTATAAGAGTTAATTATTATACATAAATCGTTTATCAATTTGATTTAATAATTATTACTAAATTTTCCTTTTTATATAACAGTAGTTAGTAAATAAATTAATAAAACCTATAAACTTGTGTTACTGCTTCATTTAACACCATCGAAAATGTGGTTGAAATGGAAATATTTCTTCTTTATTATTTAAAGGTGAAGGCTCCAAATGTGCATAAACGCCTCTTTAATTTCATTTAACATTCATTTACAAGAGAACCATTACGAATACTTTTGAAATTGTCTTCTAATACACAGCTTTTCTTTATATTGTTAATTTGAAATAGACAATACTGCTGTGCTTGATATACGAGTAGTTTTGTTGTCGTGTATTAAACAAAACATGCACTAAAGCAAAATAAAGTAAAATTATTATATATCCACATTTTGTAAAATAAATTTGCTTTATATTTTTTAATACATCATATATTGTATGCAGATGTTTTCTATACTATTTTTATATTTGTTGCTCTTATTTCGCTTATATAATTACTTCGGAAAATAGTCACATATACTGAATAAATTTTATTCTAGTTTCATTTAAATCTCTTAAAATAGTTCTAAAATAGTACAAAAAATATTAAGAAAATTTCAGAGTTTCTATTAACTTTAAAACAATTCTACGTATCTTCCTCTCCTGCTTAAATACACATCACGTGGAAGAAATCAATGTCAATTAGAGGTCAATGTGTCTCGATTACAAAAGAAAACTATGGCCCCCTCTAACATAATACTTTCTTCTTTATAAACATTTATTTTTTTAAATAATTGCACAAAATTATTACAATATTGATTCGTTGATTCCATAAAAAGTCAAAAGAGAGGCAAACTAATTAAAGGTTTACAAATGAAGTTCCTTATAGCACAAAAAGAAACATTTACATAAAAATGAGGAAAACACGTGATACTTTTAAATAATCGCATATATGACATAACTTGTACTATTTAATTTTCTTTCCATTGGGTTTTCAATTTAAATATTTACAAAAAAAAAAATAAAAAATAGATGTTATGAATTTTATCAATTTCCCCTCAAGAATTGATAATTTACCCGTTTATTTTTCCACTTCTTCTTTTCTCAAACTTGCGTATTTATTGACTTGGTTCTTCTTTAATGAACACAATTTAATTTATTTTTCAAAATTTTTATAATTTTGTTTCTTGAAGTCCGAACAGAAATTTTATAGTTTTTCGAATTTATCTCGAATCAAACTTTATAAACTTTATTTTCTTGACGGTTGTAAATCTTTCGCACGACCAAATTTTTTTATCTTTCTTCTTCCCAAAATATCGGAATATCCCAAACAAAAAACGTTTTCTCAAAATGTCGCTGCAGGATTAACAGCTATTTGAGGAGAAAAAAAAATATGGTTGCCAGACTCATGTTTGCTGCACACTTAGCCAATAACCTTTTTCCTATGTATAAAACCAAGAGGGCTTTCCTTAGATATAAAAATGTCAATGATACCGCTTTTCTTTCGCGTTTATTCGTATTTTTCCGAGCAGTAAAATACGATGTTATGTACACTTCTAACAAAATGGGTTCCTCGTTCGGGTTGGTTAGAAAAACTTGGTTTATTTTGCTGTAACTATTGAACTGATATTATACTTAGATCTACTTTTAAACAGAGGTGACTATGCCTTGATAAACAGGAAGAGAAGAAAAAGCTTGTCTCCGTGAAATGCATGAATATTTTTTCACGAACTTATCCTGATGTAATTACAACAAAAAAAAGAAAGACACATCTGGAAACGTCTGAAGGGAACATTCATCAAAACTATCCGAATTCACCAAGATCCAACAATAGTTTGAAAGCGGGTGTATTATGTTTCGAATTCATACATCTAGAAAGAATGTCAATTTTCCACAACAAAACTGATATGTTTAACGTCTGCATCTGGTTTATTGCGTAAGCAGACGAGGCCTGCAGGGCTATCAAGTAATTCGCAAGTGATTTCTAGTACCCTCTAGTATGAACGATAGTCCTGTAAGAGAGAGGACCTATGCCAAGAGTGGACTGCCAGATGCGAATGTTTGGGTATGATCCAAAACTTCCGCTCTGGATAAAGTGTGGTCTATGATACACCCGTGAGTTTATGCGCCCGCATCAGTGGATAACCACCAGTAGTACGAGCCCTCCCAGTAGTGTCGCCCTCGGCAGTCAGGCCTCATATAACGTTTCTACTGAAGTAACGTGCGGTACTACCACTCCAGGTTAGCTATGACACGTGTGGTATGTGTGGTGTTAGAGTGACTGCGCAACTTGACCCCCGGTGTATTACTTTGTAATGCTTTAGGGCTAAGAGACTAATCTAATGTGAAGACTGCAGAAAAATAGGGAGAAAAAGAACAAAACAACTTTTTCAAAACCACAAAGCAGAAATAAACCAATATCTTAAATATCTATTGGAAAAATAAATTGAAAAGTGCATAAAAAATCTATTGCAAAACAATTTGAAATTTACATCAAAAATTTGTTGCATAAATAAGATAGAATTACACGAAAATCTACTATCAGTTAACTAATATATCTCATCTTAAAATTTACTCTAAAATACATTTACTTAAATGCAAAACAGTTGAAAATTTCGTTAAAATACACTCGAAATGGCTTAAAATCCGATATGACGGACTTAAATGAAATGTGCGGCAATCCATGCCTTAAATAAGAAGCAATCCAACTCATTAAATAACGATGGAAACCCATTACAGAAAAGTTAAGAATTATAGCAGCAGTCGAACGCTTTGCCAAAATCAGTGTAGATCATATCGGCTTGAAGATAACGTAGATCGTCCTTTGATGAATACATATTGAGGAGGAGTTTTTAATTTCTTCAACTGATGCATTAGCATTATATTAATAACAACATCACAAATTAGTCTTTTCGCTATAAAGAAGCTCTAGATGGCATAGCCTCATATATTGACGCAATGTGGATTCCTCGCGATGGTAAACTCAGGCGGTATTTATGCGCCGAGTTTAAAACATATACCAGAAGAGGAAATAGTTCGCGAAATGAGTGATCAAGGTGTAACAAAATTTTATGAATTCACTAAATTAAACTTTTATTGAAAAACCTGCTCTCCTACAGGAAGCATCATTATCACTCTTCACCGTTTACTACAAGCCTTTGATGTTGCTTGGTACATGTGTAACCTGAAAGTCTACATCCCAAATCCCATAAGATACAAAAACTGCCAACGCCTGAGTTACAATATAAAAAGCTGCAATAACGCACCATCTTGTGCTAACTGTGTTGAAAGTTGTAACCGTAGCTTCTGCATAAATTGCAATTATCAGCACTCGGCGTTAGATAAACAATGAACACGTTACGTACAAGTGAGTCAAATTCCAAAAATTAAAACGGGAAATTAGTGTAGTATGGGCGAAGCGTGACGCTAGTATTAGGAAATAAGTCCGACTGTTTAAGGAACTAATAAAAGTAATACCTACGCTGATAACCCTGATGTAATATTCCCAATGACATATGCTGTAAAACCCCGATAATTTTGAAAAGTTCAAAATAACAACACATATCCTAAAGCCTAACTAACTAAATACCAAAGAATCATCCGCCCTCTACTCCATTCAACCAAATACAAACTGTAATGAATCTTTCAATTAACCTTCAATTCCAAATTATTATTCCCATGTGCGCACTCGTTGCAATTCAAATGTACGCAACCACTTGAGGATCAGTTGCGAATCTTCTGGTCGTAAGAATAAATTATTTACGTAAAATTCCTATAGCGACATCTATGACAATACGATGATATGTCACCATAACTTACCTATCATTTCGTTTTCATGTCATTACAATTAAACAAAGTCTTTAAAATTCTATAATGGAACACTAAAAGACTTATTAATAATTTGGATTAACTCCGTATATTTATAAGTGATTTTAACCCAACCTTTATATCCCTTCAACCATTCGATTGCAGAAGTTCTTTTAATTCTATTCAACCTAAATCGTATACCGAATACATCATGAACGCTGATCAAAATTCATATTCAAAACAAGGAATTGGTTTTTCTGTAAAGTCCAATATCTCTCAGAAACGCATTAATTTAAACTTAAGCATATAGGCCATAGTGAAACCAAAAACCTTAAACAAAAAATTTACAATGCTCTCGTTCTATATTCTACCTTCGCAGACGTTCGCTTTCCAAGAGCTTTATAACTTATTCTGCCTCTTTAATTATATGTGGCTGGAACATTATCTGGAGCTCAACAGGGAACAACAGCCGTGGTATTGTTTTCATTCAAAGCATTTGAAATGAGAAACTTTCAACTTATCACACATTTCCATGTGTTTATTTAACATATTGTTCTCCACTACTTCTTTCTGTGCTTTCCTGGTCTATTTCTGATGGTCTACCATATAGTGATCACTTTCCAATTATAAGCGATTTTAATCTTCCAAATGCCTCTATTACTCTGACAAAACAAGTTAAATTCTTCTTAGGTAGAGCGGATCAGACTGCTTCAAAAATGTCGAGTCATTCGCGAATACCAAGCCTTTTAACGGGATGTGCAAACATGATTCTACTATCATGTGTATGTCCATTCGCAGAGTTGTTCGTCTCTCTATTCCTCAATTAAGAAAACAAAATGGTCTTATTGCACTACTTTAGGTGTTGCCCTGACCATGATCATTTTTCATGATGTAAAAGGACCAATGGTCTATTCAGAAAGGAATTACGAAAAGAAAGGCCTCAATTTTGAATTTTTTGGAAAAGAATTCGCAGATACGCATTAATAAAAGCTGTCTGGAACTCAGTGGGACTTCACATTCGAATGAAATTTCAGCTATTTGCGCTCCTAACGGAACTTTAACTGACGCATATTAGATCTCTAGTTGTTTTGAAAAAATGTGATACGAATACTCCTCTGACAGCAACTTCTGCAGTGCTTTCATCGAAAATAAAAGAACTCCAATTTCTCTATCGAATGCTACTGACAGATGTGCCTTGTTACTGGAAAATTGTACGTCTTGTATGCCAATTATCAGTGCTCTGTCTAATTCTAAAAAGAAATGACTTGACCTATATAATACGCTGTTTTTGACTGACCACATTCCCAACATGTGGAAACTGGCGAAAATTGTTCCAAGTCCAAAGTCTAAAAGTGTCTCCATGGCATCTGACCACCGTCCATTCTCTCTTCTATCTTGTTTTCCAAAGTTATTGGTGAAGATTATGGCATCTAGACTATCCAGATTTCTTCAATGGAAGAACCTGATTACAAAACAACAAGTACAGTTCAAGCGGAGTGGAGGATGCATCGACACTCTTTACTCTTTTTACTTTACAACGAAAACAATTTCTGAACCGAATCATGTAACAATTTCCTCAATTGAATTCGCAAAAGCATATGACAGGGTTAGGCTTCATGGCATTTAAGCCTCATGAAATCATGGAATGTTGGACCCAAGTTTTTGAAGTAGATCATACCATTCCTGGTTCATCGGCAGTTTAAAGTGTGTATTAAAATTTATTCGAAATCCTTCGACTTCCAGATGGAGCACAATCAACAAAAAATAAGGAATATCATCAAACATGTGGATACTAAGTCATAGTGGTTTATTTGAAAATGTGCAAGCTAATCGAGCGGCAAAGTCTGCTGCTTCTGTGCCTCTAATTATGGATGACGTCGTAAAGAAGTTGGATCATCAAAGATACATTGGAAGACAATTTAAAAAGAAAACCACTCCTCTACTAATCCTCAATTAATTTCAGCATTGTATCCAGCAAATATTGTTGGATAAATGTTCTTCTCCGATTTGCAATTATGGACGAATTCTCACAATAAAGCACATTCTTTGTGATTGCCTTCATTTTTCCTTATCAATATTACTTCATTTAGAACAAATAGTTCTATGGACATCCTGAAATCAGCTACACAACGCGATATCAATACAATATATGATAATGCTTTATTAAACTTACTAGGCTTAATATCTACTTTTGTTTTCTAAAATACAGCCGTTAGCCTACGTTGCTACTCCTCAATAGTTTTCGTTTAAAAATTTATTTCGTTAGTCTGCAAAATTGTAATTATAATAATAATATTTTTTAACATTACTTATCCTCTTGTGAAATAGGTACGCCGAGGTATAAAGCAAGAATTGTTTTACATGGACAGCAAACATGGACGTAAAATTTATGAAGTAACTGGTCCAGCTTGTACCCAACAACAATACATAATAAAATCAGAGCCTTTCCAGAAGAGGAATATTAGCTTTATGCAAGTCCAACGTGGTGTGATATTAACGCATTCCACTGTTGGATCCTATACAAAATGAAAGGAGACTTCTGGGGTTGGATGATATACATACTTAGGATTTACAAAACGCTGGACAATTACCTCATCGCAGTTACAAAACATGAAATATGGACTTCTGTTATTACTGTTTATAACACTATTTAATTGATACGAAGATACAAAGATAGATACCGTCAAAGAACATGTCGATGTGGTTTTTCAAGCAAGACGGAACAAGCCTTTTACCACCTCCGCGAATTTGCCAAGACGGTAAGTTGATATAATATTAATATAATATTATAATAAATAATATTTTAGTTGCTTTGATGATTTTGCTTTTAATTCCTGTGTTTATGTGGATTATGTATCCAGTCTTTTTATTGAAGTAAGCTGGTCACCTGAAACAATAATGATGAAAAAAGAATTAAAATTGGAGACGAAGTGGTTAATCCCCTTGTTAATTTGCATACATACATCACCAATGAATTAGGATATTACCCGGCAGCGAGGGCATAAGTTTTTTTTGGCATAGTTTTTTTTTGCCTAATGGTCTTGAATATAAATATTACGCAATATACAATCAGATATTATGGTTGTAGGTTTCTGTTTCGTTGCTTTATTTATCTTTATGATTGCAATTACTCTTACGTTAATTGTACTCTCGCGACTGGTTCACCAAAGTTAATGTATTTTTCTTGATTACTGGGCACGGGTATTCAGTTTTTTTTTGATAGATCACTTTCGTTTAACCAAATTGTGGGGAAGATGCTAAAGTTTGGTTTTTGTTGGACAGAGCGATGAATGACGGAAATTCGGAAAAAGGTATGAGATCTGATTGAAGTACCTATTTTTCAAATTTTCCTGGCAATAGATAAGATTTCTGGGATATCTTATTTAGCATGACAATGCAAAAAGGTCAAAAAACAAGGACAAGAAAAGTTCGCTGGCGGTTTTTATTTTTGATCAACAGGTATTGTTAATATGATTTTTCTTGCGGTACGTTATTGAAATTATCAAAATTAAAACCATTCCATAACCGTTTAAAATTGAATATTGTTCTATTTTGGGTGTAATTTGACAGACAGGGAGGCCACTTTATAAAATACTACTTCAAATACTTTTTTGCTTTAACGAAATCCGGGGGGTCGCATATAAGCAAGCGACTATGAAGTAGGCGACAATTGCCAAGTGAATCTAACCATGCTGTTAAATTTGCCAGCGATTTTCGACAAAATTTACGTCAAGTCTGACGACAATAATATGGCTATTGGCGGAAACAACTTTGCATTAGTATTAAGTGTAAACCAAGCAAGGTTACAAATCTCTTTTGTGGGGTTTCGTTGGCTCTTAGAAAATCATTATTATTTTATTTTATAAATCGTCAATGCAAAAATTTAAAAAAATTTATAAAAATTGTAGTACTCAAAATTAAATTTGCGAATTATAAAAAAAAAAACATAAATGTGGCAGAAGTAATGTGAGGGCTATTGTTTGCCCAAAACCTGGTGCTGGGGTAGCTCAGCGGCTCCAGGTTTTTTACTCACAAGAAATTTCTTTAAAGTTTTGGTAAAAAAGAAATTACATTTCAAGATTTCTTTTATATTCTTTTTTAAATTCACAATTTTCCTTTCCTATATCAAAGAGGAGTTCGTTTTCTCCATTTCCATTTTCAATTTTCCCCTTTTCTACTTCACACATAAGTTTACTTTTCTTAATCTCAAGACGTAGCGCCACCATCATTTTAACCGCGCCAACCGGACCGATACGCCCACTCCTTTAACTCACCCTGCGACCAACTCCCCTCTCACTTACTTCACTTTAACTTGCAAACTTGACTAAACCTCGGTTTAAGCTAACTATTCTAATTTCTCTTTACTTATCTTCTCTTTGCTGTAATTTTAACTTTCTTAGCCTAACTTACTCTAGTCCCGATAAACTTGACTAAACCTCGGCTTAAGCTAACTATTCTAATTCCTCTTTGATGTAATTCTAACTCCTTTAGTCTAACTTTTAGTTGTAAGCTTTGGATTCAAGTCATCCGCAGCCGTCACTTTCTCTTCGGGAGGAAATTTCGGATCCCTTATAAGACATTCATTGACCATATTATTAGTTACGTATTCTAATGTTTTTCGTCGTTGCTGTTGCCGTTCAGAAACTTTATTTATGGCCGTTTCTATCACGTTAGTGATTTCGTAAGCTAACGGTGGGGGTGGTACAGGTAGCGCATGCCTTATAAAGTTCGCTTGGAGTGATGGTTGATTATGCAAAGCAGATTGCTGTTGCAATAGATTAGTATTACTGTTGATATTTCCCTTCATACCGCTCGGTATAGGTGAATGTGAAGACTTTGTTTGACTTCTGCTCCATAAGAAATTTTGCTTTCATTAGCAGTGACTTTTATGTTTCCTGCTGTTTCATTTTGTACAACCGCCATTGTTGGAGGTATACGTTATGTCAGATGCCCTGTTCCAACCGATGAGTAGCCGTTGAAGTTGTTGTTTGCATTTTGCTGTGCTATCGCCTTTGCTGCATGGGCATCACCCAATTAGTTGGGATGGTAGTTATTGTCGTTGTTGAATTCATTGTATTGTTGTTGTAATGTGTTATTGTTATGATTGTTTTATTGTTGGGTATTGATCTCTGTTGGTACTTGCTTTTGTTGTTGTTGCTGCTGCTGTTATTTAACATTGTTACTAAAACTGCAATGCGATATTTGTTGGGGTACGTAGTCGATGCTGATTTTCGTTATTGCTGTGCCCAGGATAGTACTGCGCTTGTTTCTGATGAGCAAAAGATACTGTGATTTGTTGCTGTTGTTGTGGTGTCGCACGTGATGTTGCTATGGTGACTTGCTGTTGAGGCAAACTTGATTCCAAGATGGGTGCCGTGCCATCGGGCATGGCATCTGCCTTTTGTTGACGGAAAATTGTATCCGCACTCGTGTACCTGTGGCTTTCCGGCATAGGAATGTTGGATCGTTAGCCAGTTAGTACGGGTCGAGTATCAACAGTGGTCACTGTAGGGCTCGCAATTTGTTGACCTGACCCTGGTGGCGGATGAAGACTTGTAATGGGCGTTGCTTTTTCGAAACCGATCGGTAGGTTGTCATTCGGGCGCGTGTGACTTGGTCTGGTAGGCTGCTAGGGACCACCACTTTAGCAGGTTGACTGCTTGAATTTGATCACTGTTGCTGGTCTCGTAAGCCGCTGCAGGCCCCAACTTTACCAGATTACCTGGTTCGCTGTGGCTGGTCTCGTAGGCCGCTGAGGACCCCGACTCTACTGGATGTGCTTTGGAGTAAGAGGCATTGCGCCGTTGACTTCGCTGAGGACGACTGGTTTTAGGCTCGTGGGATGCATTCATATCCTTGCATGTTTCGTTGTATGGCAAGCGTTGATTTCGGTGTGTTTGAGGACTCTGCTTCGTGCTGCGCAGAGGAGCTTCTAGGATAGTTTCGGTGGGAAGTGGATTGCCGCTATTAACTTTCGGCACGAAAGAAGGGCATTGCGTTGGTATATATATATATCTGGCAACTCTGCGTGCGTCTTGTAGTCGCGTTTTTATTCTGTCAACAAATATTTCAATTTTTGTAGTGTATTTCTTAGCTTTTTTGCTTTATTCGTGTTTAAATTTAAAAAATTCTCTAAAAGAATAAAGTGTGAATTTAATGTATATGAATTTACTAAACGTTTATGTGAAAAAATCATTTTGGTTTATTGTAAGCAACAATTGAGCTCTTAGTAAAAGTCTCTCTTTTTGCCCGTTAATCTGTGTTTACAGTTTTCGTTAGTTTTCGCTCTATATTTACAGTGGGCAGGGAAGTGAGAAATTTGCTTTAATTTTCCTGAAAATTTGCGCCGTGAAAAAAAAACATTTTTTTTTTTTGTTTTTCTTTTTCTTTTTTTTTCCTTCATAAGCTACTTTTTTTGTTTTCAATGGACATGGATTGTTTATTTACTCCATGTCGTGCGAAAACCGGCCCTGAATCTGAACGATTCATTTCTTGTTGGTTGTGTGATCGTTTTGGACATGCAAAGTGTGCTGGTATTACCGGCCGTGCTGCTGATGCAGTCCTTGACCCTTCTAAAGGTGGAATTTGTTGAACGGCTGGCCGTAATGACTAAACTAAATTCATTTAGAAATATTTCATCAGAAATATTTAACTAGTCCATAACAAGAACTAGCTCTGTGCAAACAGTTATAACTACATCTAATACTGCTTCAAGTAGTTATTTTTGTTCGCTACTATTTGACGTGACCTTATATTTTGTTTGTAGCATATCTGGGGACTATTTTCTCAAACACCCTGCTACGGTGATTAAAGCCAATCGTCGTATATGTACGTTTTATAAAATGATTTGTTTTCGTTGTGATAAAAACTAGAGTTATTGTCAGTTTCACTTGACGGGAAATGTCTGAAAAATCCCAGAGCTCTCACCGGATGAGTTACTTTTTGATTGCTCCATTACAGCAAGAACTTTATTTTGGTATTGATTTCTGAAGGGCTTTTGTCTTATCTGTGGTAGTATAGGTGTGCTTTGAGAATAGACTGTTCGGATATATATTTGATGGATAAGTGAACACATTCCATTAAAATATTAAAACTATCTTATAGAGGGTGTAACTGTGGTGGTTTTATATATTTACCCCGTTATACTTTGGTACTAGGATTATTATTTCTTATGTTATAATTTGAGGTATGGTCATAACACCCTGTGTTATTAATATAGAAGTACGAGTCGAAATAGAATGAAGTATGGAATTAGAAGTTGAAGAAGAAAGATACGTTCTATTTCAAGGTTAGGGACGTAATATTATTGGTGAAAAGGATAAATTGTGAAAAAAGGAGAAAATTGGTGGAAGTGTTAAATTGGCGAAATCCGCTCCATTCTATATCGCTTATCGTTCATTTGCAAATTCAAATTTTACACACCTTTATAAAAATGCCAGCTGGTAAGAACTACGTGCAAGAGGTTCTTTCCCAGTTTCAAGAATTTTTGTAGAAAGCTTCTAAAAGGACAACAGGGTTCGATTCAAACCACGCTCAAAAGCCAAGCGGATTTTTTAAAAGCATCTGACAGATATTTTTAATTTTCATAAAGAAAATCAAAATGGGACATCTATTTGCAACATTTACAGCAATACTTTGTTTCATAATCTAAGAACTGCAGATCTACGAAAACCTTTTTTATTAATTGGAGAATCATAACAAGCCACAACAAAAACCATCGCATCCATCGTAGAACATTTAAATAAGTGCCATTTGAAACAAAATTAAGGAATCGCATTCAAAAGCAGATGCTAAGTTCCCAACAAAATTTAAATCATGTTCCAGTTGTTTTAAATCTCGCGATCAAGACAAGTGCAAGTTCAGAAACGCCATTTGCCATAAATGCGGCACCAAAGGTTATATTGCACCTGTTAGGTGAAATCAATAAGACGAAGCAAAATTTGTGAACACAAGAAAAAACGATGCTAAATTTAAAAAAAAATTGTTCTATTCCAAATTGGTTGCAGTGCTTCTGTCCTATTTATTCCTATGAAAAGGTATGAAAATATCAAATATCAATATCAATATCCGCCACTCAGGCGGATCGTAAATTGCAAATTTATGAAAAAAGTAATTGTAAATTAATTTAAGAAAAGCAACTCAAAGTTAAAAATAAAAAAGATGTTTTTAGCTAAAAAGATAGGCGCTTTTCAATTAAATTCATGCAGCCACTATTGTGAACTCATACCCTTCGCCCTGCATATATGTTAAAATTTTAAACTCTTATTGTGTAAAATTCAATATACAGTAAAAGTTCCTTATTCGCGCTTCCTTTATTCGAGGTTTCAGGATTAAAAAAATGCGACTCAATTCCCATATATACGGCTATAAATTCCTTTATTCGCGGATTTTTTGTGACTGGTTCCGGAAATGTTTTGTTTCTGAAGTTGAAACTTATTTCAAAAAAACAGACTTTAGATTTTGAAGCACTTTTAGTTTTGGACAATACACCAGGTCATCCTTGCGAACTTGAAACTATGCATCCAAACATAAAAGTCGCATTTTTACCTCCCAACACGTTATGGAATGCAGGAAGAAATTTGACGCAGCAAAATGCATCGTAAACATAAAAGAATCATTGGAAGAACTGAAGCCACAAACATTGAAGTCATTCTGAAAAAAACTGTGGCCTGCTCTGACAGCGGAAAATGACGAAGAATGTGTGCAAGTTTAAACTTTGACTGCAAATATAGCCGAAACTGCGAATGGAATAGGACGAGATGGGATCGAGAAGATAAAATCACGTGACATTCAGGAAACGCTTGAATCGCAAGATGAAGATTTGACTGAAACCGGCTTGGAGGTAATGTTAAAATCACAGCCCATTGAAGAAGAGGCTTCAACAAGCACTTGGAACGTGATATTTAATTTGAAAAATCTTAGTGAAGGTTTAAGAATGGCAAATGGCGCATGAGCTACGCGATTTCTTTATGAACATTAATCCGTCTATGGAACGAAGCCTTATTTTTAAGAGGCACATTGCTAATGTGATTGCTGCGTATTAATCTGAATTGAAGGAACTTTTACAAACTGCCAAGCAAGAGAACATTACAAAATTCTTCGAACTATTCTCCAAGCCTTAAAATATTAATTCAAAATGTTCAAAAACTTTGAAATTTGAAAAAAATTGAAATTTTTATATATTTGATTTTGTTATATTTTGTCATCTAGGAACGTATGACAAATCCCATATAAATTACCAGTCCGTATTCACAATTTCTTTTTTATGTTGTCACCTAGGAACGTATCCGCTATAATCCCGTATAAATTACCATTCCGTATTCACGGTTTCTGTATTCGCGGCATTTTTATGGAACGTATACCTCGCGAATAAGGAGCTTTTACTGTATACAAATGCCACATTTTATAAGCAAAAATAAAGTAACTGGACCATATAATTACAGTTGATGGCATACTATCTGATGAATCTTAAGTAAAAGCCGTAGGTGAATTAAAACCCCCAAGAGATTTGAAGCAGTTAGAAGTTTTTATGAGAACAGTAAATTACTATCACCAGTTTGTACCTAATTTTGTCATTGTCGCAGAGACTTTATATCTTTTGCGTAGGGAAAACAGTAAATGCAAATTGGATACCGCTTAATCAAGAGCGTTTGAACAGTTAAAAGTCCGTAATGCTACTATATTAGCTCGTTTCCAAGAAAAACATTCGATTGTTGTCGTGACTGATGTCTTTCTTTTTGAATTAGGAGCAATGTTATCGCAGATATATCCTGACAGTTCGCAAAAAATTTATAACGTTCACTTCAAACGCACTGCACAAACATTAAATCGAAGACAGATAAATTGAAAAAAACGTATCTATGTTATTATTTTTGGAGTAAAACGCCATTTCCTGTACTGAAGAATCCATATACTTTTAAGGGCCCATAAGTATTTTTAATTCTACAAAAATTCCTCCAACAAGGATAGTGCATAAATTGCAGCTATAATCTGTAATCTTGACGGCATGCCAGTTGAAAAAAATATCGCTCATGACAATGTTGATGGTTTATCAAGATCGCCAATCAATTTCGATGAAGATTCCGATAAGAAAAGCATAAAAGCATGTTAGTTGAGTTTAAGAAAATATGAAGATATATCTTGCCTACACATTGATTTTATACGAGTACTTATTCTTGAAACTTTGAAAAGTAAACTCTTGCCTCTTTTACATGGTAGCCATTAGGGCATTGTTAAGATGAAACAGATAGCCACGTTACTATATTAGTTGATTGGAAAAAATAGAAAAACAAAGTAAACGTAGGCAAAAGCGTATGTTTTCACAAGTAAGGTTAGAGAAATCGACATAAATGTAAGCAACAAATATATAAACAGGTAAGAAAATTATATTCGACGGGGCCGAATCTCGCATACTCACCACTATGCTTTTCGCATTCTACTCTCCTAGTTCTTTTATTTTATACCTATATCGCCGATGTTATTAAAAAAAAATTAATCGCGGTGTCTATCAAATTTATTTTAAAATTAACCTATTTTTAGGCAGATAATATATCTTCACAAAATAGTTTTAAACGCTTTCTTCTGTTTGTTTTACAATAAATAAACATTAAACCTCAAAAAAGAGAAAAAAGAAACTGGACAGGGCCGATTGGTTCCATTTTTATACATAGAGAGTAAAGTTTCCGAGTAACAAGCAAAAATTCAAACATTTTTGTTTAAAAAAACGGAGTTGTGTTTGGGTTACGCCTCATTGCGCGCTTTTTTTCTGACCAATTTGGACCATTTTCAATACCAGCCTGCGTAGGGGAAGTCCAAATATTTTCACTAAATTTGAAGTCAGTGTCTTTATTTTTGCGACCACCAGAGAGCCAAAAGCAAACACCACACGGACATTCAGACGCAGACGGACAGACACGGCTAAATCAACTCAGAATTTTACCCTGATCAAGAATAAATATTCTTTGTAGGGTCTCTCAAGCTTCCTTTTAAATGTTTCATACATTATGGAAAAAAACAAAATGCGTATAACCCCACCTTACAGTGGTGGGTATAAAAAAGGTTTGAAATAGTACAAAATAAACAAAAATATAAAATAAATTGTTTTTATTTCTAGTTATGCGTTTTTTATGTTTTACTTGTATGTATGTATACAAAACATTACGATTTGCTAATTCCTACCTAGGCTTGTAAAAAGTCAAACCACTCTTTGGCTGTGGACGAAATGAATCCTTGCTTTATTTTTTGGGCTCGGAATAAAGTTGGAAAGTATTGTAAATGAACTCAATGAAGCCATGCATCTTGTAATGTGGTTAAACGTTTTACGAAGCTATGTAGAAATTGCCAAATCAAAGAGATTTGTATGTATACAAAGATATAAAAAAAGAAGAGAAGATAAAAAAGGAAATAAAAACAGCTTATTTCAAATATAAATGACATTTACTTCACTTAATAGGCCATATCACTTGTTTTTTATGTTACATTTACCGGGTTTAATAATTTTCCAGAAAATAAAAAAAGGCAATAAAAGCGATTAATTTTCAATTTATAATGTATATGTCAAATTGAAGTGTATTTTATTATTATTATTATTATTATAAATTTAGCCAGAGAATATATTCTAGGACTAAAGTCTTAAAGCACTAGCATCTAAGGCTTTCGGCTTTATTAAAAACTCTACCGCACTTGCGATTTGATCCCACGACCTTTGAGTTGATAGTCGAGACTCTTGCCTACTCGGTCACTCAGGCGGATTGAAGTGTATTTTATCAAAGAGCAATGTTCAAATAATGAAATGATTAACAAGAGTAAAACGTTTCCGATGACTTCGCAAAATTTTCTTTCTTTTTTTCAGTAATCAATTTCAATATGGATTTTAGTATTCATACTAATTTTTCGTTATCGTAATTTGTATGTTAATCTATTAATTTATTCGCTCAAAGTGTATTGCAGTTGTTTACATATACATAAGTATTTGTCCTTTTTTTTAAATGTGTGACAGTGTAAGAAAGAGCGGTTTTATTGTGTCAACGACGATTTTCGTTTTCTGGTCGCACGCTTATCGCATTACTGCCTCGTCGACTTACGTTATTGCAATCGTCTACGAATACCATAAGCTTAACATTACCATTCTCGGCAATAAATATTTTCAATTTGTATGAATACGGTAACTATTGCTATTGCCGTGCCAATCTGCTTAGACGGCCTTTCCATGAGAAACAACGTCTTCATGTCAAAGTTCTTAGTAATTACAAATATTCAGGTATCTGTTAAGAATACTATTTCTCGTGGGCAAATAAATCTAGTTGATAATCATTTTTTGTAGTAGAATTAATCGTTTTATAACTAATAAGACAGTTGCAGTCAAGTAGTCAAACAATAAACTTTTCGTATTATTTAATAGGCACCAAACGGAAATGGGAAAAAGCATTAAAGCAGTGTGGCCAAATATAACTAAAAAATTCAATAAAGCAATAAAAAATAAAATTCTAAAACAAGAAACCGAAAATTAGAAGACTATATAGCAAAAAATTAAAAGAACATATTCACTTAAGTAGTAGAAAAAAAGTGCTGAAACAACAAAGTGAAAACTAGAAAAGTAAGTAAAGAAAAACGATTAAAAATCCATGATAGTAGCTAAAAAAATAAAAAAGAAGAAAGAAAAACTACAAAAAAATAAATAAGTTATAATTTTCTAAACTAAAAGTTGAAAATTCCACAAAGTAACACAAAATAAGTACAGAATAACAACATCGTGAAATCCTTCTACAATATACGACGCAGCCTGCAATCTCCTGGTAACTTTCAACGTTTCCAGAAATTTAGAAACCATGCCAACGATCAACATCTACTATAGCTGCATGCTCGAGTAAGCAATTATTTCTTTTTGTCAAACAAATTTTATTCAAATTTAATT
>NW_024002876.1:189416-191328 GCF_014805625.2 Glossina fuscipes
AATAACAAAATAATTAAAAGTAAAATTTTTTTTATTATCTTAACGTAATTGTAAAGTAATTCAAACATTACTTTTATCTATGTAATATCCTAATCACAATTTTAATAATCTTTACCGTATTTTAAGGTAAAATAAAATAACAAAAACATTCCACAACAAAATTTGCCGATTTTCCTTTACTTTACACTAATTACTTTACACAATTTAACATGAAATAAACTATAATATCACCCAACGGTGAAAGTTATTAATTTAATAATACCAGCAGTGCTTAATCATTTAACCGAAAGTAATACTAATAACCCTGCTACTATGAATCCGGAACAGTTAAGAACCGCAGCAGTAGTATTTGTAGGGAACAATATAGCGAATTCGTAAAGGATATCCTAAGTCCCGACGCAATCGCGGCAGGTGTAGATAAGGGAATCTGATCAGGTTGCGTTTATGTCGTCTGTAACACGGTATTTTCCCGCACAGCTACCTCAGCCAAGACAAGGCTTCCAACCTTACTTTTCAAATCCGAACAGGCAACAGGACTATGCTAAATTAGCGAAACCTTGAACGGCTCCTTTTAAAGGGGAAAGAGGACAAACGTCAAAATCTATCTCCACCAAAGTATCAATAAAACTGGATGACAAAGCATTATACGCATTCGATAAAATAAAGAAAACAATAAAGACAAAGGATGTTGTGCTAGCATACCCGAAAAGGGTATTTCATCTAACGACAGACGCCTCAAAATATGCGATTGGATCTGCTAGAACGGAATGGTATGTCGATAACATTTATTGGCCGTCGTGTGTGCATTTACAAGTCTGAAAAACGACCTCTGTTGTCCAGCAAATGTGAAAATTTTCACGGACTGTCAGCCCTTGAAATACACTTTAGCAAGTGGAATGCCAACAAAAAATTTACGCGATAGAAAATGACATTAGAAGAATACAGTCATAAACTGTACTATAAGCCCAGCAAGAGTAATTCAGTGGACAACGCACTTTCCAGACCCCCACAAGAAGTATCAGGAACATGCTCTACGTTCGTCACGAATTTTAATTTAACAGAAAAATGCTCCAATAATGCATTCAAGAATCAGGTCGTTATAAAACCCGGCGAAACCCAATCATTTGAGTTGTAAATGGTTTTCCCTATCTACCATAAGCATATAATATTAGATCCCACACTTAACGTAATCGGTTTGGAGGAAATTCTTGAGAAATACCTAAATCCTAAGTCACAAACTGCATAAAAACAACTGATGAGATACTAGGCAAAACACAGGAGTTGTATTTGGCATAGTTTTATAAGTACAATACCAGGAACATGGTTAGTGATATTAGCGGAGGCTTAGAGCAGGAAGTGGAAATAATAAATCAACATAATCATCAGTTTGGCAACTCTGCGTGCGTGTTGTGGTCGCGTTGTTATTCAGTGCAAGAAATATTTTAATTTTTTAGTGTATTTCTTGCTTTTATTTTTATTTTTTGCTTTAATCGTATTCAATTTTATAATTTCTCTAAAAGAATAAAGTGTTAATTTAACGTATATGAATATTATAATTATTTATGTGAAAAATCATTTTGGTTTTGTGTAAGCAACAATTGAGCTCTTTGTAAAAAGTCTCTTTTTTTGCCTGTTAATCTTTTGATTACAGTTCTTTAGCTTTCGCTCTTTATTTACAGTGGGCAGGGTAGTGAGATATTTGCTTTAATTCGCTGCCGGCGAATTTTTTAGTTTTACTTTTTTCTTTTTTCCCTTCATAAGCTACTTTTGTTGTTCCAATTGACATGGATTGCTTATTTACTCCATGTCGTGCGAAAACCGGCCCTGAATCCGAACGATTCATTTCTTGTTGGTTGTGTGATCGCTTTGGACATGCAAAGTGTGCTGGTATTACCGGCCGTGCTGCTGATGC
>NW_024002877.1:0-5669 GCF_014805625.2 Glossina fuscipes
CTTCCCCTATTTATACGACTATGTTTCTTCGTTTTAATTTTGTTAACGTAAAGTGCATACCTAATACAATCCGTTTTCTTCTTCTATGTTCTCCTTTTATTATTATTTGCAATGATCCTAAACAGTCACTTGCACATATACTCTCTTCTTAATTACTTTAAGATTTATTATGTTAGAGAAAGATTTTCTTTTTTCTTTGCGTTGCCGGTTGCATTCGTTTGCTCGTTCCATCCGAATACAAAATGTAAAACTTGTTGATTAAAAGATGACAAACTTGTACCCCCTAATGATTGAATATAGCTAATGAAAGTGGATAAGCATTTAGATTTTGCTTAGAACAAAAACAGAGAATCCAATTCCTTAGAATGTATGCACTTGAATAAAGTGAAAGAATTTCGTTCAATTGGATAGAGTTTTTTGACCATTCGATCAAATCAGTGAAATAAGTAATTCATATCTTCTCATAATATGAAGTATTTGATGAGTAAAATGTATTAAATAAAAAAATGCGTAACGTCGCATAAATATCTTAAAAGTTTAAAGTTTAATCCTCAAAACCTTATTGCTCCGATATATAGTTTTTGATTTATATCAATTTTAAGCACACACGTTGAAATTAGATAGAAAAAAAGTAGTAGTATCTTTTTAAGGAAAACCTTCGTACTAAGCAGCTTCTTGAATCTACAAGGACTCATTTCATTCACATGCCATTTACGCTAGTTAAAGACGTTCATGGGATGTTCGCTTATGTTCTAAGTTCATTTACGAGCATGAAACTCATTTCAGCCATTTTACTCTAAGACGTCATTATTTTTTTTCTGGTAAAGGTTAAGCAACTCAATATTGATGTTGGCACAAAATAATGAACATAGGAAATTTTTGCAAAGGAACTCTGATTTTGCACGAATTCAAAAAGAAAAAACACTTTTTTTATTTCTAATTTTCACAGTGTTTTACAGAAACTTATGCTTACAGCTATAAGATGTAGTTGAGAGAATACTTTGATCAGTATCCAGTTGGTTTATGCCCACATATGTATTAGCGACTTGCTGTACTGCTAGCTGGCCGTTAATAACGAACCCGATAGTTGAAAGGCATACCCAACATATGTACTGTTGATAGCATTTTTGATCCACTCTGTAATAAACATGCACGCTTGTTAATCATTAACGATGAATAGTTGTTAAATTGATTTTTATTCCTAGCGTCAGTTTGAATCTTTCCAAATTGTATACACTTATGAACTGAATTTTCTATGTGCAATAATTTTAATTTGTTTTTTGTAATAAAAATTAAAAGGTTTTTGTTTTACAAATATGTTATATAGATTTCACTATTACTTTTTTAGGCGGCCTTTTAAAAACATATGCCGAGATTTTCCATCTTCCACAATTTATTAAAGTTGTGGAACATATCACCAAATGTATCGTATGTCGGATGTATTTTTTAAACAATTTTTTTACACGGATTTCTAAGGAACACATCTATCCTGTAAAAAAGACATGGGAATGTCAGTCAATGCAACTGTTTTATTGACCCACTTTTATTTATTTATTTAATCAATTAAATTCCGCTACAGAACAAGTCATCCGTGGAATGTAAGACACCAAATAACTTAAAATGCGGAAAAGAAGATAAACAAAAACATAAGATCAACAAATAATATAGACCGGCCTTCAGCTAAGCCCTAAATTAATGTACAGAAGATTACTGAATGAATATGTGCTTATTCATACATTAGCACTAAACGTACCGACATTTCATCCTACCATGAGCGGTCATATGACCGCTTCAAAAAAACTTACGTATCCTACTAAAGTAAATAGTAAACAAAATATTTTTCTGATGCTACAATAAAAACTCGTTCCCCGCTTTTCGATGTATGTATATTTTACGAAAAGTCAATAAGCTAAATTTATTTATTTATTTATTCTACTTATACTAGAAACTCAACTAAACAAATAACAGTCGAGTTCAATTGGCTCATAATGCAAAACTTATATTAATTAATAATAAAATTTAGTATAAATATGAAGAAAAAAAAAAGAAAAAGAGAAAAGAAAAAAAAAGTATGTACACTATCAGCATAGGGCCACACTTACAACCGGTACAGGACCAAATTGCAAATGAACCCCTAAGCCATCGCAAACATGCATAAGCCTGGCAACCGATAATAAATTGACAACAATTCATTTTCGAAACGAAACGACTTTTAAAGGATAAAAGCTGGTTTAAATACGACATAGGTAAATCGCACGTATTAAGCAATGTTGCTTTAATGGACTTTAAAGAATCCGATAACGAGAATAAGTGGTAGACGTCATTTAGGTTCTTACAAACGACTCTGAGCGGATTGAACAGCTCATAATTAAATTTACACTGATTAAGCTTAACCAAGATAAAGTGCCTAGGGAAGCGGTTAGGGACATTAAAGCCTATTTCACCAAGTAATGAAGGCGAGTCAATGGCACCATTTATTATTTTAATTAGAACAAACCTACGTTTCTCAAGAGACGGTAGGAACAGCAGAAGCAACCTATTTTCATACGGAGGAAGAGAGGCAATCGGATCCCAACCCAAATTTCTAAGGGCAAACAGCAAGAATTGCTTTTGAACAGATTCAATTTAATCTACATAGCACCCAAATGAAGGAGACCACACAACAGAGGCATACTCGAGTATGTGTTTAACCAAACACATGTACAGCGTTTTCGTGATGTAGGCATCATCAAGCTCTTTGGACCACCTTTTTATAAAACCAAGCGCGGACCTAGCTTTGCTAATCGAGAGCTCAATATGCAAGTTAAAACGTAACCTATGGTCAAATAGAACGCCTAAATCTGTAATCGAATCGACGTCCTCCAACTTATGCGAATCTATGAAATACTGAGTACTGAATGACTTTCTTCTTGAGAAAGAAAGCTTCCTGCATTTACTCAGATTTAGTTTCAGAAGATTCAAAGAGCACCATGCAACAAAACTATCCAAATCACCTTGAAGCTGATGTGATTGCGATTCAACAAAGAAGGAAGAAAACAGTTTCACATCATCAGCATACATTAAGATTTGGCTGGAATTAACCATCGATGGGAGATCGTTAATGTATATACTAAATAAAATAGGACCTAAGTGACTTCCTTGAGGTACGCCAGACGTAACGGGGAATTCATCCGAGGTGATGGAGTAAAACAAAACCCTGAAGGATCTATTGTGCAGATAAGAGCTTATCCATTTCACTAAGTAGGTTGAGAAACCAGAGGCTTGGAGTTTAAAGATAAGTAGTCTATGGTTAACCATATCAAATGCTTTGCTTAAATCAGTGTAAATAACATCTGCGCTAGAGCCGCTAGAAAAAGCCTTGAAAACATGACAGGTAAACTCTAACAAGTTGGTGACTGTAGATCCCCCTTTCCGAAAGCCGTGCTGGTGCGGAGAAATATACGAATTAATGGCAAAGACCAAATGCTGAGTCACAATACGCTCGAACAACTTGGGCAAGACACTCAACTTGGCTATGCCTCTGTAGTTCTCAACAAATTGTCTACTTCCACTCTTGTGGATAGGAATAAATAAACTACTCTTCCAACATGAAGGGAAAACACCTAAATACAAGGACATGTTAAAAACCTTTGAGATCACACCACATAACTCGACAGCGCAAGATTTAAGTACACATGATGGAATTCCATCAGGTCCAGGCGAACAACTGTATTTTAGAGAACTCAACCCTTTAACAACATCATCTTCCGAAATAACCAAGTTAGGTATTGAAACCGAGTTAGTTATAGGATATGGGTAGTTTGCTGATAAATCGAAATTAGCAATCGAAAAGTTTCGTTGGAAATACTCAGCAAATAGATTTGAGATTTCAAAATCATCCGAGGAATCAGAGCCATTAAAAGAAACATGAGAGGGATATGTGGATAGTTTTCTTTTAGAGTTAACGAATTTAAAGAAGAATTTAGGATTAGCAAGCAGACAGAATTTAATGAACTGAAGGTATCTGCAGCAATAATGATGGTTGAGGGAGTTAAATCTATGCCTCGCCACCGAGTAAGCGACATAGTCGAGTGCAGAGCCACTTTTCGAATATTTTTTGAATAGCGAGTTTTTTCTATTCTTGTGATATTTAATTGTCTTATTAAACCACGGGGGACATCTGCTTCGAGGTCGACACTGCTTGATCGGAACAGATGCAGCAATAGCTAGATTTAATGTATTGTAGAACGATGACAATAAGCTTTCAATACTACCGGTTGAGAAATCAAGCGTCAGATGTGAAAGACGATGTTTTAGCAATACAATATTGATTTTATGAAAATCAAAACAATTATTTAAAAAAGTTAGCACATTAAGACATTTCAACAAACCGTCATTAATATGATGAGAGGAAATGCATATTGATGGATGATAAGGATCCTCAGGTAAACTAAAAGGTGGACAACGATTTACGTAAATCTCGGGAAAATTGCCAAAGCAGAGATCAAGCAGTCTACCATTACAATTAGGGGTACGATTATATTGACCCACATTATGATCAAACAATTCACTAAAGAACACAACAGCCCTATCAGACGTTGAAGTAGGAACCAAACAGCCAGAATTATCAGTGCTACACCAAGTGACTTGGGGCAAATTGAAGTCACCCAATGCAACGACCAAATCGGTGGGTCTAGACCGCTTGGCCACTTCACAGATGAGGGCAGCGTGTTTCTTGTAAATGGAGATATCAGAATTTGGGGGAATATAGGAGCAGGTTACAAATAGATGTTTATCAGGCATATTCGCACGAATAGCGATAAATTCAACGTCAGGAGAAGTGGAAAATTCAATTAAATTGGACGGGACTGACGCAGATATGGCAATTAATACACCACCACCAATGCGATTCACTCGATCATTTCTAAAGACTTGGAAAGAATTATGAAAAAGTTCCGACGAATGAAGATCGGGTTTCAGCCAAATCTCAGTAAAGGCCAAACAGAAAAACTCCGTGCTCACTGAATTTAGAAAAGTGGAAGGAATTTTCGAATTTAGGCCCCTAACATTTTGATAAATGAGAGATAGTGGGCCTAAAGAAACAATTAGTTTTTTGAAGGCGACAAGACTATTGCCTTGGTATTACGGGGACGATCTCGAGGGATAAATTCCTTAATTAACACACAGTGATTTGTTTAACAACATATCACCGTTTTTAGTCGGAACTAATATTTTAAAAGAGGAGATTGCCCTAGCTTGAGAAGGAGCCATTTTGAAGATGCTAACATGCTTTAAGTTGACTGATGGGACTTTCGTCGCCAGATAACTTTTTATGTTATCCACCGATGTTTCAGGTGCCAGTCTTGACACAAATATTGCTTTTCTGGGAAGACCTGCCGTTGGGGAGCCAGGAGAAAAACTATTAACACCAAAGGAAGAAAAAAAACAAAAAAAACTCGAAAGAGATTTACTATTGCGAGCACAAGTGCTAATCGAGAGAACCAAAATGAAAATCACAAAATTTTACGGTAATTAATGTGATTCCTACACTTTTACACCTTTAATACTTTTATATTTTTGCAAATACTTAGCTTTAAACGCGTATAAAACGATAAGAAAAATTTAAGCAATAGAACAATCAAAGGCCTACAATCTCGCAACTGACGCGCGCACTTCTTCATTTTATTATT
>NW_024002878.1:0-3248 GCF_014805625.2 Glossina fuscipes
GAATTATGAGAAAAGATACTTAGCATACTTTTAAGAGTAACAATCTAGAATAAAAAATACTTTAAGTACAAATATTTATTTAAAGCAACCAAAAATAAATTCTAAGATTCGTGCTCATAGAACACGTTAACACAAATATAATCCAAAGGCGGGACAAACACATAAATAAACTTAAACTAGTACTGGTAATTGACATATGAGAGTCAAATGCCATATCGCAATAATCTTTGGTAACTTAACAGCAACCATTTATTGGCACAATCTTACTTTGACAGCATTGGTATCATGAACCAATTGGTCGGCACCGTCTAAATTGCGCATTTTCCTTTCCTACGCCTACGCGTGCAATTCTTCGTAAACCTCGTTTCTTTAAAAAGAAAAACCTCATCCCATGTAGGTCTCATTTTCAACTTGCGACCTTTATGCATACTTTTGGTAAAGCTGGATTTTTATGATTAACGTCGTCTACTTGGAACTTTCTTAATATCACATACAGTAACAAAAAAAAGAAAAAGTTCCTTCACAAATTTTCCAGTTTTTAGAAACTAGTTCGGTTGTTCTTACTTTTTTTTTTTTTTTTTTTGTTTTGCTTTCAAATTATTCTTTACTCATAAGATATGTGTTTTTTGCAAAGTAAAAAAAAATTGTCAAAAATTGTTCCTGAAAGAAAAGTTTGAAATTGCTTCGCTCGTTTGATATATACTTTTATATAGATACACGGGATGTAGGTGAATATAGGTGACGTTTTCTACTTTAGTCGCATTAGAGTCTCAAGTTTGGATGTTTTTCCGTACCTATTATTCGCTAACATGCCGAATTTCGAAAAATTGTTGGAGATAGTTCCAGAAAGAGAAGTTTGCATTTTTTTTGCTCATTTGAGAAATACTTCGACATGATGTAGGATGATACAGGTGACATTTTCTAGTTTAGCCGCATTAAAGTTTTAAGTTTGGGTATAAAGAATTTGGGAGCCTGCCTGTTTTTGAGATAATCTATTTCGTAAGAATGTTCAAGTTTAAAAATCTGACGATTCTAAGTTCATCTAATTTATGGGTGCACGACCACGTTAGTCGGCGTGGTACTAAAATCTTCTTACCATAGATTAGAACTCTTTTCGTTCCATTTCGAGGCCAAAATCCGATATCCAACCGAAACACATCGAAAGTGATAATAATCAGCCGTAGCTTTTCTTGGGAACTATGTGCGTGGAATTTAAATAGCTCATATTTTTTCCTTTAACAAGCTCCGGTCGCACAATCGTGTTAATAAATTTAAATGACTAAGCGCAAGAGAAAGAAACCTGCAAGAGCTCCTACTCATTCACCTTAACATTTACCTATGCCTCAAAATCTTTCAAGAAAATTTCAACAAATTCCTAAAAAGTTTTCGAAATTCACGATGAATCGTTTGAAAAGAACCTTTTCTAAGTGATTTTTTTTCCTTATCTGCGAGGTGTCGTAAGGTTTTCTTTATCCATGCTTATGTAAAACTTAATTCGTCATTGAATTTTAAAGATTTTTTCCTTTTCAAGTTACAAGATGGTGTAAGTTTGTAAGCCTTGACTTCTTGTTTAATTTGACTATATGGAAGGAAGTCAAACAACTGTTATAATAATTATCAAATGAACTTTCGCTTTACTTATTGCAACAACAAGTTATTATCTTATAATCTGGATTAGCAAATTTTATATTCAAAGCCGACGAGGGGATGTTTGATGGTATTTTACAATATTTGAAATATCTGGAATATAAAAAAAATTTATATACAATTATGCAATATATTCAATATTCAATTAATAAAATAAAAGTGTTCTTAAATAATAAGTAAAGAGTCTTTAAATAAAATCACACATAGAGTTTAAGTTGCTGAGAAAGTTACGAGATCATCGAGGGTCTGCTTCTTCGATTATTTTCTTACATACGCCTGAACAATAGAGAGGGTGGGGCTGAGAAACAACTTCACAAAAAAGGGTTGCCCATCGAATTCCTGGTAAATGTATGATTTAACTTCCATCGATTGAGAAGACAGAGGTGGTATAAAACATTTTATTTAAAACGTTGTCTATAGCTAGACACTAATCTCTTTCGAAGGGATAAAAGATTTCTTTGAGTCTATATGTAAAAGGACACACATTTCTATTATCGTCATAAAACAATAAAATAAATATGACAAAGTCTAACTGAGGAAATGTAGAATGCAGCGTTTTTCACTAATTTAACCGCGACCTTAACTGTTTCAGCTACATACGATTTTAACTTGTCTGACAGACCTCGGACTATAAGCAAACTTTTGCCAATAATCGTCAGCTCAAGGTGTTTCGGGTAGGTAATAATATTTCATCTGGTTGTAACTTGGACAAATAAACATCATAGATATGACCAAGCAAGATTCTGTTTGATTACTTCTGATATTAACTCCTAAAAACCGACAATTTTCAAATTTTTTTCAAGTTTCGGCTACAAAATTGTGAAACTTTTGTTGAAAGTTTAAAATTTTTTTTTCATATTAAAGTTCGCAATTAGACGAACAAAGCCCAAAAACTGTTTATAAAAAATTCTACGTAAGTACACGTAGAAAATTAAAGTAATATTATTTGCCGTTGGCTTAGAGGTATGGTAAAAGCCACGACTCCCGCCAAGGATTCGTTCCAAGAAATTTGTAAAAATAAAAAAGACTTTCGTGTGTGTTGCATTTACTTGTCTGCTTTTTGGAAGTCAATAGCCTTAGGAGATAATAATCTTAGAGCAAGAGAAGATCGTTGCGAACTAAAACAAGCATTTGTTCAATAATGACCTCACTTGTTTGTTATAAAAGAAAAAAAAAACGTTGTGTTTACCTCCGCAACTGTAACATTGTGAAAATCAGTTAACCCGCTGCAAATCGAAATACCGGCAGATATTTTATGCAGGAGTTCATTAAACAGTCAAACAAATTGGCATCCCTTGTATCCACGAAGGGAAAGTTTAGGAAGGAATGACATTGCATTCCCAAGTCAGAGAGCTATCAGACGTAAGCATTTGTATGTTGGCAAATGCCTACAGTTCCTTTTCATCTGCAGATTGAAACCAAACCTTTATAGAAAGTAAGTTAACATCAATATCGTCGAAATTCCTTGTGAGGAATTACAGTCTTCGCACCCGTCACTGAAAGGGTCCGGATCAACTTATCACTGTCCGCTTGTTTTTGAACTTACTGCAGCAAAAATTGAAATGGGAAAGTGAAGCTACCATATACAGCAATTACCAATA
>NW_024002879.1:0-13484 GCF_014805625.2 Glossina fuscipes
TATGCATTTGGTGGGACTGGAAGGGGATTATTTATTATGAGTTGCTTTCATATGGCCAAACGCTAAATTCTGATCTCTATTGTCAACAACTGGACCGTTTGAAAATAGCGATTGACCAGAAACGGCCAGAATTGGCCAACAGGAGAGGTGTCGTGTTCCACCAGGAAAACGCTAGGCCACACACATCTACAGTGACTCGCCAGAGACTTCGGGAGCTTGGTTGGGAAGTTCTAATGCATCCGCCATACAGTCCGGACTTGGCACCAAGCGGTTATCATCTTTTTCCTGCATTGCAAAATTTGTTTAATGATAAAAAATTGGAATCTAGGGAGGATTGTGAAAATCGACTACTAGAGTTTTTTGCAAATAGAGACCAGGACTTCTATGGGAGAGGCATTTTGAAGTTACCTTTAAAATGGCAACAAATCATACAACAAAACGGTGCATATTTGACCCAAATCGGACAATCCGAAGCGTGTTAAAGTTGTCCTTTGGATGGGTTTCCGTAAACCCATTGTTGTCATGTCGCTTAACATAGAAATTCAATCTTACCACAAGCTTAACCTAACACTTCCCCTCATAAACTTTGACTTTTCACGCCAACGGTGTGGGGTGCGATTGAGTTGCTTCGTTGTGGTAAATGGTTCAACATCTTGTACGTTTTAAAATCCGGGTGATTTTATCTTCGACTTGCATTGTAGTTGACGAATCAAAGTAATTGAGTTTTGGTGTTTAGAATCACTTGGTCGTAGAATGTGCATGGTAATCAAGGTTAGCGACTTTGGATAATGTATGCTGGTGAGTAGCCGGTGGAGTCTGAGGCGAGTGAAATCTAGGAAGATTTTCGTTCCTTGTGGCATGTTCTTCCTGGATAGTGATTGTTTTACCTGTTCGATTTACTTTTCACATTGTGCTGTCTCGTGAGGTGCATGGTGCGGTGAACCTGTGTTGTGCTTTTATCTCCTGGAGATAACTCCGAAAACGTCTGAATGTATATTGTACACCATTCCATCTCTCATTATCGGTAACAATTTTTTTAAGCACTCCAAATTTGCTGAGCAATCGTTCGAAGGCCTTTATCAGTTCGGCTGCGGTGGCACGACGTAGGGGAATCAATTCGACCCATTTTGAAGACCTAGTCAATGAAAGCAAAGATCTCTCAACCTGCCTTGACAATTGTTTGTTAAATTGTATATTGTTGTGTTGAAGTATATTTCGGCCAAATAATTCATTGAAAAATAGCTCTCTCATATATTGAGGTGGAAACCGTCCACCTAAGCAGACCAACTAGGTAATTAGACCGAATTTTTGTATTAAGATAACTAACATTCTAATAGAAGATGGATACTAGCTTTTCGGAAACATTCAACTTTCAGATGGAGAAGCACAATCCCGCGAGTCCACTGCTGTGTTAAAAATTGTAGTAGCTACAAAGATTTATTTAACAAAAGGGATATGCGAAGCGGAATGGGCAGCACCGCAAGCCGTGCTACAAGTTGGTCACGGTCAATATCACGAGTTCTTTTGTTATTTGAGAAAAATCAGAAGCACAGCCAGTAATACCTGCACGGTTCGTGTAACTGTAACGCTCGCAAAGCCAATACCTGAGCAACTGATCAGATCCAGTGCCTGTTTGGCTCGACATTGTGTAAATAAACAATTCATTTTGAAGAAAACTGTAAACGAAAAGAAACAACACAGATGTTTTGAAAGCAACAACAACCAAATAACAAGGCACAGAACAATGCGATGACTACAAATTCAATATATTTCAATATCTGCAACAATTTATGAAACAATTTCGTAATTTTGTAGAATTTAAGCCCGTTTACAACAATTACAAGAATAAAAAAAAAAAAATACCAAGGCACGTTAATAAGGTTAAAAGCATTATATTGCATGTAAAAATTTTCGAGCTTTGCACAATAAGTTAACAATCCTACTGCAGGTCGATTGTGTTTGCCTCCTTATTAAACTTTATTTATTTTATTGAATTATCTTAAAATAATTGTGTTTTTGCTTAATTCGTTGTTGACTATTTTGAAAGAAGATATCTATCGTTTTTATTTATTTATTTATTTATCTATTTATGCATGGAATTTAACTAAAGAAAATTACAGTGCATCTTAATAAAAAATCTTATACTACTTGTTTTAAAACTAATATACAATAAAAACAGAGAAAAAAAGAACAACAGAATAACAAAGTACGTTTGAAAATAAAATAAAAATAACTATTCATGTATAATTAAATAAAAAAAGTTCGCGAAATGGGCATTCAAGGAGTGACTGAAGTATATAAATTAACCAAACTGAATGATGACGGAAAAACACGCTCTCCTACAGGAAGGATTATTTTAACTTTTGATCGCTATCGATTACCGCGAACAGTTGATGTGGCGTGGTATAAATGTAAAGTAGAACTATACATCCCAAATCCTATGAGGTGTAAAAATTGCCAACGCCTGGGTCATACGGCAAAAAGATGCACTAATGCTGCATCTTGTGCTAACTGTGGTCATCCTTCACATGCTGAAAGCTGTACCCGTAGTTTCTGCATAAATTGCAATTATCAACACTCAGCGTTAGATAAACAATGCCCACGTTTTATACAGATGCGTGAAATACTAAAAAACAAAACAGCATGGGCGAAGCGCGGCGCACATACCGGGAAAGAAATCCATCTGTAGCCCATGGAATTGGCAAAAGTAATACCTACGCTGCTGTTGCCTCGCAAATCGAGCTTAGTAAGACTTTAACTCCAACTGCTTCCAATGAAAAACCTGTTCCACCATTAACCAAAAATTATATTGCGAAACCAGTTACATCACTTGCCAAAGATAATATTGAAAAAACCAAAGCAACTGCAAATGTTGAAAAAATTAAAACAACAACGCATTTGCTAAAATCTAATGTACCAAATTCTCCAGAATCTCCAGCTCTCAACTTTACTCAACAAATCACAAGTGTTAATGAATCCATTCTTTCATCCCTCAATCAACCTTCAAGTTCAAATTATTCACGTGCGCCAACCCGTTGCGCTTCAAATGTACCAAATCACCTAAATACAGATTATTCTGCTGGTAAGAATAAATCATTCACGAAAAATTCCTATAGTGACCTTCTCGACGGAGACGCTGACATGTCAACTTAACCCTCCCACCACTCTGCTTACATGTCATTACAATTAAATAAAGTTTTTAAAATTCTACAATGGAACTTTAAGGGACTTATTAATAATTTTGATGAACTCCGTACACTCATAAGTGATTTTAATCCAACCTTTTTATCGCTTCAAGAAACCCATTGTAGAAGCTCTTTTAATCCTATTCCACCCAAATCATATACTGGATACTTCACGAATGCTGATCAAAACTCATATTCCAAACAAGCAGTAGGTATTTTTATAAAATCAAGTATACCTCACAAACGCATAAATTTAAACTCAAATATACAAGCCGTAGCGATACAAATAATGTTAAATATAAAATATACAGTGCCTTCGCTCTATATTCCACCTTCGCAATCGTTTTCTCAGCAAGAACTCTACAGTTTATTCTCCGTACTTTCCCCCCCATTAATTATATGCGTCGATTTCAACAGCTGGAATACCATCTGGGGCTCAACAGTGAACAACACTCGCGGTATTGTTTTAGAAAAGGCCTTTTTTAGTGTTGATGATGGTATTGTAAATTTCCTTCTGCAATTTTCTCTTTAACTTTTCTTCCAATGTATCTTTGAAGATCCAACTTTTCCATGACATCATCCATAATTAGAAGAGCAGAAGCAGCATACTTTGCCGCTCGATCAGCCTGCTCATTTCCCAGTAAACCGATGTGACTTGGTACCCATAACATTTTAATTTTTCCGTCGGGTGAAGTAATTATATTCCTTAATTTGTTGATGGTGCTCCATCTCGAAATCGAAGAGTTCCGAACAGCTTGTAATACAGACAAACTGTCGGTAACAATGACGGTTTTGAGTTTGTTTTTATGGGCAAGGTTGGCAGCGTGAAGGATAGCTCTGGCTTCGGTTGTGAAAGTTGAAGTACTTTCGTGAAATATTTGGTTGAGAAGAACACGTCCTGTAGCATCTACCACCGCACAAGCAGGAGGCAGACCAGGAGATTTTGAGCCATCTGTGTACAAAAGATTCCAACCAGTACTGTTCAATACTTGAGTTTTTTCAGCTATTAGATTCCTGAAGACGTAATTTGGAGTATCTTCTTTCTTGTGCATAGACAGCGAGATGTCAAAAGAGCAGTCTTTCAAAATCCAGGGAGGTTTAACACCAAAAGAGCGGGAAATATTTAAAGGAATGTTCAATTCCTTTGCGATGCACAAACAATGGTCAATTGAAGATGGTGCCTTTGGAATTTTCTTCGCAATAATAACCTCTCTTACGTCATCACCGAGAATGGATTTGTTTGAATTAACAAGCTTGGGGAGTATTTTAGCTTTTAACTTATACAATCTGTTTTCTAAAGTTGGGAGACCAGTTTCAATTATAATATTATTTATGGGCGTCGTCCGAAAAGCATAACAACTTGCTCTGACGGCTTGGTGATAGAGCGGTTTAAGGATGTTGATATTAGATTTGCAGCTATTGCCATAAATTATCAAAGCATAGTCAATCTTGCTTAACACAAGCATTTTCGTAAGATAAGCAATAGTGTTAATATGCGCATGGCTTCTCCAAGCAACGTACTGTATGAAATTTACCCTTGTTAAAAGGGAGTTTTTTAACCGAAGACAGTGTGCTTTCCAACGATAATTTATGGAAAACGTGAGCCCGAGAACATGAAGCGTCTGCACATTTAGTACTGGTAAGTCGTTAATATGCATCAGTAGGTTTCCTGCATCGCACATTTGTTTTCGACAAATATGCATTTTTTTTGATTTTTGTATAGAAATTTTAGCTCCTGACGAGTTTGCCCATGTGGAGATCTCACATGCAATAGATTCGAGGATGTCGATTGCTTTCGTGTTGTCTTTTTCTTTTGTAAAAATGTATACATCGTCCGCGTAGAGACAATGTTCCACTCTTGGTACACGGCAAAAAATTTCGCTAATTTCGTTGAAAGCGATCTGGAAAAGCGTGACAGAGAGAGGAAATCCTTGCAGAATGCCATTCTTTAGCGGAAAGGAATCAGAAAGATGATTGTCGATTCTAACTTTGAACCGCCGATGCGACATGAATGATTTGATGTAGTTGAAGAATTTGGGTTCAACATTCCATGATTTCAGATTTTTGTATAGAAATTTTAGCTCCTGACGAGTTTGCCCATGTGGAGATCTCACATGCAATAGATTCGAGGATGTCGATTGCTTTCGCGTTGTCTTTTTCTTTTGTAAAAATGTATACATCGTCCGCGTAGAGACAATGTTCCACTCTTGGTACACGGCAAAGAATTTCGCTAATTTCGTTGAAAGCGATCTGGAAAAGCGTGACAGAGGGAGGAAATCCTTGCGGAATGCCATTCTTTAGCGGAAAGGAATCAGAAAGATGATTGTTGATTCTAACTTTGAACCGCCGATGCGACATGAATGATTTGATGTAGTTGAAGAATTTGGGTCCAACATTCCATGATTTCAAGAGTCTTAAGATAACATGAAGACCAACTCTGTCAAATGCTTTTTCGAAATCAATTGAGAGAATTGTTACGTTATTTCGTTCGGAAATTGCTTTGCTTGTGAAATAATCAATATGTAACAGAGCTTCGATGCATCCTCTACCCCGCTTGAAACCAACCTGTTGCTTTGTTATCAGGTTCTTGGATTCAAGAAACCAAGATAATCTAGATGCCATAATCTTCTCTAAAACCTTAGAGACGCAAGATAAAAGAGAAATTGGGCGATAATGAGATGCGATGGAGACATTTTTTGACTTTGGAATTGGAACAACTGTTGTCAATTTCCACATGTAGGGTATATGGCCAGTCATTAATACCGTATTATATAGGTCCAGTAATTTCTTTTTACTAGACTTAGGCATAGCACTGATCATTTGGTATGAGATGCGGTCTAGACCAGGTGTCTTCCCCTTCAAATTGGAGAGACAACTTCCAAGTTCTGAGGTGGATACGCAATTTTCCAGGAACATGGCACATCTATCGATATTATTTGAAGGAGATATTGGAGTCCTTTTATTTTCAATGAAAGCACTGGAGAAGTTGCTGTCAGAGGAGTATTCGCACCACACTTTTCCAAAGTAATTAGAAATCTCATCTGCGTCAGTATAAAGTTCCATTGGGAGTGCAGATGGCAGAAATTTGGTTCAGGTTTGAAGTCCCATTAAGTCTGTTGATTTTGTTCCAGACAACTTTCATTGATGTATTTCTGTGAATTCGTCTCGAGAAAAGTTCGAAACTAAGTGCCTTTGATTTCCGTAATTCCTTCCTGAATAGAGCACTGGCCTTTTTGTATAATAACAAGTGATTCTGATCAGGACATCTCTTAAAGCGGTGCCATAGATACATTTTATTTTTCCTCAAAAACGAAAGCGTGTTGTTCCACCATGGAACCCTAGCTCGTTTAAAAGAGGTGTTGGATTGAGGAATAGAAAGATGAGCAGCCGTGCGAATCGCTTTAGACATAAAAGCAGCATCTTGGTTGCAGTTTCCGTTAAATGGCTTTGAGATCAAAAATGAGTCCACCTGTTTGGAGTAATTGATCCAATCCGCTTTATCTAGGAGGAATTTGGCCTGTTTTGCTGGAGTAGCAGAGGACGATGAAAGTTTAAGATCGACTATGATTGGAAAGTGATCACTATTATGTAGATCATCAGAAATAGACCAGGAAACCAAAGGAAGAAGTGAGGGAGAGCAACATGTTAAATCAATATGTGAAAAAGTATGATGAGTTAAAACGCAAAGGTTGCTTTGAAAAAAGGCCTTTTCTAAAACAGTACCGCGAGTGTTGTTCACTGTTGAGCCCCAGATGGTATTCCAGCTGTGGAAATCGCCGCATATAATTAATGGGGGGCAAAGTACGGAGAATAAATTGTAGAGTTCTTGCTGAGAAAACGATTGCGAAGGTGGAATATAGAGCGAAAGCACTATAAATTTTATATTTAATATTATTTGTATCGCTACGGTATATTTGAGTTTAAATTTATGCGTTTGTGAGGTATACTTGATTTTATAAAAACACCTACTGCTTGTTTGGAATATGAATTTTGATCAGCATTCATGAAGTATCCAGTATATGATTTGGGTGGAATAGGATTAAAAGAGCTTCTACAATGGGTTTCTTGAAGCGATAAAAAGGTTGGATTAAAATCACTTATGAGTGTACGGAGTTCATCAAAATTATTAATATGTCCCGGGATCCGGTTGCCCCCGTCTTCCCCCCCTATAAAAATAGGTTGCTTCTGTTGTCCTTACCGTCTCTTGAGAAATGTAGATTTGTTCTTAGCGTTTCCTTTGTAATCAAGGTAATAAGTGGTGCTATTGACTCGCCTTTATTACTTGGTGAAATAAGCTTTAATGTTCCTAACCGGTTCTCTAGGCACTTTATCTTGGTTAAGCTTAGTCGGTGTAAATTTAATTATGAGCTGTTCAATCCGCTCAGAGTCGTTTGCAAGAACCTAAATGACGTCTACCACTTATTTTCGTTATCGGACTCTTTAAAGTCCATTAAAGCAACATTGCTTATTAAGCGCGATTTATTTATGTAGCATTTAAACTAGCTTTTATCCTTAAAAAGTCGTTACGATTGGAAAATGATTTGTTGTTAAGTAATATCGGTTGCCAGGCTTGTGCATGTTTGCGAATGCTAAGAGGTTCATTTGCAATTTGGTCCTGTTAAGGACTGCTCCTCTGAAGGAAGTTACTAAGGCGACTGCGTCATCATCATCATCCCACATATTTTTTGTTGCAACAGTACCAAATTGTAGCTTGAATGTGTTGAAGTTAGTGGTGCCGTCAAATAGGGGTGTTTTTACTTTAATAGAGCTGGTGGTTACGTCATTAGTTTGTAGCTTAGCCACTTTGTTTTTTAAGGCTTTTATTTCCTTTTTGAAAGCGTCTGCATTCTCTCCCTGCGCATTTATCCAATTGCTCGTGTACTTCGTCTATATGTGTTCGCAGGATGCGTTGATTTTTCTGTATTTTCTCGCCAATTTTTGATTCTATCTGCTCCGTTTTTTGTTGCATTTGTTCCGTTTGTTGTTGCATTTGTTGTTGCGCTTGTTGTTGCATATGTTGTAAAAACTGCATAATGTTTGATATACTTTCACTATCTTCGCCTTTTTCTTCGCTCTCTTTTGCAGCTGCATTTTCTGTTCCTCCCAAGTTGTCGTCTTGCTCCCTTCCCTTGATATTATATTCGACTTTAAGGGTCCTGTTCGTTCTTCTCTAGCTGTTCGACCAGTCTTTGTTTTAATTCAGCTTTGGTACCGGTTGTACGAAGGTTTCTTTTTTCTAGCTCCTGTTTTAGCTGAGCCACTTTGAGTTCTTCCAATTTTACCATTTGCCTTGGTTTCCACGATCTCACTTTTGTTATGAAATTCGCAACTGTTGCATCAGGGTTGTTACAATAGTTTTATATTTTTGTAATAATTCGTAAATATACGACCCAAGTTGGTCGGGTAGTAAATTTGCTGCGTTAAAGGATGATTGGTGCTTAGATGACTAAGAAAAATTAAGAAATATTGAAAATGTGAAATAAATTAAGAATAAGAAGTTAGTGCCCTTAAAGAATATATACGCCCAAAAAAAAGAAAAAATATGGAGAAGAAAACATGGGAGAAAATAAGCACCTTGGAATGTTAAACGTAAAATGTGAAATTCTTTTATTTTATTTAAATTAATATATCAGTACGTGATTCAATGAAGTAGTAGAAGGCAGGTCGAACTTGACCGTAAATTTTAGGGTTAAAGCAGTCAAATTAAAGGTCTGACGCAGGTAGAGAAGAGGAAAAAAGAATAAAAACGTAAAAGATTTTTTTAGAAGAAGAGTAGCAAGAAGGACAAAATAAGACGTCTTACTAAAGTAGAGAGAAAATAAATGGAAGTCAAGGGAGAAATTAAACTTTATTGGCCGCTTTAAATAAAAAATACTACAAATTTTTCTTTAGTTAAGAAAATTTGTCTTAAAAAATAAAGAATATTTGTAGTAAATGTCTGTTAAAATCATCATGAAAGACTAAAGATAATGTGAGAGAAAAAGAGAACATTTTCTACAAGCACCTGCACAGCAACAACAACATCTAATAAAAAAAAATTTTTTTCAAAAACAAAATAAAGTTCCGTCTTGTGACATATACACAGATAAATCCGACAATACTTTATAACACTTTCATAAAAACCATCTACTATAAACTCGATGAATATGGCGAAGGTTATCAGTAACAAACTGAGTTAAATCTCTTTTATCACATAAATGAGCGCTTAGTTGTAAACATTTCGGGTGGAATCATTAATTTCTATCCATCATTAATTGTGCAAACTTTGGATTTATTTAAGAACGCTCATTTTCGATGGGTTGCGTTACTAAATTTACTCCAATGGATTTTAGTAATTTCTTTCTGTTACGTGAATCATGGTTCGAACCTCTTTATGATTAAAAGCTAGCTGAGTATAATAATAACAAAATCTAGATAGATAATAGATATCATGGACTGAAGGAGACCAATAGGTATGGTACAGCGTAGAAAGGTCTAGGGCTTAGGCTCGTTCGGTAAGCTGGGTTTCATCTGTGCGTGTGTTCGACGGATCAGAATTAAGCGACGGCGGAGGTAAAGTATTGCACGCTACAGGACTCGATCTTATATCGGTTGGGGGAGAAGGAGTATGCTCACCCGTTGCACATTACCTTGATTTTCTTAAACTTCCCATACAAAGAAGTAAAATTTTTGATCACTTCAAAGAATCGCAATCCTTGCCACGTGAATAGCATGCGAAAGAAATTATCCCGTTTCCTACGGCCGGGACATAACCAGCGTAAGTGGGAGTGGTTATATATATGTGGGAGACCCCGAGGTTGTAGCGTAGGGGTTCCATCGGTCTGCTTTGACCACTACTCTGCCGTAATAACGGACCTCCGTTAAACAAAATCACATTTGCAAGAATAGCTGCTTGCCATTAAGCAAAGAAAAAAGAGGGAAAGAAGAAAAAGAGAAAAATCCCTAGTCATAATGACCTCTCTCTCTTGCTAAATCACTCTAAAGCATATTAGTTTTGTTTGTTTCTGAAATTTTGAACAGATTTGGCATATTACTATGAGCGCCTTTCGGCCCAGTCTCTGGGGCTGGGGCAGGTCAGCGGCCCAGATGACGTTAAAACAAGATTTCCCTTAAATTATTCTAACTTATTTTACGACTGTGTGTCATCGCAGATCCTCCGTTCTTCGGGGGGAAAAAAATACAAGTGATACGCTTCTCCTGTATTGGCCAGTCGGTTACGGCTTCGGTGTGGCGCGGCTGTTTGCTGCTGCAGTTGAGTTTCCTGCTGCAGATGGTGATCCTATACAGCCTGTAGATTTCCTTCAACGCACGATATTTTATGGCCTTATTGGCATGTTCGCTCCGTAATGAAAGGACCTTGCCCTGAGGTGCTGTCTGCTGTTGTTGACGTTCAGAATGTTTATTTATGGCCTTTTCTATTAAGTTAGTGATTTCATACGCTAACGGTGGGGAGGGAACAGTCAGCGTATAACCTTATAACGTTCGCTTACAGTGATTTATGTTCCCTACTGTTCTATTTTGTACTCCCGTTACAGCTGGAGGCATACCTGGCGTCAGATAGTCTGCTCCACTTGCATTTGCTGTGCATACCACCTTTGCTGCGGGGGCATCACATGGTTAGTTGGGCTGGTAGTGACTGTCGTTTTTCATGACCTCTGTTGGTTGCTGTTGTTGTTGACGCTGCTGCTGTTGCGGTGTCTCCCGTGATGTTGTTATGCTGACTTGCAGTGGAGGTAAACTTGATTTTTGTTTCAAGATGGGTGCTGTGTCATCAGGCATTTGCCTTTTGTTGACCCCCATGTACACTCGTGTGCCGGTATTAAGTTTCAGCGCAAAAAAGAGCATTGCGTTAGTAAATTGTAAGTTTTTTTTCTGTGAGTTGTTGTAAGATGACCTATCTTGCGGTGTTTCGCGTTGTAGGCATGGTGTCTTCGCTAAGCTCGGGGAATCAGGTACGTCTCACTGTTGACAGCAGTTGATAGTTCGTACGCCTTGTCGGCTGTACCCGGGTGTAAGAACTGTTGGTTCGCACCATAAAGCCGGTGGTGTCCGCTCCGGGCTCATCGCCGGCACGTTGCGTATATTCGTTTATTTTGCGGCATTGGGTCCGGTGCCAACGCCCATTTGTTTGAGCTATCGCGTCGTCGGGCGACTGGCTGAAATTCTCCGTGTATCTCACGGGGGCTTCACGTAGCATGTTGCCCGTTGGATTCGAAAAAGAATACAAAACAAGACACGAGACACTAAATGTTTAATTCAATCTGCCTAAATAAACTCACACTAAGCCACAAGACCCCTCCACCACAAGAAACCAATATCCCGGAACCCGGCAGGGGGCCGATATATTACGAACAAGCCCAACCGCTTCCCACAGGAGACGATGTCGACACAGTAGATTGACAAGAAGTATTCTCAGAAAGCACAGCGGACAAGTACTTCCAGCAATTACAAGGAAGGACATTAGCCGTCACAAATAAAACAGGGATAGAAATACACCCAAGTGATTCCCTCCACGAAACTATAGGACCACCTTATTTTACAAAAAAAAAGCTTCCACTAAAAACATGCCACTAATATTAGTGGAATTTCTTAAAACAGCCTTGAGTCTTATCTCTTACTTCGATGTCAAAGTCGAAAATTTACAAAGCTTCTTGGATGCATTAGAACTAATAAACTCTATGAAAGAACCCATAAAGCGGTGGCAATCGCGCTAATTAAAAATAAACTAAAAAGTGCCGCAAGAAATCTAATAAGTCAGGAAAACACACTGACACAAATAATCGAAACATTAAGAAATAAAATAAAAGGGGAATCAAAAGAGGTTTTAACAGCCAAAATCATGAACCTACAACAAAGAAAAAAAACAGAGAACCAGTACACAAAAGAGATAGAGGACGTAACTAAATCTCTGGAAGGAGCATATATTGCGGATGGACTGACAAATACTCTCGCTACCAAATATAGCACCCAGCAAGCCATTAAAGCAACGAAGACACGAAACTACTTCATAGATAAAGTTAAACTTATCATGGAGACAGGAACTTTCAACGTTATGAAACAACCAGCAACAATAATACAGTTTTTCATTACAAAAACAAAGCAAACGTTCCCACCAATTACCGCGGACGTAATAGAGGACGTTATAGTCACGACAATAACTAATAAAGTAGGGCACATACCAACAACCGCTTTTACAACAATTACACGCACGAGCAAGAAATAACTGAAACGAAATAATAACGCATTCGGAAAACAACCAAATCCCTTTGAGAGAATAAAAAAGATATGTCATTTTAACCTCAGTCTAAGTAACTTTGTAAAAGTTAAGAACGCTCCCCCACTAACATTATTAATAGATACAGGAGCTACTAAAATACATTCACAACGAATACAATAGCATAAACACGGCATGTACAACTAACCTATCTGGTATCGGAAAAGGCACTACTAGATTACTCGGAACCATTGACTTGGATGTGAAAATGATTAACTTCAATGTCCCACACAAATTCCACCTCGTATCCTCAAACCCTCGGCATGGATTTCAAAAAAAAATATAATTGCATTTTGAATTTCCAAAACACAAAAGATACCTTCACCATACGGCCCAAAAACTTTCACACACAAATACAAACTCCGTTAGCACACTCTACCAAAAGCGACACACTCCTATTGCCAGCAAGAGTAGAAGTCATTCGACTAATACAGCTACCAACTAAAGAAAGATCACTTCTAGTACCGAATCAAACATTCCAATCAGGAATACTAGTGGCCAGCACTATTGTCTTTATGAGAATTGCTAACACAACAATGAATGACGTAGTAATAAGTAGTAGGGAAATTAAATTTGAGTACCTAAATGACTCTGAAATCTTAACAATAGCTCAGGAAGAAAAAAGCTAATATTAAACAAATTAAAATTCCCTACAACATTCAAACAACCGCTAACAGAAATATGTACATAATTCTGCAATAATTTCGACATTGAATCCGTACCGCAAACAACTTCCATAAACAAAAACTTAAATTGAACGATAAAACACCTATATATATTAAAAACTACAGAATTCTTGAATCACAAAAATGAGAAATAGATAAACAAGTCACGAAATTGATCAAAGACGGAATCGTTGAACCGTTCATATATGAATATTCTTCTTGTTTTAGTGCCAAAAAAAACTCCGCCAAATTCTAACGAAAAAATGATGGCGTTTAGTAGTGGAGTCAAGTCAACAAGAAATTGTAAGCCGATAAATTCCCACTTACAAGAATTGAAGACATTCTTGACCAACTAGGAAG
>NW_024002880.1:0-27932 GCF_014805625.2 Glossina fuscipes
CGGGTAACCAAACACATGTACAGCCTTTTCGTAATGTAGTGATCATCAAGCTCTTTGGACCACCTTTTTATAAAACCAAGCGCGGACCTAGCTTTGCTAATCGAGAGCTCAATATGCAAGTTAAAACGTAACCTATGGTCAAATAAAACGCCTAAATCTGTGATCGCATCGACATCCTCCAAATTATGCGAATCTATGAGATACTGAGTAATGAATGACTTTCTTCTTAAGAATGAAAGCTTCTTACATTTACTCAGATTTAGTTTCAGCAGATTCAAAGAGCACCATGCAACAAAATTATCCAAATCACCTTGAAGCTGATGTGATTGCGATTCAACAGAGAAGGAAGAAAACAGTTTCACATCAGCATACATTAAGATCTGGCTGGAATTAACCACCGATGGGAGATCGTTAATGATAAACTAAATAAAATGGGACCTAAGTGATTTCCTTGAGGTACGCCAGACGTAACGGGGAGTTCATCCGAGGTAATGAAGTTAAATAAAAACCCTGAAGGATCTATTGTGCAGATAAGAGCTTATCCATTTCACTAAGTAGGGTGGGAAACCAGAGGCTTGCAGCTTAAAGATAAGTAGTCTATGGTTAACTATATCAAATGCTTTGCTTAAATCAGTGTAAATAACATCTGTGCGAGAGCCACTAGAAAAAGTCTTGAAAACATGACAGTTAACTCTAACAAGTTGGTGACTGTAGATCGCCCTTTCCGAAAGCCGTGCTGGTGCGGAGAAATATACGAATTAATGGCGGAGACCAAATACTGAGTCACAATACGATCGAACAACTTGGGCAAGACACTCAACTTGGCTATGCCTCTGTAGTTCTCAACAAATTGTCTACTTCCACTCTTGTGGATAGGAATTAGGACTCTACTCTTCCAACATGAACGGAAAACACCTAAATACAAGGACATGTTAAAAATCTTTGAGATCACACCACATAACTCGACAGCGCAAGATTTAAGTACACATGATGGAATTCCATCAGGTCCAGGCTAATAACTGTATTTTAGTAACTCAACCCTTTAAAAACGTCATCTTCCGAAATAACCAAGTTAGGTATTGAAACCGAGTTAGTTATAGGATATGGGTAGTTTACTGATAAATCGAGATTAGCAATCGAAAAGTTACGTCGGAAATACTCAGCAAATAGATTTGAGATTTCAAAATCATCCGAGGAATCAGAGCCATTAAAAGAAACATGAGAGGGATATGTGGAAATTTTTCTTTTAGAGTTAAAATATTTAAAAAAGTATTTAGGATTAGCAAACAGAGAGGATTTAATGAACTGAAGGTATCTGCAGTAATAATGATGGTTGAGGGAGTTAAAACTATGCCTCGCCACCGAGTAAGCGACATAGTCGAGCGCAGAGCCACTTTTCGAATATTTTTTTAATACATTATTAGCATTAATATACAAAAATTTTGCAAGTACTTTAGCGACAAATATACATAAAAAATATGTATATGTCTTTTCATTGAAACTAATTTTCTTTTTTAAATTAATATAATGAATGCGCGAATAAATAAATAAAGAAATGAGTGAGGGAGTGAATAATGAATGAAAAATTGAATATAGGAAGAAATGAATGAATGAATGATAGAATGTTAAAGTTACAAAAGGCGAACGTGAAGGCGATGCGCCTCATACGTACCAGATTGTTCATTTCACATTAATTTTGAACGCGGACATACTATTGCTCGGCTATTTGTGTCACGAAATCTTGTAAATAACAATGCTTTTTCAAGTAAGAACGTTTCTAAAAAGTGGTCGGAAGAATGTTTCGTTCCGAATCACTTTCAACAGAGTTCGTCCCTGGGCCAAGCCGCGTCTGCGTATCAAATTTTATCAAAATATCTCAAAAGTCCGAAGTACAGAAGACCGTTGTCAATCGATTGGTACAATAAAAGATGGGCCTATCTCAAATCCTTCTGGATGCTGTATAGATCCGTACAACCTGCAAAAATATGGATACACTGTGCGTAAAACCCTGCAGCCAACTGTCTATTAACTTACCAGCTATATCAAAATTCTCCAACTATGCCATTAAGTCGTATACAGCTTCTTTCTTGTTTTGTAACGAATAAAGCATTTTTTCTCTGCATTTTGAATTGTTTTTTTTAATGTCTTCTTAATTTTACTCCTGTTTATTTTTTCCGTGGAGAATGGCTGAATGATTTAATAAATACACGCAATGTTGTATTTTCTTCACATTCACATGATTATCGTTATGATTATTAATGTAATGACATTTTTGAAAAAATTTTGTGTTTCCTACCTTTTATTTTAATTCTACTTAAACGCACATCAAATCACAAATTAAATGCGCTGTGCATCAAAAAATTTCTTTTGTATGCCATTTTAGAGGTGCATGTTCGTATATGTTTGTTGTTGCATGTGTGTCCATTCGTATTTATGTGTGTATTCGTATTTACGTTATTTTATTTTCAAACTATTTATTGCCGCCTTCCTGGGGCTTATTAAATGTTTTCTCTTGTAAGCCAATAAAATGAATTTGTGTTTTTATTACATCTTATAAAATTACTGCACATTGTCTACTCTTTACGAAAAATGTTCATAACTTTGCTCATAAGTAAGTAAGTGCACACTACATTTGTGTACAAATTTCTAATCTATTTATTATTTTCCTTTTGCGCTCAGTTGAACGAGAAACTTAATGCTGGATTCAATTTAACATTATTGAAAAATTAATTATTGTTATTCTTAAATAAAAGCAAGTTGCTATAAATAAAACTGGAATTTTTGAAACAACAGAGATAAATACTTTTCTACGTAGGTATGTTTGTATATATGCAATACTTTAAATTAGAACAACACGTTTATTATACGACAACACCAGCGGAAGGTTTGGCTCCCAAAATATCTGATAATCTCTGTTGATAGTTAGCCAGTGTATTAGAGTCAGTAATACCTCGTGCTTTGCATGATAATTGTAAGGCATTTAAATATTGCATTTCAGTGAATTGGGAACCTTGCTCGACAATGGTAGTAATTATTATCTAAAAACAAAAATTGTAAAAAATTACTTTAGAAATTCAAACCAACATCCTTGCTTTCATTTACATCCGGTTCCATGCATAATAATTCGTAGAATTGTTTTGCTTGATCTAAAGCCACTTCTCTGGAGCCCGTTATGTTACTTAGAGTTTGTTGTAGAGACAGTGCATTACGACACATTCGTTGTACAGTAACTTGATCAATGTTCTCCAAATAATTGGAAGCTTGTATAAGTATGCGGGCTGCTAAATGAGCCAAACCTTCAAATATGTACTAAAGAATAAAAAAAAATTTGTATTGGGAGGATATACGTAAATATATATGTGATTACCCTAGTTTTCCGCGCATGTAAGGTCGCACTAAACGCTTCATCCATTTCAGCTAAACGTTTTGTCAATATTTGTACTTGCCTATCTGGTTCCAAAACATCCTCTTTACTATTTATAAAACTATCCACTCTGCCATTTTGAGGATTAGTACGTAAATAATGGAAGCATTGTACTCGCACCTGCGTCAATAAAAGCATAAAAACCAATGGTAATTAATTTTGCAGCTGCAAAAACATTGTATTAATGAAACGGGACATTATGGTTGGACAGGCATTTTAACTTCCTGAAAGTGTTTGCTGAAGAGTACGAATTTTCATCCCTCTGAATGTCAAAACTCTTCGATTAAACTACGATATTTATCACACATTTTTATAATCGAAGCTAACATGAAAATTTGTTATGATTTCACGATAATAACGGAATATGAAAAATGATGCAAAAATTAAGAGAGCGTAGATCATGTTGAATTATAATGTGTTAATGTACTCGAAAATATTTATGGTTTCAGTCACTTTCACCGAATAGTTTATGCCGGCAAAATAATTCATATATAGTGAAAGACTTATCCTTAAGCGTATACTTATTATTATTATTATTATTATTCGACTAAAATAAAAACACAAAAGAGGCTATCGGCTGCATTTTAGAAAAGAAAATTAGATATTGAACCTTGTATTGTTAATAAAACAAACGTGTACCTAGTGTATGTAGATTCAATGAGACAAAAGCACTACGCAGTTCGAAGAATATATGTTCATATATTATTTCTTACCTCCAAATGTAGTACCAACAAACAAACGTTTGCTAATTCATCAAACTCTAAAGCCAAGTTAGTTAGCACTTTTATGGTACCATCTTTAACAGCTACATATGCACCACAATCCGGTACAGCGCTTAAGCCATTAACTAGAGGGCACCTGAGTTCATTTGCGAACCCAGAAATTTGCATTGAAAACCATTCCATGCTTTCTTGCAGTATAGCTAGTTCCTTTAGAACGGAGATATCAGTTAAAATTTCCTGTTGCGAAATGCCTCCCTCTCCCAAATTGCTAGTTAACATTTCCGCCTCGCGTATATTACGTTGTTGCACTTGCAGGGGACTTTCCTCTTCGGAGGCTTCGAAATTGTGGCGTTGTAGTTTCTTACCTTGCCTTAAACGGTGACTGGAACTTTTTAAATCAGTCCAGTTCGGCAGAGTTCTATTTAATTAAATTCAAAGCAAAAACAAAAAGAAATGTTGTTGCCAATTTCAAAATTACCAGCAATTATGCCAATTGTGTGCATAATTTTTCTTAACTATAGATAATATAAATATCAGTTTAAAATTTTCTTTTATTAAAAAAGAAAATTTAAAATCTTTTTATGACATAAACAAGCGATGCAAACAATCTAAATTTAGAATGTGCAATCCTTACTTTAAGAAACGGCTAATATCTTCATCTTTTAACCAGGCTACGCTGTAAATTCTTTTATCCTCAGTATCAGGTTGGACTATGCCTCGGTAGGCTGCCTGACAAATTTCACGATAATCTTTTAACAAGCAGCAAACAGTTTTCAATAGCTCCTCTGAGAAACAGGGTAAATCTTGTATCAAATGTTTTGTCTCCATTAAACATCTCTCTACTCGAGCAGTAGATTTTAAGACAGGTCGAGTCAAATTGAGTTCTTTCATTTCTTCTGCACTTACAATCGCACGCCACACTTCCTGATTTTTTGACAATGTATCGATGCACACCTGTAAGTTGGAGTTATGACCCTTTGAAAGGAAAGTTTCTTTAATGTAGTTGTCTATAAAGTCATGAAGACTGCAGGGTTGTCTGCAAAACGTTGAGGCTATATTTATGTGTTTTTCCTTTTTAAGCAAAATTTACGTACCCCGGTTTGCATTTCATGAAAGCCTCGATTTCTTGTATATAAGTCATTAAAGGCAAATACACTTTGGTTATGACACCTTGATCCGGACTACAAATTAACAATTTTTGGCGAAGTTGATCGTTTGTTTGACTGCCTTTAAAACTGCTTCCAGCTGATTTGCTGGTACTGGCATTTAATATAAAATTTAAATTGTCATTAGAAACATCCGAAGCATTACGCCTGTGTTCTTTTTGTATAGGATCTGCTGTGTCTGTTAAACTACAGTTTTTGTGGATTAGGTTGGCAGATTTATCAAATTTGAATAAAGACTTTTTAATACTGAAATTAAAAAGAATAAGATAAATATTTAAAAGAGAAACTTTTTAAGTAATCCTTAAATACCTTGAAACTTTACGCCTCAGAAAGTAAGAGTTCATATTACGGATAGGTTCAATGTATGAATTTTGAATATCATCATCCGCGGAAGCATTTTGTATATCCAAATAATCAGTTAATAGCAATTGCAACTGGAAAAACGAAAGCAAGAAGAAAAACTATATTCTTCCTGATTTGACGCCTGAATATATACCCCTGCTTTATTTCTAAACTATACTAAGCCAGTTGTAAAGAGAACCCTTACGGACTTCTGAACAATGTAAACTAACGATAGCACTTTGCAGGCGTATTAGACCTTGTTCGAGGTATTTCTGCTCTTTAATTCTTGCACACGTTATGCGAAATATCCTAAATTTTATTTATCTATGCGATTAATATAAGTGAGTAATTGACCTTCCCACTGCTATCGAAATTCATGAAACTTGAATTCAAACCACGAGAAACGGACGAAATAAACTGCTGCAGGAATATAAAAGCTTTGAATATTTATTTTCTGACGTACCACCGACTGTGCTTGGGACCAAAAATGTGTTAAATCGTAGGGCTGTGAACCGACTACTTGATATTTTTGAACTATGGCTAAGAAGTTTTTCAAAACCAAGGCATGCGTTTTGGCAATGGCCTTGAATTGTTTAAAAATTATGTCCAAAAGTGTTAGCAATGGATATTGTTCATTCGAAGGCAAATTTTGTTCTATCATATGGTGAGTAGTGTTATGTACAACTTCCAGCAATTCCGTTTGGATGCCAATACGTATTTTTTCTAACGCTTCCGATACTTTGCCCAACATCCCGAAACATTCCAAAATAACAGCTATAAAATAGATCATGCTAAGTTCAGGGTCTATTAGATCGACATCTTCAATTATTTCCGACTGTAGCAAATTTACACCTTGGGACATTTCCTTTAAAGCTTGACGTACTCGCGAGGTAGCTTCGATACGATCCGTAGAACGCCTTGTTCCCATTCCGCGAGTAAAATTTGTGTTTAAGCGATTCAAATTACTTCGCTGGAAAGCTAACATTACTTCATTGGCGGAATTGTAATATAATTGCTGCACAAGTTCCTCATGCAAACGTTGATATAAAAGCTGCCGCCGGACAATTAAGTCACTACGCAAATCATTTAAACCCTCAACTTCTTGGAGAGGACCATTAATCAATGTTAAAGCATCGTTTAAAGTTTTACTGGCATGCAAATACTGGCGCTTAGAGGTATAATTGACCACAATTTGAGGCACTTTACGTAAATCGTTGCTAATAAAATAAGAACATAACGATCAATAAAGTCAATAATAAAAAAAGTACGCAAGTACTAACATTTGTTCCAGCATGGACAATACATGCTTATGTTGCACAGCATCTGTCCACATTTTTTTTAATTCTTCTCGGCGGCATTGTAGCAAACGTTTGCAGGCACTTAAATTCTCCTTTACGGCGTGTATTCGCTCACGACTTGCAGCTATTTCAGTCGTAACTTGAGTGAACAAGGGTATCACTTGCGATAGTTCATGATCATGGTTGGAAACTAAATCATTTAAACGTTGATCGGAAAGTTTGAATTCCTTTTCAATTTTCTGCTTTTCCTTTTGACGCTCCTCATTGGTTTCGCTGAATCCCAGAGATTTAATCACATTTACCAGGAAACCACAACCAGCCTAAAATATCGAATTACCTATTATTAATTCATTTAGATAATCAACGCCCATCATTAATTACTATTTTTCATTTCAGTTCCAAAAAAAAAACTTTGTCCTTAAAAAATATGCCCATAACCCAAATTTTGACAGCTGTCTACCACTATTGCAAAATGTCATCATGTTTTTTACTTAACAATTGACCGATTTTGTTTAATTGTTTTCACTGATTATTATTGGTTTATGCATAAACTTTTTATTGCACTTAATTTAACTGTCTATTTATTTAACTTTTTAAAAGAAATTTTCAATTTTTTATCGTGTATTACCTCATCTTTTCCATATTTTCCACGGGGAGGTTTCACTGGAGGTGGCATTGTATTGTATAAGGTTCAGGCTTGCGTTCTGCTTTGCAACGCTGAACCATCTGATGTTGCTCGCTGAATAGCTTTTAAAAGAGGAAGAAGAAATGAAATCACAGAAAGTTCAATTGAAAAATGCCGGAGACTTTTATAACAAGTAAAATGAAAACGAAAGCTGGTGTAGTCGAAGCCGATAAAGAAGCAGACCTTGAAAAAAAAGAAGTTGCGACGCTTACCAAACCGACTAGTGTGGTTAAATATAATTTGACAAACTTCCGTTTACAACGCATTCTTAATAATAATACGCGGAATAAAAGTATAGCTTTATTGGGCTGCTTTCCAGAGCAATCTGACGCTGATAAAGCCGTAGTTATATTTGAGAAACAAGCCTTTCGCGAAAGCGAGGTTGCTACTGAATCAGACCAATCTGGAAAACAATTATTAGAAAAAAATTGCGAGAATAATGTAAAAGACACTTCTCTGATGTCATATTTTTGCAGCGATTTAAAAGTTCAAACAGAATTCATTAACGATATTTATGGAAGTTATCAATGCGTTCCTCCAGTTGAACTCAGTGGTTTGTTTACGACGTACATGTTAATGAAAATTTTCGTTTTTTACCTTTGCTGATTTTATAGGTGTAAAAACTACTGTAATTTATCCTGCCTCACAAAAGCACATTGAAAAATATACCGTTTGCCAGAAATACATAATAAGTGAATCCCCCGAACTTTACGAAGAGATTACATTGCCCTACATAAGCACTAGCCAACATTCATTGGAGGTAAGTTTTCAATACATAAAATAAAAATATATACAGCCCTTACCGTTTATGCATTTATGTCGTACACCATTTGTTGTACAGCGTGTGCGTGCGGATATACGTAACATCCAGACAATGTTAAGGCAAACCTGTCTTTTTTTTACAGCGCCAGATTCAGAATCATTTTCTGTCTAAGCTGGCCTGCCCGCATACTTCATGTATTGTATAATCGCAGTTTTTGAGATATTTTGATAACACTCGGTACACTGACTTATTCTGGCCCAGCCTATTGAAAACGATTTGGATTGGACAACTTTTCGACAACTCCTTTTTTTGAAAAGTCGTTATATAGAAAACTTACAACTTTCAATATTTCGTGACAAAAATTGCTGAGTAAGAGTATTTTGATATTCTTAACTCGCGTGAATAAGTCTACTTTGTATAAGACAAAGGGCTGGCAAATACGCGGGTTATCATGAAAAAGTATGCTTTTACCTGGAAATAATGTGTAACTTTTGCTATATTATCACGGAAAGGGGTGAATAACTGTATTGGTTTCTCTCATCCAAACGCTAGTTTCAATCATCGAAATTTAGATTTTCCCGCTGCCGTGAAAAGTAGAAAGGTAGCATCATTAAAACGGGCCTATCTTGTTTTTATCGCAATGTTCAGCAGTAGAGCTGCACATCTGAGTATACCTATATTCAACTGACTTTGACTTTGTATTGAGGCCTTTTTTTACGGTATATTAATATGCCTTATTTATATTTCATTCCATGTTAGTGTGCCCAGCCGTATAGTATAGTATCTACGGACACATTCTCTAATTCATAAAAAAGAAGATATCGCTTGCATTTTTGCAAAAGTGCTTGAAAATGGCCGAAACAGACTAAGGAACATGCTTACAACCCCGCAAAGACGTACAACCAGAACCGAGAACGCCCTTGCCTTGTTCGTTGCTAATGAACTACAACAAATACACAATATAAATTACCACAAAAATAATTCTGCAAAAACAGAAAATACAATATTATCGAAAGTGCAAATTTATATTATTCCCTTTTTTTTAAAAACAGTGGCGGTTTATAAAAGGGCATCTGAATTTCCTTACTTGTTTCTAATTAGATGTGCTAAGTTTTATCCTTTATAAGTTTTTATTATATCGTTGAAAATTGTTGATAATAATATTGCTGATCCTATTTTCATTTTTTAAATTTTATTTGTTTTATTTCAAGTGGGTATACAATATTCTCGATCACAAGCAAGAAGTGGAACGCATTGTTTATGAGGATCCCGACCCAGAAACCGGTTTCATTTTGTTACCTGATCTAAAATGGGATGGTCGCACGTTAGAAACCTTATATCTTTTGGCCATTAGCCACAAACGTGATATTAAATCGATGCGTGATCTTAATGCTCAACATTTACCATTACTGCGTAATATTCGTTTACGGGCAGCAGAGGTTATTGAAAAACGTTATGGATTACTGTCTGCACAATTGCGCATGTACTTGCATTATCAACCCAGTTTCTATCATTTGCATGTACATATTAATCCAATACGTCATGATGCTCCCGGTATTTGGTGTGAAAAATCTCATATGCTTGATACGGTCATGAATAATTTGGAGTTAATTGAAAATTATTATCAAAAAGCTACTCTACCATTTGTTTTACATGAAGGTAACGAGCTCTTGGAGAAATATGAATTAAAAATGCTTATACGTAGAGCACCCAAACATTTATCTGAAAAATACAACGAGAAAGATGAAACAAGCAGTAGCAAGAAACTGAAACTTGATGATGTAACTATAAGTGAAGTTGTTAGCAAATGATGAATATAAAAACTAACAATTTTAACAAATTGTGCATTAAAAGTAAAATCAAAAATTAAAAACAAAGTAACACGTTGAAAGTGAAATAAAATTTAAGTAGTGCTTAAAAATCTAATATTAGACAATTTTTAAAAACTTACGATTGAATGAATTGTTCTACAACTATTGTATATTAATAAGAATGTTTATATTTTCCATCATTTTCGTTGTACGAAATATACGAAATATCAGGTTGAGGATTGCGCCGTTGCAATCGAACTTTCCTCAAAAGAAATTTTGCTAAAAAATTGTTGGAAAAATAAGGACATTTTTACGTTTGGGCCAAATTGCCTATACGAAATTTTCGTTTCTTAAAGCAAAAATGAAGTATGGAAACAAGGGAGCAGTTCCGAATTTTTGAAGCAAGTATATCATGCAGGATAATCATGTATCTGAAAGCTAGTGAAGATAGCAGCAAGAAATCAGTAGAAGAATCGTCGTCATCTTCGACATCATCATCTTCTGAAAATGAAGAAGTCCTGCAAAAAAAGAGTTTTGACTAATAAAAAGACCAAAAAGAAATTGAAAACACCTGAAAGGAAAAGAATGGAAAAACTTATAAAAAGGGAAAATACACGCACAGAAGAACAACAAAAGGCGCTAAAAGAAAAAAATACGAAGTCGCTAACGATGCAAGAGCTTGCGGACGATAAAGAGATTCGCAAATTTGCTGAGAAGGAAATCGTCACTTTCTGATTTAAGAATGTACTGCCCCGTAAATGAACTGAACACAATCATCTCCTCTTCTTGATTTTAGGAAGAACTGGATATCCTTTATATTTTTATATTGTAAGGAAGCGTTTTGGTTCCTTACTATTAACAGGTTCGCCCGCTTAAATGTCTACCCGTGGACCCTAGTAACCTTGAGTCCAGTTCCTCCGTCCGCACGAAAAAAACTGAAGACCTCTGCGTAGGGCACTGGATCATCTGCCTCTGGCCCTAACGTAAGGTAAGAAACCGTTAACCACATTAACTTCACACAAATGTAGTACAAACATATGTAACACAAGCATTACACAAATATGGTGCAAACACATGTAGTAGTGACCACATGAATATAGTTGGAAAATAAAAAAAAATAAACACCACATACATAATTGTACAAAAATTATATAGACACACACGAGCATAGAAATATGTAGGAAAAAAAACGCATAAACTGTAAAAACACATATAACAAAGTATATAAATGTATAAACGCCGTTAGGCTACGCAAACATATATAAGCACTTATGCTTTAAAATATATAAGCTCATACGATCATGTAACAACGCATAAACTGTATAAACACATCTAAAAATATATGGAAATGTATAAACGCCGTTAGGCCATGCAAAACCTGCACACGGATAAACGCACATGTATAAAAAGGGATACACACATACGGTCAGGTAAATATGTATTAAAATGTATAAATGTATTGCCATGCAAAATGTGTAGAGATGTGAGATCGCACATGCAAAATATATAGACACACACGTATAAACATGTATAAACACACATAAACAGAAAAATACACTAACTCTACATGAAATGTATAAACTGTAGAAACGCATGCAAAGTATTCGTAGATAGGGAAACGCGTAATGTACACATAGGATAGAAACATAAGAGGAAAAAAAACCGTGGCGAAGGAAAATATTGTAAGCGTAGCGAGTCTAGCACTCACATACCTAACGGTTAACAAATCAGGCTATTTGATGCCTAGAGCAGCAAAGACAGTGAAACGAACAGAAGAATAAGCACACAAACAAGCATAGCGAGTCTAGCACTCACATACCTAACGGGCAACAAACCACGTGCTTTGGTACCTGGGTCAATACCACACAAATGCATGTGGGGCAGGGCAATATAACAAGCAGAAGATTAGGCATATGAACAAGTATAGCAATAAGATAGACATAAGTTGGCACGTAAGAGAGTACTAGTACTAAGTTATGTATAAGCAATTTCATGCAAGCCAACCTACATTAAGCATACGTATAAGTATAGTACCTCAATGCACATGTAAACGCATACAGCCTAAAACATGTTGGTGATGGAACAAGCGAGCGGGACTTAGACTATAAAAGAGCGTCTCACCACAGGGAATCTTTCAATTGTGTCATAGCCGCCTAAGGTAAGTCTGCACGGACAATTTGACAAGGTGATCTTTTTTTTATGACTTTACGGATAGGGTATGTATTGGCTAGCTGTTAGTCGTCATCCCTGAAGGACTTTTTAGGACCACTGACTCTACGGATAGGGCATGTACTGGCTAGCTGTTAGTCGTCATCCCTAAAGGACTTTTTAGGACCACTGACCTTATGGATAGGGGATGTACTGGCTAACTGTTAGTCGTCATCCCTGAAGGACTTTTTAGGACTATTGACTCTACGGATAGGGGATGTACTAGCTAACTGTTAGTCGCCATCCCTGAAGGACGGAAGAACAGTTTTTTGTTCGATTGCTCTTACATACGAACAACGAACCAGAGACAAACCGTTGGCACAGAGAGCCAAGACAACTATGACACAAGCAAGGTATCCGATTTTTGTCGTAATCCGCGATAGTACAAGGAAAATCTCGAACCACGTGTGCGTCAAATCGGTCATAAAAGCCACACCAAAAAGTCTGGTCACCTCGCTGGTTTCCTCCTACCCCTCTACAAATCGCTTGTAATCTTTTATACAAATAAAAGCAACCTAAGGTCATACCCGAAGGTCCAAAACATTTTTTTTTCTTATAAATTCTCTTGGAAGGAGTCCTGGAGTGGCTGTAGTTACCCTGCCCAAGAAGACTCGTTAAACTATTTATACCCACATATATACGACAAATTATTTCTTCAAGTGACCCGGGATGAGCAAATATTGGCACACTCTGGTAATTATCAACTATCAGTTAGAGTTACAACGGCATTTGCAGACATTGAGTTGCTTATTATCATAATTGCATTCATTTGCATAAAACTATTAATACAATTATTTTTATTGATATTAATCTCATCTTTTTATAACATTAATATCTTAATTCTTTTGCAACCATGTACATAGGCATGAATTTTTTTTTTTTGTTATAACATCTTGAATTAAAATACCCATATTGGGTCACATGCATTTCAGTTTATTTTATATTTTTCCGTTAAACCCCACTGACTGCATACATGCTATTAGTTGCTACTGTTCTTAATTTAGCTAATTATGGCAGATATAATTGGAGAGCATACAAAGTAAATGTAACTAACGTAATGTGAGAGAAGCGTATAATCATTATATTTTATGAGTCGTCCTCAAAAACAAAGACTGGAAATTACCAAAATTTCTTAAGAAAATATATCCAGATCTCCAGAAGCAAATCAATAATAAAGAAACTATAATTGCTTGTGTTTTTTAGTGCCGTATTTGGCTGCGACGTTTAGCGGCGTGATATACCATTTTTTTATAAAAAGCGTTAATCACTATTAATTATGAATTGTGGAAATTCACGACAAATATCTGGAAGAAGAAACGCCCTAAGTTTTAGTTGCATATTATTTAACTATAGGTCTATCACTTCATCACTTTATGCTTGCTATTCCAGTAAACACTTTTCGGGGCACTTGCGGGATGTTGTCTATCGATATTTTATGCAATTGTCGCTTGTGGCTTCCTCCCTTGCGTTTCATTAATGTCGGTTTGGCTGCTCCCCCTCTTGTCTGATTATGTTGTTGTGTAATTATTGTGTTGTGTTGCGAAAGTCTCTTAAGAACTGTTGAACCGTTCTCTTTATCGCAACCAGGATTTGTGTTTTACTTTTAGAGCAAAGCGATCGAGACTGATCATTTAATTCAAAGTTGATTATTTATTTAAATACATCAAGTTTATTAAAAATTTTACCACATCCTAAGAATGCAAATATTTCATCAATACGTGGCAATGGATTTAGAAATTCACTAACCATTATTAAAGATGTGCCTAAACCTAATTCGATGAAATCATTTTGTCTAATTTTGTTTTCCAAACACTGGTAATAGTCTGGACTTTAAGAAAATTGGTTTAACACTTTTATGAATTTTTAATGCAATTCTGATACTGTTCACTAAATACTTGGCTTAATTGTTTTAAATTAATGAAAGAAGTAGGTATAAACTCTAATTTTGTTTTCCAAACACTGGTAATAGTCTGGACTTTAAGAAAATTGGTTTAACACTTTTATGAATTTTTAATGCAATTCTGATACTGTTCACTAAATACTTGGCTTAATTGTTTTAAATTGATGAAAGAAGTGGGTATAAACTCTTTGTAAATCGAATTCGATTACTTGACGTAATTCAAAATGATACTAAGACAGCAAGCTCATTTAGGGTATAAGTGATTTTGGCGTCGTATTCACCAACACTTAATATGTGATCACCACTATAGTTGGCGTAAGAATTTTTTAAAGCTTTTTTAAGCTGGAAGGGAAATTATCATGGTTGGAAGGAGTTTTATAATAATGCTATAACACCAACGCTCTCACTTTCTATTCTATTGCTAACGTGTATAAACCACACTTGTAAGAATTGCCAAATGCAAAGTTTTTAATGTGAAGGCATTACCAGGAAAACATATTTGGCAATTAACAATTGACAACACGCGATAATGGTGTAGTATAAAACGATTCAGTTTCTTGAACCAATTTGTATGTTCGAACTTGATTGACTTGAAGGCAATCAAAAAAAAAAGTGTTATCAACTAGCGCGAAGGTAGAAACGGTACACCTTAAGCTTCTGAACGTGTTTGAAGGGTTTCGGCAACAGATATCTTCAAAACAAACAACAACCAAAAAGAATGTCGAAAGTGCAATATGATTAGCGTTGGCATACGCTGAATAAATCAATAATATTAAATCGAAGACTGATTTTTTGTGTAGAGGAAGAAATCAACGAAGTTAATCGTTATACACACACAATGGTATATCCCACTGCTTTATCATTTTTACCTGAAGAAGTTTACAAACACCTAAGATCTGACCGTGAACGGGCACATTTCACACGTAAGGGCAAGTATTTAGCTCTGGTCATGGAAAATCTTTACGAACGTCGTTCTTCGTTAATAATTGGAGATATTGTGAAAGCGAAAGACCCCTGGGCCGATAGTGAAAATGGCGAACGCACGTATGAAGAAATGATTCACAAAGTGCTTCTCAATCGCATTCTGCTTAAATTCGATGCCAACTTTTAGCAAACATATTAACACCGAGATTATTGCTTAGAATTTTACTTCTCGCGTTATTGCTACCGTAAACAGCACTACGCCATATCACTAGCGGCTGAAAATTTAGGCGAACAGTTTCCCACCCTAACGCAGTCGCGCGAACGTCTACAATTAGATATAGAATTAAATGATGAGGAAAACCTCTTGTTACGCAATTGGCAGTGTAGATGACACAATTGCACACTGAAGTCTATGCAGAAAAAAGCCGTAGAAAATATACTACGAGGAGAAATTTTTCTTTACCATGTAATTAAAGAAAAATGTGTTGAAATAATTATCTGAGGACCATAGTTTGGAAAGAGATTGCTTGCTTAGGAAAAAACTGATAATTACAACATTCGTCCCGCTTCGAACTATAGGAGCACTAGTTGTATTGGACTATTGGAAGAAATGAAGAAATGTAGATGTCGATGTATAGACGAACGTGTTTGTAGTTGTGGCTTATCTAGAGAACTTGTTCGAAAAAAATGGCAAACTAACTAACTGCATGTTCTACCTACATCATATAGCCGCCTGAGTGGCCGACTAGCAACTCAATGGTCGTGGGTTCAATTCTCAAGTGCGGTAGAGTTTTTAATAAAGCCGAAAGCCTTAGATGCTAGTGCTTTAAGACTTTAGTCTTAGAATTTATTCTCTGGCTAAGTTTATAATAATAATAATAATAATACCTACATCATAGACGTGTTTTTTTTTTTTTTTTGTGAGGTGGAATACCATCAAAAGGCGCCCATTAGGGCAGTGCGAGACTTTAACCCGCTAAAAACCTCTGCTATTCCCTACCCTGTGGCACGACCGTTTAGGTATACCTTGACAAGGATGAGGCTCTTCGTGTCTTTCTTTACGCATAATGTTTGCGGCGAACATTTCTACCGCCTTCCATATTTTGGGGTCAAGCAACATATATGTCACAAGATTGTCGGGGAGAGGTAACACTCCAATTTCCGTCTGTAGTCTCTGTCGTTCGTTATAGTTTTTCGGACAGACAAAGAAAACATGTTCAGCGTCTTCGATGCACTTACAAAAGCTACATAATGGGTCCTGCTCTATTTTAAATCTACTCAGATAGACCGAAAGCAACCATGGCCGCTAAATACCTGGGTCAAATAGAAGTCGACCTCACCATTTTGCCTATTCACCCACGGTCGTAAGTCTGGTATGAGTCGATGCGTCCACCTACCCTTACCCACTCTGCTCCAGCGCTCCTGCCACTCTTCCAACAGACGCTGTTTTACTCGCTGCTTAGCCGCTTCAGCTGGCAGTCTGTGAAATTCGGCTCTATACAGACCTTCTTTACCACGCAGATCGATTGGCATCATACCAGCGATAACCAGGGCCGCGTCCTCCGACACCGTCCGATATCCGGCGCACACCCTTAGAGCGCATAGCCTATATGCTGCTTGTATGTCTCTCGTGTATGACGGGATAGCGAAAGCCTTGTTCCACACAGAAGAGCCGTACATTATTGTCGCCGTTACCACATCTGCGATCAGCTTCCTACGGTCTTGCCTAGGACCACGCAAGTTTGGCAGTAAGCGCGTCAACGACTTTGCTACCTTCGCTGCCTTTTCGACCGTGTATTGCAGATGGCGTTTAAACGAGAGTCTGCAGTCTACCATCACTCCTAGGTATTTTATTTCTTCTTGAGACTGTATTTTCGTATCGCTGACTTGGATAGTCACTTTCTCAATTTTCTTCCTAGAAGAGATTAATACCGCTTCTGTTTTCTCTTCCGCCAGCTCTAAATCCACTGACCGCAGCCACCTCTTGATCATGTCGGTGGTTTTATTCACAGTAGTGGTACTTCCCTCTAGAGTTTTCGCCACGATAGTTATCGCTATGTCGTCTGCAAAACCCACGATGGATGCTCCCTCTCGAAGAGGTAATCCCAGGATATCGTCGTACATTACGTTCCACAGCGTAGAGTCTAGGACTGATCCCTGAGGTACTCCTCCAATGATCAGCCTCTCCCTGCACCCGTTATCTGTAACATATCTCAGTTTCCTGCCGGTAAAATAACTAGCCACTATATTAATCAAATAATGTGGAATTCTTCTTTCCTGTAGGGCAGTTATGACGCAATACTAGTTTGCTGAGTTGAATGCATTTTTTATACCTAATGCTATTACTAGGCAATACTTTTTGTTGCCTTCCATCCAACGTTTACCTTTGATCGCTTCTGCTGCGGTATTTGTGACCATTTTTATTGCATCCATTGGGCTTTTCTTTTTCCTGAAGCCGAATTGGAAATCCGACAGCTCTTTAGATCTCTCCAGTGATGCTTCTAAACGAGTTCGAATAATCTTTTCGTACACCTTGCCTATCGTATCTAATAGACAAATAGGGCGGTATGCATTTGCAACATGCGACGGCTTGTTTGGCTTTGACAGCAACACCAACGTCTGTTGTTTCCACTTATCTGGGAAAATTTGTTCTTTCAATCAAGCGTTGAAAGTGCTCGCAAACATAGCAGGCCTTGCCAACATGGCTTGCTTAATAGCGCAATTTGGGATACCATCAGGGCCAGGCGCTTTCTTAGCTTTTATTTCTTTTGCGATGGCCGCAATCTCCTCGGGCCCGGTGAGATTTATATTGTCCCTCTCCTCCCTCAGTGGCACATACACGAACATGGCTTTCTGTGGGAACAGTGTAGCAATTATCTCTTCCACAAATTCAGCACAGCTTGGTTGCTCAGAATACTTCAATTTCTTCATTACTAGTTTATACGCCATCCCCCATGGGTCCTCATTAATCTCATTTATCAGTTTCTGAAAACAGTTTTTTTTGCTGACTATTATCGCTTTTTTTAAGAGCCTTCTCCTGAGTTTGAACTCTTCTTGGTGGCTGTGGTAAGCACTAGTCCCTCTCGATCTTTGGTAGACACGCCTCGCTCTGTTACATTTAGTCCTTAGTTCGGCTATCTAGTCAGTCCACCAGTATACTGGCTCCTTGGACTTACAGAAGCGACGTCTTATCATTGAACCGTCCCAGGCTTTTATAATCCGTGCTAAAACCTCCGCGACGACAGCCTGAGCTGAGTTTCTGGGTTCAGCTTCTTCCAAAGTAAGCTCGAAGAGTTCTTTATCTAGCGATTCTGGTTTCCACTTGGGTCCCCTGAGATGGTGTTTTACCCTGTTCGCCCGCATGCTCTGCTGTATTTCCCAGATTATTGCTGCGTGGTCACTGTATGTATATACGTTGCTAACACCCCATCGTATACGAAAGGCCAATGCACTACTGGCCATGGTAATATCGATCGCGGAGACACCGCCATCTCTGTTAAAAGTGTTTTCATTACCTTCATTTAGGATCGTCAAATCCAATGAGGCCAGGGATTCAAGCACTATTCTGCCTTTAGCATTCGTCCACTTGCTACCCCAATCAGTTGCCCAGGCATTGAAATCACCGGTGAAAATTACCGGTGTTTTTCCCCTTGCGTCGGTGCATAGCTCATCTATACGTTTCTCGAATTCCGCTTGGTTTATACTCGGCGGGAAGTAACAGCTGTAAAGGTAAACCTCTCTATATTCGACAGAGACGAAGCCCTCTCCTGCTGAGATGAATCTCATGGTTGACGGGTGCAAGCTGCATTGCCAAAAGGCTGCAGTTCCAGTCTTGTCCTTTGCTCAACTGTTTCCGGAGCCTACCTTGTATGGCTCACTTACGGCTACTATGTCAATCGAAGCTTCTCTGACGTTCTGTTTTAGCAGCTCTTGTGCAGTACGACAGTGATTTACGTTTATTTGCGTACACTTCATGACTGTCCATTGTTGTTAGCGCCGCGTGAATTTACCGGGCAATTTTTGCCGGCCATTGGGTGGTCATGAGGCTTGCCTTGTTCCTTGCAAATCCCACAGCACGGGCTCTTATTGCAGTCTCTTGCTCGGTGCCCTTCTTCGCTGCATTTTAGACAGCACTTGCTTCTATCTGTCTTTCCTTTGCAATTTCTAGCAATGTGGCCGGCTTCGAAGCATCTAAAGCATTTAAGATTTGTGGGTTTTTCTCTAATCCTGCTTACTACCCAGCCGACTTTGATTTTCCCGGCTTCAAGTAACTCTTGGAACCGATAGAGTTGCACTTTGTGTGCCGGCATACGCCTTCCTGATTGAGGTGACTGCTTCCTTCTTGATATTGAGACTACTGAAGCTCGTATTTATGGCAGCTATTAAGTAATCCGCTGAGGTAACTTCATCCAGGTCCTTAAATTCGATCTTTGTCTGCGTGGTCATTAGTTTAACAATAGCCTCCTGGCCTAGCGCCTTTTCCACCAATTTCTGGTAAGCAGAGTTTTCTTCCTTCGCACTTTGCTTAAACTCCAGCAGCATTTCTCCTTTCAGTGTCTTCCGTATTCTCGTCACATTTTCGCCGACTTATTGCAACTCCCCATCATTTTTAACTTTTTTCCGCATATCGATGTATGACATAGTGCCCATTTGCTTGATTACAATTCCATCCGGCCTATTCACCAATTTGATTGGCTTGACCTTTCTATTTTTTGTTTGGACCACGGTCCACTCTTCATTTCCGCATTTTGATTGCTTTGGCTCCTCCTTTTTGGTGTTTATCCCAACACCGGCCCGCTTACTTTTCTTCGCAGGAGTAGTATCCGTGGATCCCTCCTCTCTGATCCTTTTCATGGCGTTTACTCTGCCTCCTTTTTCGGTCTGGGTTGTGCCATCTCTGACCGCTTTTTTTGGCAAGAAGGAGTTGGGGCCATCATTTCGATGAGTTCTCCAATTTTCTTTCCTAGCTCGACAAAAGAGTTTTCACCTTCTCTTACCATCAAAGATTCCTCCTGAAGGATCGGTGGACAGGACTGACTTCTCATTTGCGTATGTTGCCCGGCAATTTGCTCAGGTGAGCGTTGGATTCGAATACTCCTTTTGAACGGATCGGGTAACACTTCCGGACTATCACACGTGGCGCCTAGTGCGCCTTGAGGTGTCCCTTTATTTCCTGTTTTGGCCGGCATAATTTTCGTATTAGTGTTATATATGTTAGTCTACTTGTATATGTAGTTATGAATGTATATATATGAGAATTCCTCTTACGTTTGTTTGTGTGGATGTATATATCTATGTATAAGTTCGTGTACGCGTGTTCGTGTGTTAATGTATTTTTATATTTATATATATAATTTATATAATTATATAAATTATAATTATATAATTTATATAATTTATTTTATTTTTATTATATTAATGTATTTATGTATATCTACTTGTGTATGTGTATGTTTGTGACGTCCTTGTACGCAAGTCCGTTTCTTGTGTGTGCAGAGTATGTTTCTGTATGTATGTTTTTGTCGTTGGCGGTATTTTCTACAAATTTTGTACTTACTTTATTGTTAGTCTTTTCCACTCTGAGGCCCTGGGTCGGTGTAGGGTTGACCAATACTGCTTGTTAAATTAATGTCGCCCTCAACTAAGCTATTCCTTGAAAAACAAGGAGTAAGTCTGTGCTATTGCGTAATATTTTAAAACTTTTCTCAGATGCACAGGGTTGCTTTATAGCAGCAATAGATGGCAATGTCCTCCCGTGATTTGCTCACCTTCTTTATTTACCTGGGTGACACTGAACGACCCCCAAATAAGCACGAAAGCGGGCAAACCAACAGATAAGAAAAGGGGAGAAAAAGAATAAAGAAAACGAAACCTGACCTTTCACTTTCTATTTTAAATGCCTTTTTAACTAAATAAGACGCTCAAAAGTACTATCACTTTTTTAATTATCGTTTACTTATCTTTCCGATACAAGAATTCCACTCTAGGATAATTTTCTGATAACAATCCCCTATGATATAAACGGAGCACTTTCGAACACGTCCGCGCGCTATCAAATCACAACGATCATAGACGTGTTTGTGTTTGCATGTGTGTGTACAGATGAGTGCCTGTATATCTGGTAAGCTACTTACATAATATTGGCTTTACTTTTTTACTAGTTACAGTTGTATGTTAGTTAAGACGTGATCTAAAAGTTGTTGTTATTACTCGTACCTTCTGAAAAGATTAGTTTGATTACATCATAATATTGTTGTTAACAATACTCTTTATTCTTTGTTGTTCGTCTCTTATTATATTGTGGAATCTGGGCGGCGAACTTGTGGAATTTGTGGGAATTGGGCGGTCAACTTGTTGAATTTGTGGAAACTGGGCGGTCAACTGTCTTTATTTGTTGACAATTGAGAAAATATTGAAAAACCGACGGTGCAGCTGATGTTCACACATATATTAAATGCAGGGATATTTTTATAGTAAATGCATTGTAATTTCAAAACATTTTTAAATGAAATAAAATTTCATAATTAATAAGCTCAAAAAATGTCGTAGATGTAAATTAGTTGACGCATTAAGTGCGCTGGCATTAGAAGTGTTGCAGTCGTTACCCTCACAATTGATCCAATATTAAACTAGTTAATTTATTAAGAGTGAAACTATTTACTATAAAAGCAAATTGAAGTGAAATTATATATTCCATTCAAAAATATAAATGAGTTAAAGTATCCAATAAATAAAAATTCTTTTTCCTGCCATACGTGATTTTCGGACCAAATTTATAAATGATACGGCATACAACAACAAGTACTTGTTGTTATTATATCAGCCATTGCTTTCTTGGAATCTAAGAGTAAGCGACTGAATTTTGTAACATCAGAGAATAGTTCAAGGAGCGAGTCTGCATTTGTTGACAATGGAGAAATTTAGAACATAATATGCCCAATTAAATTTGATTTTTTGTTTTTACACAACAAGCGTAGGAGCTGGTAACGTAGATCACTGATTTAATATTTCTATTAAGATTTAACTTAATTATTATGAATTGTAGTATAAATTATGCTACAATATACATATTGATTACGAAATATTGTATTTTTCTATAATTTTGGCATTCTTAGTAAAAATGCCAAACTTTTGAATTCGTTTATGATTACCAAAAGCTCATGTAGAAGCCCTTGTTTCTGAATCAATAATTTTAGCTGGAATTATATTGAAATTAGGAGGTTATGATTTATTACGGGTAATAAGTTTTATACAACAGTAGATTTTGCCGCGATCAAAAAAAGAAAATAGTAAACGTTGCATTCCTCATATTGGAGGTTGCTCGAAACGTTAACTAATGTGCTCCAAATTTAAGGTACATACGAGGCTTTCATATTTAATGACAATCCTTGTAAGCGATGTTGTCCAAAAGTGGTACTGCTTGATCTAAATTTGATACATTTTAAATGAAATTATTTTTATAATAAAATAACAAAAATTCGACATTTTTGCCATATTTTTCATTTATTCATTTTGTATTATGTAAAGCGGGATATAAAAAATAAACATTCGGGATCTAAATTCGGTGTTTATATCAAATTATTATTACGAACCTATTTGCACCAAGAAATATTGAAAATTACGCTTTTTTACCATACAAACATTCAATTTTCTTAAGAACGATTAATAGGCGTTCAATAATTTGCACATATTTCATATAATAGACAACCAAGAGACCATATATCACATTTGTTATTGAATTTTTGACAACGCATTATTTGAGGAGCCATATAGATGCCTCCGGAGATTATGGGATGTAGAGCCTAATCGATTTATTAAATTAACAGAAATGGCAGCTTGATTTCTCTCCTGCTCAAATACTTTATTTTATTCTCCCTCACATATTAGAATCAAAGCGTTGCAATTTATTGAAACCAACTCTGGTCATTTTGTGAACAAATCAAAGTCGGTCAGCGGCATTAGCTTAGTTGAGTAGGAATACACTTTATTTATGAGATGTGTAATATTTGTGTTTTTCAGAGATTTTTTATTTATTTATTCTACTTATACTAGAAACTCAACTAAACAAATAACAGTCGAGTTCAATTGGCTTTTAATGCAAAACTTATATTAATTGATAATAAAATCTAGTATAAGTATAATAAAACAAATAAGAAGAAAAAAAAATGAAAAAAAAGCATGTACACTATCAACATGGGACACACTTACAACCGGTACAGGTCCAAATTGCAAATAAACCCCTAAACCATCGCAAACATGCATAAGCCTGGCAACCGATAATAAATTGTCAATAATTCATTTTCGAAACGTACCGATTTTTTAGGATAAAAGCTAATTTAAATACGACATAGGTAAATCGCGCGTATTAAGCAATGTTGCTTTAATGGACTTTAAAGCGTCCGTTAATGAGAATAAGTGGTAGACGTCATTTAGGTTCTTGCAAACGACTCTGAGCGGATTGAACAGCTCATAATTAAACTTACACTGACTAAGCTTAACCAAGATAAAGTGCCTGGAGAAGCGGTTAGGGACATTAAAGCTTATTTCACCAAATAATGAAGGCGAGTCAATGGCACCATTTATTACTTTAATTATAAAGGAAACGCCAAGAACAAATCTACGTTTCTCAAGAGACGGATCCCAACCCAAATTTCTAAGGGCAAACAGCAAGAATTGCTTTTGAACTGATTCAGTTGAATCTACGTAGCACCTATATGAAGGAGACCACACAACTGAGGCATAGTCGGGTAACCAAACACATGTACAGCCTTTTCGTAATGTAGTGATCATCAAGCTCTTTGGACCACCTTTTTATAAAACCAAGCGCGGACCTAGCTTTGCTAATCGAGAGCTCAATATGCAAGTTAAAACGTAACCTATGGTCAAATAAAACGCCTAAATCTGTGATCGCATCGACATCCTCCAAATTATGCGAATCTATGAGATACTGAGTAATGAATGACTTTCTTCTTAAGAATGAAAGCTTCTTACATTTACTCAGATTTAGTTTCAGCAGATTCAAAGAGCACCATGCAACAAAATTATCCAAATCACCTTGAAGCTGATGTGATTGCGATTCAACAGAGAAGGAAGAAAACAGTTTCACATCAGCATACATTAAGATCTGGCTGGAATTAACCACCGATGGGAGATCGTTAATGATAAACTAAATAAAATGGGACCTAAGTGATTTCCTTGAGGTACGCCAGACGTAACGGGGAGTTCATCCGAGGTAATGAAGTTAAATAAAAACCCTGAAGGATCTATTGTGCAGATAAGAGCTTATCCATTTCACTAAGTAGGGTGGGAAACCAGAGGCTTGCAGCTTAAAGATAAGTAGTCTATGGTTAACTATATCAAATGCTTTGCTTAAATCAGTGTAAATAACATCTGTGCGAGAGCCACTAGAAAAAGTCTTGAAAACATGACAGTTAACTCTAACAAGTTGGTGACTGTAGATCGCCCTTTCCGAAAGCCGTGCTGGTGCGGAGAAATATACGAATTAATGGCGGAGACCAAATACTGAGTCACAATACGATCGAACAACTTGGGCAAGACACTCAACTTGGCTATGCCTCTGTAGTTCTCAACAAATTGTCTACTTCCACTCTTGTGGATAGGAATTAGGACTCTACTCTTCCAACATGAACGGAAAACACCTAAATACAAGGACATGTTAAAAATCTTTGAGATCACACCACATAACTCGACAGCGCAAGATTTAAGTACACATGATGGAATTCCATCAGGTCCAGGCTAATAACTGTATTTTAGTAACTCAACCCTTTAAAAACGTCATCTTCCGAAATAACCAAGTTAGGTATTGAAACCGAGTTAGTTATAGGATATGGGTAGTTTACTGATAAATCGAGATTAGCAATCGAAAAGTTACGTCGGAAATACTCAGCAAATAGATTTGAGATTTCAAAATCATCCGAGGAATCAGAGCCATTAAAAGAAACATGAGAGGGATATGTGGAAATTTTTCTTTTAGAGTTAAAATATTTAAAAAAGTATTTAGGATTAGCAAACAGAGAGGATTTAATGAACTGAAGGTATCTGCAGTAATAATGATGGTTGAGGGAGTTAAAACTATGCCTCGCCACCGAGTAAGCGACATAGTCGAGCGCAGAGCCACTTTTCGAATATTTTTTTAATACATTATTAGCATTAATATACAAAAATTTTGCAAGTACTTTAGCGACAAATATACATAAAAAATATGTATATGTCTTTTCATTGAAACTAATTTTCTTTTTTAAATTAATATAATGAATGCGCGAATAAATAAATAAAGAAATGAGTGAGGGAGTGAATAATGAATGAAAAATTGAATATAGGAAGAAATGAATGAATGAATGATAGAATGTTAAAGTTACAAAAGGCGAACGTGAAGGCGATGCGCCTCATACGTACCAGATTGTTCATTTCACATTAATTTTGAACGCGGACATACTATTGCTCGGCTATTTGTGTCACGAAATCTTGTAAATAACAATGCTTTTTCAAGTAAGAACGTTTCTAAAAAGTGGTCGGAAGAATGTTTCGTTCCGAATCACTTTCAACAGAGTTCGTCCCTGGGCCAAGCCGCGTCTGCGTATCAAATTTTATCAAAATATCTCAAAAGTCCGAAGTACAGAAGACCGTTGTCAATCGATTGGTACAATAAAAGATGGGCCTATCTCAAATCCTTCTGGATGCTGTATAGATCCGTACAACCTGCAAAAATATGGATACACTGTGCGTAAAACCCTGCAGCCAACTGTCTATTAACTTACCAGCTATATCAAAATTCTCCAACTATGCCATTAAGTCGTATACAGCTTCTTTCTTGTTTTGTAACGAATAAAGCATTTTTTCTCTGCATTTTGAATTGTTTTTTTTAATGTCTTCTTAATTTTACTCCTGTTTATTTTTTCCGTGGAGAATGGCTGAATGATTTAATAAATACACGCAATGTTGTATTTTCTTCACATTCACATGATTATCGTTATGATTATTAATGTAATGACATTTTTGAAAAAATTTTGTGTTTCCTACCTTTTATTTTAATTCTACTTAAACGCACATCAAATCACAAATTAAATGCGCTGTGCATCAAAAAATTTCTTTTGTATGCCATTTTAGAGGTGCATGTTCGTATATGTTTGTTGTTGCATGTGTGTCCATTCGTATTTATGTGTGTATTCGTATTTACGTTATTTTATTTTCAAACTATTTATTGCCGCCTTCCTGGGGCTTATTAAATGTTTTCTCTTGTAAGCCAATAAAATGAATTTGTGTTTTTATTACATCTTATAAAATTACTGCACATTGTCTACTCTTTACGAAAAATGTTCATAACTTTGCTCATAAGTAAGTAAGTGCACACTACATTTGTGTACAAATTTCTAATCTATTTATTATTTTCCTTTTGCGCTCAGTTGAACGAGAAACTTAATGCTGGATTCAATTTAACATTATTGAAAAATTAATTATTGTTATTCTTAAATAAAAGCAAGTTGCTATAAATAAAACTGGAATTTTTGAAACAACAGAGATAAATACTTTTCTACGTAGGTATGTTTGTATATATGCAATACTTTAAATTAGAACAACACGTTTATTATACGACAACACCAGCGGAAGGTTTGGCTCCCAAAATATCTGATAATCTCTGTTGATAGTTAGCCAGTGTATTAGAGTCAGTAATACCTCGTGCTTTGCATGATAATTGTAAGGCATTTAAATATTGCATTTCAGTGAATTGGGAACCTTGCTCGACAATGGTAGTAATTATTATCTAAAAACAAAAATTGTAAAAAATTACTTTAGAAATTCAAACCAACATCCTTGCTTTCATTTACATCCGGTTCCATGCATAATAATTCGTAGAATTGTTTTGCTTGATCTAAAGCCACTTCTCTGGAGCCCGTTATGTTACTTAGAGTTTGTTGTAGAGACAGTGCATTACGACACATTCGTTGTACAGTAACTTGATCAATGTTCTCCAAATAATTGGAAGCTTGTATAAGTATGCGGGCTGCTAAATGAGCCAAACCTTCAAATATGTACTAAAGAATAAAAAAAAATTTGTATTGGGAGGATATACGTAAATATATATGTGATTACCCTAGTTTTCCGCGCATGTAAGGTCGCACTAAACGCTTCATCCATTTCAGCTAAACGTTTTGTCAATATTTGTACTTGCCTATCTGGTTCCAAAACATCCTCTTTACTATTTATAAAACTATCCACTCTGCCATTTTGAGGATTAGTACGTAAATAATGGAAGCATTGTACTCGCACCTGCGTCAATAAAAGCATAAAAACCAATGGTAATTAATTTTGCAGCTGCAAAAACATTGTATTAATGAAACGGGACATTATGGTTGGACAGGCATTTTAACTTCCTGAAAGTGTTTGCTGAAGAGTACGAATTTTCATCCCTCTGAATGTCAAAACTCTTCGATTAAACTACGATATTTATCACACATTTTTATAATCGAAGCTAACATGAAAATTTGTTATGATTTCACGATAATAACGGAATATGAAAAATGATGCAAAAATTAAGAGAGCGTAGATCATGTTGAATTATAATGTGTTAATGTACTCGAAAATATTTATGGTTTCAGTCACTTTCACCGAATAGTTTATGCCGGCAAAATAATTCATATATAGTGAAAGACTTATCCTTAAGCGTATAC
>NW_024002881.1:0-2954 GCF_014805625.2 Glossina fuscipes
GATTGATTACTCGGCTTGAAATTTTTTTATCAACACTCCTATGTTAGAATATTTTGTTACAAAAACAAATTTCCTGTTAATCAGGAAAAGCAATTTTTCAATAAATATTTTAAAAATTTAATGATAGATTATTAAATTAACCACTATCGCACATACACTCATATAACTGCCTCCTTATGCGAAAGATTCAAAAACACATTACAAAATTTTATGTGGAAAATGTTTGGTACGAATGGTATTTACAAGTGAATAAACAAGCTGCAAACATTATTAACCAAATATAATAATACGCATTACAGAATAATAAAAATGAAACCAAGTAAAGTCAGCAAGAAGCAGATATTACAAAATATATTGTTGTGTGATCGCATACCGTCGTATGCATCCACTTTGAAGTGCGACAGAATTATGCTAAATTTGCATAATTCTGTAACAAAAAAAAGAGTAAAACAAAAATTTTGTCGCACTTCTACTGGCTAGGTATTGCATTACGAAATGCAATACGATGCCAGGCGCCCCAAGTAAAACAATTACTATTTGTTTACGTTAGCATAATTTAGTGTAATAATTCATGTATAAATAGCCAGGTAAAAATTGAATAAAATTAATTGTTTGACAGCAATTCAATCAAGCGTATTAACTCGCTGTTTTATTGAAGGCGTTAATTCCGCCTAAGCTTAAAGTTAGGGAACGTCTCTTGCCGAGCTTCATTGGCACTACATGACACGGATAGACTTGGCGTACTGAAGCCGAGCAGCTTAGGGCTAAACTGCGGTACACTTGATATAAAGTAAACTTCATTTATATTACACCGCATATATCAATCAATCTTTTTACATGGCGATCCTGCCCATTGTCGCATTAGAGCATCGCTACATGGCGATCCTGCGACCGATCCTGATCTGATCCTGCCAACTCTTAGACTATATCATTAATGACGATCCTGCTCTGATTCTACCAAGCTCTCATTCTGCCCAACACGATCCTGTAATCGATCCTGCGGTAACCTGCTATATTTCTAAAAATTTTTCCACGCACGATCCTGCCCATTGTCGCATTAGCGCATCGTCAATTTCATTACATAACGATCCTGCGACCGATCCTGCCATTTTGATCCTGCGGCCGACTTTGCCCATTTCAATCTAGCCTTGAATGACAGCCATAATTACTAAGGCAACCAAAAATTTTAAAGCCACCATGCAGTAACCATACAGTTTTCAACCGCTGAGGCACTATTTTTTTCTCCAATACCATTCGACCAAGCTCTGATCCCGCCCAGCACAATCGTTCCTGCAAATTTCCACTTATAATGGGAGTCAAACAAGCCAAAATCGACAATCCCAACGCTAACGTCGTTAACAACGTCGAAATAAACGACCATGCGTCTCAACTCCAACTTATTATATATTTAGCAACAATCTCAATAATCTTAAGCGCCATTCACTTTCTAATGACCCTACATCTATTACACAAAAAACAATTAAAAAAGAAATACACAAAACAATCCACCGACACACTGAACGTCTAATACAAAATATTATTCCCAAAATTTTTCCTATCAAGCTAAGTTCAAGAATAATTTTATAAATTTATAAAGATGGTTCCAGGAAAGGAAAACCAGCAATAACCAATAAAATAAAAAAAAAAATTTTTTTTAATCTTACCAAGCTAAGCTCAACAATAATTTTATAAAAATACAAAAAAAAAAAATTAACACATACATTCAAATATAAATACGTATATTTTAATTGAAAGAATAGACGACATTAATATCTCCATAGATAGAATAATTTCCAACCTCAGAAAGTTAGGAAATAAAACATACAAAAAGGAAACAATCGAAAGTAAACTTGAAAAATTAGAAAATTGTAGAACCAGGGTTCGTAACATATTAGAAGGTAACACTAAACCTGAGCAACCAATCCTAGTGAGTAAAATAGAAGCATTTAAAAAAAAATATAACACAGCAAAAGAACTGTTAGAAATCGAAGCTACCAAAGAATCACTAGAAGACATAAAGCCCAGTAAAACGGACAATATAATAAAATCAAAAATGGATTTTAATTTAGAAATAGCGTCCAAATCCATACCCACTTTTACTGGCAACTACAAAGACATCAACTGCTTCTTAAAAGTTGTTGAAATAATAAACAGAACCCTAAAAGAAGAAGCCAAACCACAATTAATAGAGTACACCTTTTATTGCAAACTATCCTCAAACGTCCAAAATGCCCTTGCAAACAACAGCCCAACAACATTACAACAACTAAAAAGTACACTCGAAAATAAATTTAAAACAAATCAAACAATACCACAACTACACTCACTTTTAAGCCAAACAACACAAAAAGGCACAATCACAGGTTTCAAAGACAAAATTCTGAACATAATAGCAGATCTAAATAACCTCCAAATTAAAGAACTAGGCCCCAACCCCACTAACGAACAAAAATCCATCATTACCAGTATCAACGATACATATGCATTAACCATATTCAAAAACGGTCTCGATGACTATATTAAACCCACTATCTTTGCGGCCCAACTAAAAACCTTTTCAGAAGCAATTAATATTGCGCTACAATACGAGAGTGCGACTCAAATAAACTCACAGGTAATGAGAATAAATTACCAAAAGAAAAATTCACACAATCACTTCATCAACAACAGAAACTCATACACTAACAACAACAGAAATCAATATCATAACAACAATTCCAATAGAAACAACCAAGGATATAATAACCAAAACAGGAATTATAATAATAACAACAATTCTAACAGAACTAATAATAATAATCCCAATACCAATTACAATAACAACAATTTTAATAGAAACAATAACAACAATAGGAATTTCAACTATCGAAATCAAAGTAATACCAGATTTCAAAGAAACAACAATCAAAACAACCGCGTACACGCAATAGAAGACCAGGGAAACGGATTTCACA
>NW_024002882.1:0-8653 GCF_014805625.2 Glossina fuscipes
GACGAAAGATTGTATATTTTCTGAAGACTGATCAATTCGTTGCTTTGCGCTGGCAGACAAACACCCTGTCAGCTGGCTTTAATGACGACAAATACGATTTTACCATTCAAATAAATGCGTAAATTGCGCGTAAGCCTTATAGGTCTAAATGAAGAAAAGGGTTTCAGAAGATAATTTTCTGCTACTCACGAATTGGATTTGCTTTTCCATCCATTACACGATTTTAGCTGAATTTCGCAAAGCAGTAAAAGATGAAACCGTCACCATAGTTCACCTCGTCTCCATATTCCTTAGGAGAGCTTCCCAAAACTCAAACCTTAACGAAAACAAGAAACACTTGTTTCTTAGACTCTGCAAAGGTGTGTTTGCACGCGAAACTTCCAGTAAAATTTAAAAATGAAGCTCGACTAACCTTGCTTGCGTACGTTGACAAAATAAAACTAAAATTTGAAAAGTTTGACTCTGTACTACTATAGCAACATGGATATAGCAGACACAAAATAACCAATTCAAAAGAAAACATATGAAATTGTTTACAAATCAAAGGTAGGCACAAAGGTAGATACAACATTTTGTATAGTGATATTGTGATTGCTTTCAATGGTGTCAACATTTTTTACACGTGTTTGATGTGAGCTTTTAATTCTTTTTAATTTTTAAAATTACTCAACAGCTGTGCAGTTTATACAGTTCATAAAACCATAATAAAGTATAACCATAACAAGGCTATATTCTGTCTTAAAAGATCAGAATGCCAAAGCATGAACGTAAGCATATGTTTACATTCACATCAATTTACGTAAACAGAGAACAAGTTTAGAAAGAAAGCTCTCAATGGCTCAATGACTATACTATACTTTAGCACTTGTTTAATTTGTAATTGTAAACAAAATTTGTTTACAATTCAGCGAGCCAGAATTAGTACTATATATTCAGTAACATCTGAGAGTAATTCAAAAATAATTCAGTAACATCCAGAATTTGAAATTTTCCAAGTATTTTTAATGGATACTTGAGCACGGCAAACCTGATCTGACCAACCGAGCCATCAGTAGCTTCAATTGAAATCGTTAGTTTGGTGTAAAGGAAGTTTTTCACGACACGCGGCCAACTGCGGAAAATTGTCTTTTGTGCTGACTAATAACACAAAAGGATGAAGAACTTTTTTACATACACTTTGCACAGAGTTCCAGACTGGGATAGAGTCGGCTTTACCAAAAATACGATGAAATTTTGAATAATAACTTGTGTAGCTACTAGAAATTTCATCTGCCCTGCCGACTATCATCTGAAAAAACACAGTGTGATGATTTTAACTCTAAGAATCTCTTTAGCTGTCAGAAGTAAGACTATCTCAGAGACAGGCAATTCTTCAGAAATGACTCTCAGGACGGGAACCGATCTGCTTACGGGTTATTTAAAATATGCCACCCAATAGCAAAGTAAGAGAAATTTTTTATTTTAGGACACTTATTGACTAAATAATAAAATTTATTGTTATCTATAGAGGGCAGACTGAGACTGCGATTTACAATCAAACTTAATTTGCCACTTCACCGATTAGTATTATTTCTGCTATTTCTGCAAGATGTATTTCTCAATACCGCGCATTTGCAGTTCAATTACTATTACTTGCATGGTGTTTATTCCCCATGAGTATTTGTTCTTAAACAATTCTGCGATACCAAAAGTTTTCAGACAACAATAGACGATTAAGACGAAATAATAGAGCGCTTTAAGCTTGCTTCTGAGCGTTTATAATGGTAGCAGAAAATTACAATACCTAGTTGAGGCTAGGTGCAAACGCATATAAATAAATAGATAGCTCTGATTACATTTATTAGATTGTAATAAAATTCACTTTTGTAAGATACAGTCCGTATCACTGGATTGTGGATATGTTGATCAAGAGAAATACACTTCAAAGTTCTTTGATTTACAATTACATTCCTTAACAGTAGGATCATTTATTTACAATTATGTTCCTTAAATGCATGATTATTCACAATTTAACTTGGCCATACTCTCAACTTCTATGTTCTTGCCCGACTAACTCTCCCTTCCACAAATATTCTGTTTATATACATTTTTACAAGCATGTTACTATACCTAAATTTATGGTTTTATTTCTAATCCCAGCCTGCTTTTCCCCTAATCGTTTTCATCGGCCTGCAGCTGCATGACGCGCCTGCGAATAGGCATTTGGTTTTTCCTTTTTTAGGGCATTTATTATTAGAGAAAATTACATAGCTGAAATTAACTGGATTTGGGATTTTCGTAACAATATTATATATACAAATGATGCACAGTTTTTTGCCTCATTGCAATCAATTGATTAATATTTGCATGACCGAAATAATATTTAGCAAAGTTAACAGTATGCATGTTTCTTGTTGTTCCTTTGTTGAGAGTTAGTACGAGCGAATTTCATATTGTTTCTCTCTCTTTACGCTCAGTGGTATTGTGTGGTATACTGCAGTACCTAACCCGTACAGCTGTAGGAGAAAAAAAAAGATCTGAACTTCATAAATAATTGAAAAAAATATGCCTAAGTTGTTGCCTCAACTTATGGCCAAATTCCTGGGAACATATAGTTAGCTTTATTTCCCGGTATTGAATGCTTCAAAAAAAAATAAAAAAAGCAATTTTAACGTTTACTTCTCGGACAGAAAAAGATTTGCAAACTTTGCAGAGTTGGCATGCCGGTATTATCGGCTTATGTTCCTAACACCTTCATTTTCCATAATATGAGCACCTCCATAAAGTATGAAAACAAGTAAATCGTTATTCGCACTTTTTGAACAGGTATTAGCATTATTTAAGGAATAAAACCAAGAGAGAGAGCAGGAAGTCCCTTTTTCTCTGTGTTCGTATATTAGCTTTTAAAGATAGTTTCTCTATCTAAATGTTTTTTCCCAGCGATTGTTACTCTAACGGCCCAGAAAAAACGTCGTTATTTCTGTTGAATGAGAAGAAGTAAAAGAAAATACGTCGTCATTTCTTTTAACTATCTCAGATAATAGGATTAATTACGTGTCATATAATGCATACTTTTAGGCTGATGAGTCCTCAAACTTGCAATATATAACTTATATATTAACGTTAGAAGTTCAGTTAAAATTCAGGATACACGGCAAGTATTACATTTTTATACCCATCACCGAAGGGTGGAGCGTATATTCATACCGAAACGTTTGCAACACCAAGAAGGAAGCTTCAGACACCGCAGAGAGTCGCGCTCATTCCGTATTATAGAGCATGGAAATTTAGTTCATTTCCTTTCTTTGGTCTTTCTTCGGATAACGGTATAGAAGATTAGGTCACAACGAAATATAATTTTCTTGTTAGTCTGTTTGAAAGCAATTGTCGCAGTCACGAAATTATCTGAATTCGGATGGCATTGTACAATGAAAAATAATCCGTTGAAGTTTTGTCAAACTGAACTATAATCCGTTGCAGTTGTGTCGAACTGCAATGGAAGTGAAAAATAATTTCAGATAGTATAGAAAATAATCATAAACATTGGTCTTGAGGATTAGACGACCCATGGGTAACGAGAAAACTATATGTGGGTTTAGCACGGTCTATAGTGGAATACGTCTCAGTTGTATGGTTATTTTCGTATCGTTGACGTGTTAACCCAATCAAATCTTTTCAAGTTTGCCACAGTAAGGAATAAATCATAATTTATATCTTTACCTTCACCTTCATAAAAAAATTGATAAAGGAGATTATTGGTTCTCCGGTTTTCTTAAATAATATCAATTTTGTTAGTCTAGGGACTAAATCCAAAGCTTAGAGAAAACCTACAATTTGTATAACAGGACAAACAAAGCCCAGTATTAAAATTTCGAAATACTTCTTTTAACATCAATCTTTCAAAATTCGAAGAGTTCATATTTTGGTTATCGCTGACTTGCCTTAATTAACTGCAGTTGTGGATTCTGATAAACAGCAAATTTTCTATATGCGACTTCGTATATATCAGCTTACTTGCTCGCTTCGTTATAATATTAAAAGAAATGTTTTTTCGTTTTTTAATGAACGTGCGCACATATTGCAATAGCTTTTACAAATTTTTCAAAAAATTGTATTATTATTATTTTATTATTATAATTATTATTATTTTAATTTTAGACTAATGAATTGAATTCTTAGACTAAAAAAAAGACATTGAGCACTAGCAACACAGGCTATCGGCTCAAAAATTTGTAATATATATAGAAGAAAATAAAAATCCGCAGCCCATATTTTATTATTAACATTTACACGTGCCTGCGATTCTACCGCCTTTTAAGAAATTAAGTATCACTATGATTGCAACGCTTCTTTCGTGTTGCTACTTCGCTGTGTCATTGGTGCTTTTCATGGGTCTTCACATATACGTATATACACTAGCAACTGCTTATTTGAACAACTGCACTTATATGGCATGTTACGCTTACACCACAGGACGTTTACATTTATCCAGTATTTGGCATTTATATTTCCATATGTGACGCGGTTCACGCATGTGCCAAATTCGGTATACAGTTTTGTTTTTGAAAATGCATTCATTATTAATCAAGACATGGCACAATTATCAAATATCCAATTTTATTCACCGTCGTTTTACATGTTTACCTGGTAAACCGCTTCGTAGCAACGCTTAATAGTTAAAATAAGTACTTATCTAATTCATACGATAAAAGTAACCCATGGAGTTCTAAGAAGGATGAGGAAAAAAGCGTTCAAATGTTGAAAACAATTAAGAATGTCAATCTGCAAACTTAAAAATCGTAATGATTGCATAATAAAACTGAAGTTTTATGTCCCATTTACAAACTGACATGTGATTACCTTCCATTTGACGTACAAGCAATAAAATGACGAGCGAGGACAGTAACATACAACCTTCTGCACATTGGTATCGTTTACTGTACGAAGGAAAGAACAAGGGCAGATAAAAATATTAGTATTATATTTTTTAATTACATTAAAATTAATATAAAAATTAATAATATAGTCTCAACCTACCTCCATGTTCCGATTCCGTTAAAAATAAGGACAGTCCATCGTTACCTACGTTCATAGTCGAAGGCTGCCTCCCTAGTATACTACTACTAAGTTTTCGTTGAGATGTGAAGTTAGTCGATTAATAAAATATACTTGTATTTTCATGAAATTCAACGGCTTAAATATTAACAAATATATTAGAATTAAGTTAAATATTTGCGAAAAGTTTCCGAAAGGTTTATAAGCAGAAAATTTGCAGGAGGCAACAAGAATTAAAACAAAGAAAAAATGCGAAAAGATTACAGGTAAATAAACAAGAATAGCAAGAACGCATGTACACATTTAGTGCAGAACTACACTGACGGCCAGTATTGATCCGAGCTTGGCAACCAATAATAGTGAACATATTTAGATTAATTTCCGAAGAGAAGGCTTTAGATTAAAGGATTAAGGGAAATAAGGATTTTAAAAGAACTATTACAAATATTAACATCAATCTCCCCTAACACGAACGAGCTGTCCATTGCAACATTTCTTAATGACACTAAGAATGACACACCTTTGATGAACCGACATTTTCCAAATGAAGATAACGGTAAAAGTAGCAAACTAAGGTGGAAAAAAGACTAACGGATCTCATTCCAATTCCTAAGGGTAAAAGGCAGGAATTGTTCTTGAAGTGATTCCTAAAGGAGGAAGAAGACCATACGACGGGAGCATATTCATGTAGTGGTGTCACTAATGTTATGTTTTATGTTAAGTGTCTTTGTAACGTATGAGTTGTCCGACTCTCGGGACCACTATTTAAGAAAGATAAAACTTTGGTTTTCGAGATAAAGGACGAAAAGTAGTTAGTATCGCCAGTGCACATTACAATATTCGTTGACTGAATTACCGATGAAAGATCATTGACGTACAGAAGGGAAAATAACTATCGTGAGAGAACACTAACGTCGCTGAAATTGAAAATAGCTCTAAACGAGCTACTAGTGCAGAGTTTGTCCGTTTCAATAAGTGTGAAAATGTAAGGTTGAAGTTTAAAAATGATGAAAATGAACACGGTAAAAGGCTTCACCGAAGTCCATACATAAGCCATCTTTTTGCTGACCGCAAGATAATGTTTTGAAAACATAACGACATTCGAATCAGAACAGTTAGTGTTTGAAGTATTAAGAGCCAAGAACTTGTTTGTGCAACTTGCGGCTCTGCAGTTGTGCCAAAAGAGTTATGGGCAAAGGAGACTTTAATTTTTTGTTTCCATTCTTCCGGAGCTTGGGTTAACGGTGACTATCACAAAAAGAGGCCATTGCGCAATCAGCGTGAGTAGGGCAGCTCGAGTTAATATTCTTATCGCTTAAGTTTTTGGTGGGAACAATATTGATGTTATTTGAAACCAAGCCTGAAGCCGTTGATGCCGGTGTGGGAGGTGGTAGGCCAACATGGGCATATATATGCGAATCGGGAGTTGATGGATCGGAAGCTATGCTACAGAATAGTCTTTTACATTTTGGAGGAGAAGGTCAGTGCTCTAAGTAGCGACACTCACAGGACATCCTCTCAATTTTTGAAATTTTCCGCATTTCCGAATATCACAAGTTCTTTATTTATTTTGAGAAAGCCCCTTCCTGGTCCCCATGAAAACTTTATAGAAAGTTATGAAAAACAACAGACAAAATAGAATTTATGAGCAGGCAAAAAACAAAAGGGCTTATCACGTCTTCGCAAAGTTCTCTAAGCACGCAAAATTCGCTCTATTAAAAACAGAGTAAAGAAAATGAAAACTAAAGAAAAACACTTTTTAAGGAGAGCGCCATATGCTTATCACAAAAGCCAAATTGACATCAACACACAAAACAGTGCGATAAATATTGGTTACAAGCTTATATTTCAATAAAATTAAACACTTTCATAATTATTTACGCTTTAAAACCGTATTAAACAGTAAAATAAAAAAGAATTACAAATTTCTACGCTCCAAATTAAAAATACGACCAAAGCGCGCGCGCAGATTTGCCAAACTTATATTTATTTATAACCTCTTATTTCATTGTGGACAAAGCGTTGATAGATTTATGTGGTAAATTTCATAACTTTAAGTGACTTTCTCAGTGTACCAACAATCATACCATTCGCGGTTTGAAGTTTTGTTTTGATTTATTTGATGTATATCAAAATATTTTTTTAACGACATCAATTTTATAGTTTCATACACAGAAGCACCACTAGTTCGTGATATGTGAATATTTTTTATATTTCGTATCAAAATTTTCAATCAAACCGATGCGTCCATCGTTTGAATTCAAAAAAATATTCCACGTTCATTTTTTAATTAAAATAAAAACTTAAAATTACTTCATTTAACCATAAACAGTACGTAAAACAAAAAAACTCTTGAGATAGTTTTCGTTGTGAAAATAAACTTTAAACCATTTGTGTCAATTGAAAGGGTAGTGGTTATCAATAATGATGACGACGATGGTTGTGCGTTTAATTCTCCCTATGGGGTGCAACTGAAAGGAAGTGAACGTTTATAAAACGTGGGCAGCAAGATCAAACATGGCTGCCTTTCCTTTGTCATCCCTCTTCTTTGGTGAGCTGTGGTTGAAGCATCATGGCACCGGTCCTAATTAAGAAGAGTCAGAATAACCCTTCTTCTCCGTTTTGGGTAAGCGTCGATACTTCTCTTTGGACTTTTCGAATTTACCCTCATCTTACATTTTTGTGGTGACGGAGAGAAAATAAATATGCTTATTCTTGTGCCCCGCCGGTCCCTCCATCGTCCTGTTCGGTTAACTTGACAATATCAAAAGTCCTCAACAATATACGGCCCGTCATACTTTGGAGCTAGTCTTGCTTCTAGACTTTCTGTTGCTTTGGATAATGAGTTCTTTAAATCGGGCGATTTTCCAAACTTCCCGTTATTCACACCCGCGCTTAGTCATATTCTTAGTGGTGTGCCCGCAACATCTTCGTCGTAAAGCGTAAACGTCACTCTTGGTTCTCTGCCTAGCGCTAAATGGACTATCAATTCAGAAGAACTGATATTTGTTGTGAGCATAATTTCCGGCCATTATTCATTCCAGTTTGTATACTTACTCCTACGGTTTAACCCTCCTATTGGATTTTCTTAAGGTGTAAGGGGCATTGTGAGCTAATGTTCTATTACCTAAAATCTTCAAATAGTGCTTGTACGACTTGTGCGCTGAGTTCTCTTATCTACGACTAAGATTTTGAGAATGCCAAATCTAATAACATGGTATGTCCTTGAGTAAACTGTAGCAATGGTACAATAAAGTCTGCAGCAATCGTAGGCTCCTAGGAAATGCGTGCGTAACATTTCACCATCTGATTTCTGCTGTGAAACTTTATACTTTTGGGGGAGTTGGCAGTTCCTTAGATAATTGAGGATGTTTCTATACGTCTTAGGCGAGTAATTCGGATCAGCGTTTTCTGTATTCCTACCACAATGGAACTGTCCTGATTCTCTTCCCAAACACTTTGTCCTCAATGGCCGGACACAGTTCGTTTCCACGAATTATTTTTCTCCTCATTTGTTTTGGAGCAAGGCACCTGGGTAAAAAACAAGTTTCCAGAAATTTTCTTCACGAAACTACCCAACAAAAAGTGTTGTGTTATTTACCCCGTCTGTACTCGATGT
>NW_024002883.1:0-2398 GCF_014805625.2 Glossina fuscipes
GAGTATTTAATGAAGGCAAAGATAGTTGGAGTGTGATATTCGAATGGACGAAACTACAAAAAGCACCGAATCGTTATAAATAAGATAAGCGACGCGATTATCAAGTCGGTATTCGCGGGTTCAAATCTCAGTGCGGTTTGATCACGCTTGGTCGTAACTGCAGTGACGGCTCAGTTGATAAAGGCATAAGCTCTACCTATGGGGAACATACAAAATAGGCTGCGGCCAGTCGCTCTCGCTTCCTGTTTTCCCTTATCTTTTTGATCGTGACCGTGTTACACATATAGCAGACTTTCCTTGAGTGAGTGGCCATAAGGAAAAAGCACACGCAACTTCCTGTAAATAATTCATTTGTAAGTAGATCTTTTAACAGCTGTAAATAAAGATTACACTACCCTAAAAATCACAAATGGGTGAAACGAACTTAATCCCAAAAATGTTTCGATGAAAACGTAAAACAAAAAGCAGCATTCTGCATATAATAAATACACAAAATACTAAAGAAGGCAGTAAGAGAGCCGATGCTTTTCCTTGCAATCAAAATAGCACATCTAAATATAGTTTTTGGTTTACATTCAGCCTTCAATACTCAGCGTTTGAGGTTGAATTTTTAAAAAACGCAACGAACTAAAAATACATTCAGTTCAGTTGTGCCACTTTTTCTGTGAGTCGACTGCACAAAACCAACTCTAGGAAGAAGAAGAAGGGCTTTGTGATATAAATAAGATAAACTTCAGACAAGATAAGATAACCCTATGACATTTCACACGAGTACACAACAAATTTAAATGTGTTTAAACCCTTAATATATAATAGAAAATAGTTCTGTAGGGTTGTAGGGGACCCTGTTGAATATAATATATGGAATCAATTAACATTTGGGTTTTGTACATACGAGTCATGCTCTCCAATAATAGTCAATCATGTAGAATAAGATGATTAGTCTTCACATTATAACATTAAATGTATTCCTCCTTTTACTAAATAATATTCGTGTTCGATACTGGATTATACAAAAATCCAACCTCATTGATCGTGTTTCTTTCAATAGGCTTTCATTATAAATATCTGGCTAATCTTCGAGCTCTCAATGGCTTTTACCTGTTATAGTAGTTATTGTACGTATACATAAGTTATTGCACAGCACACATATTAAATTTTTATGGACATATGTAACACCCCGAAGGACTTAAGGCAGATACGACTTCAATAATGTGGAAGTTGTTTAGCGCAGCGATAGCGAAAATATCTAATATATTAAAATTTATACTCATAAGAGTAATCTGATACAAATATTAAACACGTTTGGTCTATTCCTTCGAAATACATATATTTAAACAAAAATAAAATTAATTTTAAAAGCAAATGATGGAGTCATTGGATAGAGAGATTGAAATCACAAAATGTGAATAGAGGAACGAAACCCATTAATCATTTTGAAACCTTTTAATGTTCACATTGACCGCAAAAACGAACACTGTCATACATAAAGCTTGTATGTACATAAATACATACAAACATACAAACATATAATACATGCATTATGAATTTATCTGTGTTTATTATATACATTTTTACATTTTTTCCGGTTAAGGTAATGCAACTGATGAAGAAAAAGTTGGTCTACCGCACTTCACATTGTTCACATTGTCTTCTAGATAAGGGCGGTAAGTATAAACACAATTCCTCAATTTTTTCTCCTACGCAAATACAAAAGAAAAGGAAACTTAAACGATCACTATTTGTTGAACAGTGTAGGGAAAATTGTTCCTGTTGCGAAGAAATGGCGGAAATGATGGCAGACAACTACACGCGATGAAGGTTATAAGGAAAGGGACAACTGCGCAAGACAAAAGAAAACCGACCATACGAGAACCGAGCGTCGGGTGGGTGAATTAGATCTGTCAATAAGTACGTATTAAATTCAAATCAAATCAAATCATCTCTTCACAGATAATAATAGCCAAAGCAAAATGAATGTGAAGCTTCGACTTGACTTGGCCATGGGGGCTTATTAATGTTAATATCGAGAATGTTACTCGTAAAGGTTTTGTGTGCACATGTTTATTTATTTATTTACTTGCACATGAAACTTAGTTAAATAAATTAACAGCCGAATTCACTTGACTTCACTTAACAGTATATCTTGTATTAATTAGTGTTAAACACTAAAACAAAGTATTTAAGGAGAAGTAAAGAAAATAAATAAAGAAAATAATAATTCATGCATAAATAAATAAGATAGAAAAAAAGCATGTGCCCAACTAGCACAGAGGTACACCCATAACCAGTACAGATCCACAAGTGCAAGTGAACCCCTGAACCGTTGTAAACATGTAAAAGCTTGGCAAACGATAACAATAGACAACACCAGTTAATTTACGAATCGTAGTGAGAT
>NW_024002884.1:0-2520 GCF_014805625.2 Glossina fuscipes
TTTTTCTTTCTGAAGCACGTGTGCACAGGGCAAGACAACAATTATGAGTGACTATATCAACAATAGGAGTTTTACAAATTTTTGAAGGCTCTAAGGCATTTTGGTGGATTCAAATTCGTCTATGCAAGTACTCCCCAAGTTCAGGGAGCGGTTTTCCATTTCCTAGTGCTGTTACCCTGTATTTAAAAAGTGTTTATTGAATCTTTTTGGAAATGGAAGATTGATCGCCTGACATGGCCGTTAGGAGTTTGTTTAAGGTCTGAACATTCAAGCAACACACACGAAAACGTAAACCAGCAATATTCAAATGCTCGTTATTAACTTTATGTTTGATGGTAGACGGTGGGATTTTGTTTCTTATTGAAAACTTTGTTTATAGTTGCACTAGGTAAGCATCTCGTAGTTTGAATTATAAAATTAACTGACTAAGTTTATACAATAAATAATGTTGAAATGATTTGCCGAATATGTTGACAAAAGCAACGACGATGATTTTGTCCTTGGTTGGTCTTTGTTCACAATAGACTTACGTGTGCAAAGCTTACGCTGAATTTTGTTTTAAACAGAAATATTGCAGATTCAGAACCGATGATATCATTACGTAGTAGTACAATAAAATCGGCCATTAATCCGATAATTCCGGTATTTCGATAACAATTTGTGTTGTTCTACAAATATGTTTATCTTTCGAAAGTGACTGATCCCCAGATAGCTTCAAGAAATCGTCGAATTGTAAGCCTCTTACCATTTTTGATGCCGCCAGCGCAGTCACAGAGTCACATGGGTTAAACAATAAAACTGTTTAGCAATCGACGTAAGAAATTATTTTTGCTTTTGTCGCGTGGTTTGTAGCAACATTTTTATTAATTCGATTATTGATTCTTGTTTTTTTTTTTTGTTGGTTCTCCATTGGGAGGTCTTTCTTCCGTTTTTTCTTTGTTTTAATAGTCCGTAAGCTTATCGTTGACGTTTTCCCTTCAACTTCTCAAACTCAACTGACCGCTATCTTGAAATTAAAAAGCAGTCACACAGTCAGAAGCTTCGTACAATATCTCCTATTGCTGCTAACGTCTTGCACGTTTACATAATTTGTAAATTGGTGTATATAGTTCCGGTACATTTCCTTGCCAAGGCAAATACGTCGAAATTAGGAAGCAGCACTGCGTTTATAATGTTACAGCTGCTACCAAATCCTGTTACGCTTTTAAGAAAACTGCAGATTGTTGGGCATCCATTTCTTTTTTTTTTTTGGCTTACACTTGCTTCAATAATCGTTTTTCAAGCGTCATTGCTCCTACCTGCTCTGTAATTGTTTTATTGAATCTTTTCGCAATACCATTTTATTGCGAAGAGAGAAGATTCAATTTGTATGTTTTTTTTTTCGATAACATTGTGACTTGTAATATTAATTATAATGAAATAGAATTTGGATAGCAGTATTACTTTACAATGTTGTAGTAGTGGTACTTTATTATTTGGTATTCTTTTTTAACTCGCTCAGCGTCAATGCGCTAAGACACTATTGCAACAGGAGTTGATCGCATTAGCCTCTAAATAAAAGTAAAGGAGTGAATGATTCACTTCGCATAATCATTGAGTAAGGGTTAGACTGCACAACAACCTTATCGTGAATAATACTCGGTTTTTCTGCAAAACGAAGTCTTACGTTCCTTGAAAAAAGATACTGTTTCCACTTTATTAGCTGTTTATTGAACTAAGATTACGTAGGTTTTTTGAACAACCTTAAAATCGATGGTTATTTTTATTGATTTTTACTTCTATATTAAAATTATTTTTTGTGCTAGTTACTTAGGATTATCCTTACTCTAGCGGAAATTAAATTGAATTATGTTATGTATCTTCCTTTGCATTGTTCGCTTTTGATATATATTCACGACCTTGATCTACAGTCGCTTTTGAAATTTTTACGCCCTTAAATATCCTAGCGATTAAGAATTAACATTCCTTAAAAGCTTTAAATATTTCAGACCTTTGTTTGCAAAGTATACCTTACCAAAATGACTATAATCCCATTCAGTTGAATTAATAGGTCCGCTTACATTTGAGTGTATACGCTTTAGTACTTCGTTGTCTTTAACTCGACCGTTGTTGAACGATACTCGACACTGCTTGCTCTCAGCATAGACGTTATAAAATCCAATTTGCTCTTTAGCATCTACATATACTCTTCTTGGCAAAAATAGACTTGCCTTTGCCGGTTTTTACCGCGTGCATATCTCAACGAAAGCGAATGTATGAAGCGCACTAATTTGATTTTTGCATTCGTTGGTGCAAACTTCGTCTATAGACATCCATTGCGTGAGTTGTGTTATTTCGTAACCTGATAAAGCCTAGTGACTTTAGGTTAACGACAATTTTGGATTTGGTTGTATCTGGGTTGATGTGTGAGAGCCTCTTCTCAATTTTAATAATGAAATGAAGCACTAGAAAAAAACGAAGAACATTTAATTTGGCAAACTACATAGTCCAACCTCGATGTCTTTGTGAAGTTTTTTAACC
>NW_024002885.1:0-1461 GCF_014805625.2 Glossina fuscipes
CCAGACTAGGCTTAAGGTTGGACTTCATTATTTTAATCATTTCTGCCTCCGGGATCTTCCTGCGTAGGCGGAATGTCAGGTCGTGTATCTCCGCGTAATAGTCCTCGAAGCTCTCCGCATGCTGCTGCTTTCGCTCCATGACTTCTCTGATTATCTCGTAATCAGAGTCTGCAGTCTTGAATTGGTTGAGGAGCTCAGCTTTCAGCGTGAAATAATCAAAGGTGATGTCTCCTTCTCTATCCTCGAGCAGCTGCCAATACCATTTGCTGGCCGGACCGGTCACTAGGCAGTGAAACTCGGCAAACAATTCTTCATAGCTTATCTGGTGCTGCTGTCTGAGCCGTTCCACTCGGAACACAAAGCTCTCGACCGTCAGACCCTTACCGGAGCCGTCAAATTTAATGTGCCAGCGATTGAGGTCTATGTTCCGCCTCCGGGTGTTTTCATCGCTGGTGCGCTGCTGTCCTGTCTGCTGGTCGTGGTGGTAACTGCCGCTGGGCTGCGCTACTGTCTGGGGTGGCATCTGCGGTTGTGGTGTTGAAGTCGATGCTGCTATCATAAAATTTTGCGTTCCTTCGCTATCTCGTGATTGGGTTCGCTGCGTTGCCGCGGACTTCTCCTGCTTTAGGTGGCTAATCTCCTGCATGCAGCTTAGGAGCATTTCATGTTGTTGTTTTAGCATGCTCGCTAGGTCTAGATCCGAGCTAGCTGTTTCTCCTGCTGGGCCTGGTTGGCGGTGACCGCTGTGACCATTACCTGCGATGTTGCTACCGGCGTTGCGCGTGATGTCTGTCGTTTCGTTGTCGGACATTTTAAAGAGGAGGTTCAGCTTTCGGCTGAGGCTGTTAAAGAGTGATGCTGCACTGCTATCTGCAGGATACTCTACGGTGGTGTAGTTTCCCCCGAGCTGGTATTGCTGTAATACTGGATCCAATCGGGTCGCCAGGGACTCGTCTACCGTCTGTGAAGCGTGGGCTGGATTGCAGCTTGGGTTCATACCAGGTTGGACCCCCCGACTGCTACGTTTTCTAGCCCTACTGCTACCGTACAACAGGTAGCCGAAGACCCTTGAAAAAACTCCCCGAAGACAATACCCTAGCCCCGCAAGGACTAGGTACAAACCAAACTTGAAGAAAAACTACCAATATACCCCCCTTTCTTAAGCCAACAATCCGACGTCGTAGTCGTGACTTGACACGATCGATAGAAGAGAAGCAAAGCAGAACAATCAATCTGAACAAAGAAGGTAATTAATGTGGCAAAACTGACCACTAAGACCGGAAAGAAATAAGCCAAGCGAAGTGCTTACAACATTCGTTATTTAGAGATGCTTTGTATCTTAATCTTAATATTTCTTCCTTTACATCTATGTATATATATATATGAGTTTTCTTCTCTTATTTCGTATCTTTTGAGTGTTTTCCCCCCCTTTTTTTTTTTTTTTTTTTTTTTTTTTTTTTT
>NW_024002885.1:1561-1848 GCF_014805625.2 Glossina fuscipes
TTTTTTTTTTTTTTTTTTTTTTTTTTTTTTTTTTTTAAACGCCCGTGCTGTGGCTGAGCACGGCGTGGGTGTGCACCTGAGGTTCCGTTTCGCCCCCGATTACTCTTCACGGACCCCACAACATTTGCCTTCTCTTCCCTCCTGAACAGTCGACCCCCACCGTGTTTTACGTGCACGGTTTGGTGGGCGTACCGCTCAGGAACCCCCCCTTATACTGCCGCCCTGCCCAACAGATCCACGCCGGAGCGACAGAACTGCGATAACAGTTTGGCGATCCCCCCATATAC
>NW_024002885.1:1948-6147 GCF_014805625.2 Glossina fuscipes
TTGGCGAACCCCCCTTATACTGTCGCCCTGCCCAACAGATCCACGCCGGAGCGACAGAACTGCGATAACAGTTTGGCGATCCCCCCTTATACTGCCGCCCTGCCCAACAGATCCACGCCGGAGCGACAGAACTGCGATAACAGTTTGGCGAACCCCCCCTTATACTGCCGCCCTGCCCAACAGATCCACGCCGGAGCGACAGAACTGCGATAACAGTTTGGCGAACCCCCCTTATGCTATCATTTCTTATTGCCATTATTACCCCCCTTTTTTTTTTTTTTTTTTTTTTTTCATATTTTTTTGTGTAAACATTGCCCAATACAATTACTAAGAGGAAGTCTGGCGGATTCTCCCGTTCCTTCCATGACCTCCAACGAAATAAAATGGACTTAATGCCAAGCATCACTTCGTGTAACGAAACCGTCTTGCATTAAGGCAACTAAATGCATCTATCCCGCGACGAAATAGATTTATTTGTAACACAAGTTAAATTCGTCTTGACTCTGTGCTATTATTGTTATGTATATATTTCGTGCTGAAAAAAAAAACAATTCATTCGGAGAGGACCATTCAAAAAAACTGTTGACTTTAAAAATTATTTTAATTGGGCAAAATCGGAAGCAAAAATTGACATAGAAATTAGGATCAAAATGGGAATAAGAAAAAAAAAATCGAATCGACAATTGAAATAAAAATTAGAATCAAAAAAAAAACGAAATAAAAATTTGAATCAAAAATTGAAATGAAAAATTGGGGTCACCAATTGAAGCAGAAATTCAGAATAAAAAAAAAAAATGAGATAATAAAAAAAAATTTTAGAATCAACAATTGGAGTAAAAAGATTAGAATCAAAAATTGAAGTAAAAAGCAATAGAATCAAAAACTGAAACAATAAAAAAAAATCAGAATCAAACATTGATATCAAACTTTCACTGTTCACTGTTTCTTGTGAACTGCTTGGTAACTTCAGACAGACAACTTAAAATGCTGGTATAGAGTAGTCTAGCCAATCAAGGAAAGGCACCTGTTATTATAAGTAATCGTTTAGGGGTGGAAGGAAAAACATTAAATGATTTTTAATTCTTTTTACGGTGTTTTCTCACATTCTCCACAGAGTCTCAATATATACGAACGTTAACTTGTTACAATCGATAATAAAAACAAATACTCGGTATAGGAAATAATGCCCAAAAACGAGATTTATTTTTTTTTCAAAACACTAAATTTTCTTTAATTACTTTCATCAATTGTTACAACCTTTGTACTGGGTCACGCACTTTGTCATGAATTTACGGCGACCAACGTTTATCAATAAACGAAGAAAACAGATTTTATGCCAACTTTAATCAAAAAGAAAAGAAAAATTTTCCATCTTTTTTTTCTCTTTAATTAAAAATTTTTTTATTTTTAAATTTTCCTAGACCGGGTTTTACACACGTTGGGCGCCACTTTGTCATGAACCTAATGGCGACCAACCTTGATCATTTAAAAAAGAAAAAAAAATATTTTATGTTATGTCCGCGTTTACGTTGGGCGCCACTTTGTCATGAAACATAGCGACCAACGTTTATCAATTTAGAAAAAAAGAGAGAAAAAAAAGGAAGAAATGTTTTATTACATATTTATATATTTTATGTCCGCGTCTGTCGTTGTTTGCCACTTTGTCATGGAGCACAGCGACCAACGTTAATCATTAAAAGGTAAAAAAACAAATTTCTCCTTTTTTTTTTTTCTTTTTTTTTTTTCCTTTAATCAAATTTTTTTTTCACAAACGAATTTTCTTTAATTGATTTAAAACTTTATACTTGGGCTAACTATTTCGTTGGGCGCCACTTAGTCATGAATTTATGGCGACCAACGCTTATCAATAAGAAAAAATTTTATAATATATCGCGGTTTCCCTTTTCATCAAAAATTGAAAAATCTTTTCACCGGGTTTTACACCGTCGGCAACTTTAATCAATAAAAGGAAAGAAAAAAAGGAAATGTTCCCCCTTTTTTTCTTTTAATTCATTTTTTTTTTTTTCAAAAACAAATTTCTTTCATTGATTCAAAAGTTAAATAGCCTAAAAATCATTATAATAGGTCGAAATTGCGCCACTTTGTCTTGAATTTGTGGCGACCGACTTCGATCATTTAAAAACGAAAGAAAAAATTTTCTTTAATTAGAAAGCACATTTCCTTTAATTAGAAAGCAAATTTTATACACCTTGTAGTGTGTGGGCTTTTCGTTGGGCGCCACTTTGTCATGCGACCAACGGTGATCATTTAAAAAAGGAAGAAAAAAATATTTTATACTATATTCGCTTTTCCGTTGGGCGCCACTTAGTCATGAAACATAGCGACCAACGTTTATCAATTTAGAAAAGAAAAAATATTTTATACTATGTTCGGGTTCACGTTTTCGTTGGGCGCCACTTTGTCATGCGACCAACGGTGATCATTTAAAAAAGGAAGAAAAAAATATTTTATACTATATTCGCTTTCACGTTGGGCGCCACTTTGTCATGCGACCAACGGTGATCATTTAAAAAAGGAAGAAAAAAATATTTTATACTATATTCGCTTTTTCGTTTTCGTTGGGCGCCACTTTGTCATGAAACTCTTATTCTTTTTCCTCGCCGCCGAGGATTTAAAAATTTTTCTTTAGACAAAGAAAAAAAACAAATAAATAAAAAATATAAAAAAAATGAAAATAAAAAAAAACAAACTAAATGAACGAAAAGGTCTGGTCGGTTTCCGGCTGTGCGTCTGTCGCCAGTGAGTCAGTCGGTCATCGTCTAGCGTCGGCCCTACATGGCCACCATGTGCACGCCCCTACACCTCAGCCACAGCGGTGGCAGCGCACGCTTAGCCACACATGGGTAACAACAAAATTGGATAGCTTAAAAGAAAAGGTAACATAACTTACAGTACAAGTATGGTGGTGGTGATCGTTCACTTGATGGATATTACTGCTTTCACTGTCGGCTGCAGCTGTCCCAATGCTCCCGATAAGTTGTTGCTGTTGTCGTTGCTTCTGCCGTTCTGCTGGTAAATCTCTAACAGCTGCGGGTGGATGCTCCACAGGATAACCAAGGCGGCGGATGGTGGATGCGCCAACCTACCAGTAATGGTTGGCTGTTGCCGTGAATGCTGTTGATAATTACCACGTCGTTCTTGCTGTTGCCATTTGCCTCCTTTCAATTTTATACCTTTCCTTTGCAATGCGTTAGATCAACGTTTAGCTTGATCTGCTCGTTAAGTTTCAATCTCATACTAATCTTCGCATTTCCTTTGTGATAAATTAAAAACACAGGTTAGTTCGATCTTCCCGTTGACCTTTATTTCTTATATTAATTTTCACATTTCTCTCTCTCTCGCTTATAACCAATAAATTGAAGTTTACTTTTGATTGTCTTAGCAAATTTTTCCAATAATTACATTTATTCTTTTTTTGATATGACAATGAAATCGCATATTGAAGTTTACTTTCATCTTCTCAATAAATTTTTTGTGGTTACTTTTTTTTTTGCGATATGACAATGAAATCGCATATTAAAGTTTACTTTGATTTTTTTTTTCTTTTTTCTTTTTTTTTTTTTTTACAAATTCTTTGTAGTTACATTTTTAGTTTGACACCTCCCTTTTTTGAGTTAATAAAAGCATATTTCTTTCCGTATCACACAACAAGAAAAAAAGCACTATGTAAAAATGTTGACAGAACTGCTCTGCTTTTGCCCCTCGCGTTTGCGTTTGTTTTCATTGCTATCCCTTAATGAGAAAATATTTCTTTTTCTTAGGCCGCTTTGATTTTTACATATAGAATTAAATATTTTAAATGATTTCTTTAAATTCTTTGCTGTTTCTCGTTTTATCAATTAGATAAAAATTTCATGTCTTTAACACTACCAATGGATAAAAACGACAAGGACCGCACTCAGCGAGAGCCTAACTCCGACTGTTTTTTTACATATAAAATTAAATGTTTTAAAGGATTTCTTTAAATTCTTTGCTGTTTCTCGTTTTATCAATTAGATAAAAATTTCATGTCTTTTTACATATAAAATTAAATATTTTAAGGGATTTCTTTAAATTCTTTGCTGTTTCTCGTTTTATCAATTAGCTAAAAATTTCATGTCTTTAACACACTTTTGTTCCTTTTTTTTCTTTTAAATTAACAAAAGCACATTTCTTTCACTTTTGTTCCTTTTTTTTTT
>NW_024002886.1:0-1670 GCF_014805625.2 Glossina fuscipes
AACTAAGTACTAGCAGGTAAATTGGTTTAGTTTATATAACTGTAAGGACTAAAACTGCTCGCCGCGGCTCGTTCTCCGGTGACGCTAAGGTTCTTGCATTTCTTACCTGGGCTTCCACTTTCCACCGAAACTACCCGTATAATTAACTCGAAAGACGATCGTTTTCTTATTCAGTTATATTAACATTCACTTTGTTTAATAATCTTTTGCCAAATTTATATAATAGTTGCCCTATATGAACAAAGTGTTTATTCAGGAATTTATAGGTCAGTTTTCCTTTTACGCGACATATTCTTTAGTGATTCCTCGGTCCTTAGTCGAATTACTTCTTATCTATTCAATTAATCAATTATATATTTTTGGTGGCCTTTGCCGTCTGGCAACCGAATTGCACTGCTGAATTATGTTATCACTCTTACTGAATTATAAGCGTTTATCTTTAGTTCTTGAAAATCGAAAGACAACTCTCATTTAATCAGATTGACGTTGACAATCAAAACTCAAATTACTAGTTTGAATCGGGGTTTTTCATTAAATTTTTCTGATCTGTCAGGTGGTAAATTTGCTTGACGGTTCTGTGCAAATCTTAGAATACCTTAACCTACGCTGATGTACGTACTATACTTAACTGCTATATGTGGGACCAAACTCGCTTTTGACACAATAATTGGCCGTGTCCGATAGTAACGTTTTAACTTTTTTTTCTTTTATTTAGATCCCGCAACCATTTCTTTTATTTCCAATATGCAATTGTGCTGCTACTTTGATATATTGCGCTTCGACAATTTCTTATTTATTTACTTTTTCCTAATTACTAAAAATTTTTTGTTGAATGCGTTTTTACTGCTGACAATGAAATTTTGTAGAAAATGAAATCCAAAATCGCTTGCGTTGCGCTTTTATCATCCTTTAAATGTTTTCGTTTACTTTTTCTTTGGATTTGTAAAAATGGATTATTTTAGCGTTGTATAAAGTATGTTTCGGGATTATTTTGGCATAAAATAAATTCCATTTCGAGAGTGAAAGAAAACTATAAAATGCCACAAATCTCTTATTGAACAGGCTTTGGGTGTTTTAAGTATTCTCTACATGTACGTATTTCAAACAGTGAACTTATGTCGTCTACGATGGCATATGATACGGAATAAATGTTTACACATTATTTATTGCACATGGAATTGAACAAATAACTACATTTTCAATGCGCAATTTGCATTGAATGAATTGCTCTTAATCAAGTAAGTGCAGTACACGAGAAAGGGACATGAACGATGCTTTTACATACGGGCAATCAAATTGTAATTTACCTAACAGGCTATTGGGTAGGCATGGTGCAGCAACTAATTATGTAAGTAAAATTGTATAAATACTTTTGCGAAAATCGAACGTAAACAATGACGAGATGATTAAAAAATAATTGGTAACACATTTATTGTCACTAATTATTTATTTAAAGTTTCTTTCTTAAATACATCCAAACAATTTTCTTGAACGGTAGATCCGTCTGAGTATCCAAATAGGCAAAGTATCTGGAACAACAACTCAATAATCGTGCGTTCAAATCTAAAAGGCATTAGATTTTTCAATAAAGCCGATAGCCTCAGCTCCTAGTTAAAACTTCGATCTTTGAATTTATTTCTCTGAATAAATTAATTATCATAATTATAACG
>NW_024002887.1:0-2447 GCF_014805625.2 Glossina fuscipes
AACCCTTTGAACATTCTACAATCAGCTTCAGAACAGAATATCAATTCTATACATTATTTTATTAATACTACTATGCTCATTATCTTATGTACATTTTATTATTCTTTTTTATAATTAGAGCCGATAGCCTGTGTTGCTAGTGCTCAATGTCTTTGATGAACGGTGGAGCCTTTCTTATGACATCCAATTGGGAAGTGAGTTTGGTTTTCCAATCAAAGGATAACGAGGCGAAATTGGACATTTAACACTCGCTGCGATCGAGGTCTCCCAGAGGGGATTGCACATCACCAAAACTTTTCTTTAGCCATTTTACTATTTCGAGATGTACTAGAATCTCTGTTTCATCGCATTGTCTTAGCAGTGTTTCAAACAGTGTTTAAACAGATGTAATTGTCATAGTTGACAATAATTTGTAAAATTATATTGGCTCCCGCGTTGGGCGCCATTTTTTGTCATAATTTTTTTAAGTAATATTATAAATGTCAGTTGATGCTTTCTCAATTCGTTTCAATCTTCTAGGTATTTTTCGTATTTTCCTTTTCTTCCTTTCTTTGGCGTCCTGCTCACAAGCTGTAATCTGACACTTGGTGTAAGTCCGTCAGCAAGGCACATTGCTTGTGCTGCTGATTGTCGGTTGCTTCATTCTTGTTCTTGGTCTTGGTATTCCCTGTCCCCTAGCAGCCCGCATAAAACACGAAAACGTGTGAGCAAATGTGTTAAACACGGACTGATATTGTAAAACCCAGGAAGTGCAAAACATAAAACGAATAAGTAACTAATAAGAAAAACCTCAATTATGACCAAAAAATGTATCTGAAAGCTTTGACAACAACGCTCATAAAGCTTAAATAACCCTTTAAAAAACAAAAGGAGACCACACCGTTGTAAACAAAAGCGCGACAACATCCAACGCTCTCCACAACCAAATAAAAAGGATATTGATACTTTTAATGTTAGAAATATTACAGTTTATTCAAAAATTTAAAAAATTATTTGATAATTACTTGTAATTTTCACAACTTATCAAAGAAACAAGGGAAAAAAATATTTAATTATAACCGTAATGCAAAAACTTGCCGTATACGAACAACCTCTTCGCCGCGCACACAGGGCTGCCAATCTGGTTTGTCACTTTAACAATAATCTTGTAGTTATCAATCACTTGTCTGTAACCGTTTTTCTCCATAAAGAGGAAAGCAGCTATTATTCAAAAATATATGGAGAATTTTTTTTTGGTTAATGCTCCCCGCAATACCTTTGCACAAATTCTTAATACATAAGTGGGGATTTCATCAGGGCCAAATTTCAAAGAGTTTAAAATTTTAAGCACGTCTAAATTGAATATAGTAATTTAAGGAAATAACTTAAGGGACTACTTATTCTTTTCTTCTTATTATCCATTCATTTTCTTCCTGGAGCTACAAATGAATGTAAGTGCTTATGTCTGTTTTATTTATTTATTTATTTATTTAACTATTTATTTTAATTCTACTTATACATGAAACTCAACTAAAACAAAATGGCAGTCGAGTTCAATTGACTCTTAAAGTAAATCTTAAATTAATTAATGTTAAAACTTAGTATAAGTACAATAAAACAAATAAGAAGAAAAAAAAAAAGCATGTACACAACCAGCATAGAGCCACACTTACAACCGGTACAGGACCAAATTGCAAACGAACCCCTAAGCCATCGCAAACATGCGTAAGCCTGGCAACCGATAATACTTAACAACAATTCAGTTTCCAATCGTAACGACTTTTAAGGATAAAACTAATTTAAGTAAGACATAGGTGAATCTCGCGTATTAAGCAATATAACTTTAATGGACTTTAAAGGGTCCGATAACGAGAATAAGTTATAGACGTCATTTAGGTTCTTGCAAACTACTCTGAGCGGATTAAACAGCTCATAATTATATTACCACTGACTAAGCTTAATCAAGAGAAAGTGCCTAGAGAAGCGGTTAGGGACATTAAAGCTTATTTCACCAAGTAATGAAGGCGAGTCAATTGTACCATTTATTACTTTAATTAGAAAGGAAACGCCAAGAACAAATCTACGTTTCTCCAGAGACGGTAGGGACAGCAGAAGCAACCTATTTTCATACGGAGGAAGAGAGGCAATCGGATCCCAAACCAAATTTCTAAGGGCAAACAGCAAGAATTGCTTTTGAACAGATTCGATTGAATCTACGTAGCACCTATATGAAGGAGACCACACAACTGAGGCATACTCGAGTATGGGTTTAACCAAACACATGTGCAGCCTTTTCGTAATGTAGGGATCATCAATCTCTTTGGACCACCTTTTTATAAAACCAAGCGCGGACCTAGCTTTGCTAATCGAGTGCTCAATATACAAGTTGAAAAGTAACCTATGGTCAAATAGAACGCCTAAATCTGTAATCGAATCGACGTCCTCCAACTTATGCGAATCTATGAAAT
>NW_024002887.1:2457-4636 GCF_014805625.2 Glossina fuscipes
GTAATGAATGACTTTCTTCTTGAGAATGAAAGCTTCTTACATTTACTCAGATTTAGTTTCAGCAGATTCAAAGAGCACCATGCAACAAAATTATCCAAATCACCTTGAAGCTGATGTGATTGCGATTCAACAGAGAAGGAGGAAAACAGTTTCACATCATCAGCATACATTAAGATTTGGCTGGAATTAACCACCGATGGGAGATCGTTAATGTATAAACTAAATAAAATGGGACCTAAGTGACTTCCTTGAGGTACGCCAGACGTCACGGGGAATTCATCCGAGGTGATGAAGTTAAACAAAACCCTGAAGGATCTATTGTGCAGATAAGAGCTTATCCATTTCACTAAGTAGGGTGGGAAACCAGAGGCTTGGAGTTTAAAGATAAGTAGTCTATGGTTAACCATATCAAATGCTTTGCTTAAATCAGTGTAAATAACATCTGTGCGAGAGCCACTAGAAAAAGCCTTGAACACATGACAGGTAAACTCTAACAAGTTGGTGACCGTAAATCGCCCTTTACGAAAGCCGTGCTGGTGCGGAGAAATATACGAATTAATGGCAAAGGCCAAATGCTGAGTCACAATACGCTCGAACAACTTGGGCAAGACACTCAACTTGGCTATGCCTCTGTAGTTCTCAACAAATTGTCTACTTCCACTCTTGTGGATAGGAATAAGGAAACTACTCTTCCAACATGAAGGGAAAACACCTAAATACAAGGACATGTTAAAAATCTTTGAGATTACACCACATAACTCGACAGCGCAAGATTTAAGTACACATGATGGAATTCCATCAGGTCCAGCGAACAACTGTATTTTAGAGAACTCAACCCTTTAAAAACGTCATATTCCGAAATAACCAAGTTAGGTATTAAACCGAGTTAGTTATAGGATGTGGGTAGTTTGCTGATAAATCGAAATTAGCAATCGAAAAGTTACGTCGGAAATATTCAGCAAATAGATTTGAGATTTCAAAATCACCCGAGGAATCAGAGCCATTAAAAGAAACATGAGAGGGATATGTTGAAATTTTTCTTTTAGAGTTAACAAATTTAAAGAAGAATTTAGGATTAGCAAACAGAGAGGATTTAATGAACTGAAGGTATCTGCAGTAATAATGATGGTTGAGGGAGTTAAATCTATGCCTCGCCACCGAGTAAGCGACATAGTCGAGCGCAGAGCCACTTTTCGAATATTTTTTGAATAGCGAGTTTTTTCTATTCTTGTGATATTTAATTGTCTTATTAAACCACGGGGGACATCTGCTTCGAGGTCGACAATGCTTGATCGGAACAGATGCAGCAATAGCTAGATTTAATGTATTGTAGAACGATGGCAATAAGCTTTCAATACTACCGGTTGAGAAACCAAGCGTCAGATGTGAAAGACGATGTTTTAGTAATACAATATTGATTTTATGAAAATCATAATAATTATTTGAAAAAGTTTGAGTTGGCACATTAAGGCATTTCAACAAACCATCATTAATATGATGAAAGGAAATGCATATTGATGGATGATAAGGATCCTCAGGTAAACTAAAAGGTGGACAACGATTTACGTAAATCTCGGGAAAATTGGCAAAGCAGAGATCAAGCAGTCTACCATTACAATTAGGGGTACGATTATATTGACCCAAATTATGATCAAACAATTCACTAAAGAACACAACAGCCCTATCAGACGTTGCAGTAGGAACCAAACAGCCAGAATTATCAGTGCTACACCAAGTGACTTGAGGCAACTTGAAGTCACCCAATGCAACGACCAAATCAGTGGGTCTAGACCGCTTGGCCACTTCACAAATGAGGGCAGCGTGTTTCCTGTAAATGGAGATATCAGAATTTGGGGGAATATAGGAGCAGGTTATAAATAGATGTTTATCAGGCATATTCGCACGAATAGCGATAAATTCAACGTCAGGAGAAGTGGGAAATTTTGTTGAATTGGACGGAACTGACGCAAATATGGCAATTAATACACCACCACCAATGCGATTTACTCGATCATTTCTAAACACTTGGAAAGAATTATGAAAAAGTTCCGACGAATGTAGATCGGGTTTTAGCCAAGTTTCAGTAAAGGCCAAACAGAAAAATTCCGTGTTCACTGAATTTAGAAAAGTGGAACGAATTTTCGAATTTAGGCCCCTAACATTTTGATAAATGAGAGAT
>NW_024002888.1:0-6314 GCF_014805625.2 Glossina fuscipes
GGCTTCAGAAATTATTAAGCGTCAAGACAATATAGGAATGGCTGTGGCAAACATACCGCTTAATAATTACTGAACTGAATACGAGGTTAAAGTTCAAACTTTAAACAACGTGGGCAAAGGACCAGAAAGTGAAGTAGTACTTATATACTCAGCCGAAAACATGCCTCTAGTAGCTCCTCAAAAACCGAAACCTCCGCTTTCAACTCGACCGCTTTCAATGTTACTTGGGAGCCGATCGAGTTAACACGCGAAAATATAAGAGGAAACTTATAGGTCATCGCGTAAGTAATATTTATATCCAGAATTATAAATTGAACTAACGATACGGATATCATCTAGATAAACTATTGGAAAACTGCGCAGGGAGAAGAAGATGCGGTGTATTACTTATCAAGGACTACACGTAATTGGGGTTTAATTGTAGGTTTAAAACCTGATACCTATTATTTTGTCAAAGTGATGGCATATAACGCGGCTGGAGAGGGACCAGAAAGCGAACGAGCCGAAGGTAACGATAATTATAAAGCTAATTAATAGACATATGTCCGTAATGTAAAGGAAATCTTTAATTATAGAGCGCACGTACCGTAAAGCTCCACAAAAGCCTCCTTCGTCTGTTCATATTTACGGCATTAACCCTTCAACTGTGCGAGTTGTTTGGCGTTATGTTTCACTAGCTCAGGACGAAGAGCACATTGAAGGGTATAAAGTGCGGGTCTGGGAAAGTGATCAAAACGTGATCACGGCCAAAGACACAATTGTAGCAATAGGTAAAAAATTGGAAGCATATTTTACTACAATACTAAACAAAGTTACAATATTCGTGTTCTGGCCTATAGTAACGGTGGGGACGGCCCTACCATTCGTTTCCAAATGGGTATGTTCTACTTTTGATGAAAATTTATTTTTTGCTTAAGTTACGCTTATTCTTCCTCCGCTTTGCAGGCAAGACCACTTTGTAATTTTGGTAATTAGCTCATGTTTTTTCTTACTCGAAAGTTAACAAGTTGCAATCAAAAAAGTTCACCTTATCGGTTATCAAGTTCGTCCACTCCATTAATTTTTTAGGACTTGTAGTAAAACTAACCGTAAAATAAATTTTACAAAATAATATTAAATATATGTAAATAAAAAATCGTCACAAGTTTTGTATAAATTGTTTCTATTTACTTTTTTAAATTGAATTTTCTTCTCATTAACCACTACAAATACAACAACGATGAATATTCTCTCGCATTTTCCATACATATAATGAGAAAAGGCACCATGCCCACATTAAAGAAGAATATAATTTTCTTGCTTGTCTACATTTATTCTACTTTAAACAATTGCGTGTAAGTCCACGAAATCCAATAATTTCTCTAAAGCTCATTTTTAGAGGGGAAGAACGTTTAACGAAATTGGTAAATGAAAGCAAAAAGGAAAAGCAGCAGAAGAACGAGTGTGGCACATGCGTCAATAAAACAAATCGTAAAAAATTTCGGTTCATGTTTATCTATTTCTAGAAATATTTCTGGATATTGTAAATAGCCAACATCTTAAATTTAGTAAAGAGTTTCTTATGACCACATATTTAAACATTTTTAACCTTGTTCTTTGAATCCTCTTATATAAATGTCTGTTTCCCACCATTCATTTGTTTTATATAAGATATTTTTGCATGTATTAGAATTGCTATCGGCCTCAATAGCCGCGTTGTCGTAATCGCGTTGTTGTAAATCCATGAAATGCTTATATACTTGTAAATCTTTGCAGCAGTGTAAACTCGTCAAACTTGTATTGCCTTTATGTAATAAATGAATCTGTACATCCTTACAGCTTGGAGGCAACGTACAAAACTCCTTAGGAATCATATCAACCTTTGCATTTGAGATCGTCTTTAAATCTATTATTTGTTTCGAAATTTCCAGTTCTAAATACATATTAGTAGGATTTAGGTTAGACGAAAAGATTGTATAAAGATCCGGATGAGTTAGCAACGAACTATAAAAACAAACAATAATAATGTTGGTTTGTTATACGAGCCTACCTACAGTAACGTTTAGTTTAAATTGCCGATAGCCATGGCATTTTGTTCATGGGAGTGGTTACTTGAAATTGCCTCTGTTGGTATGTGTATTGTGTACGCTTCTTTCGGTGTATATGTAGTAGAACCAAACAAAATCCTCAAACTTTTAATGCATTTACTTTTTTTTTACAAATTTTTAGGTGTTATTGCCGCAATCTGTGATGAGGTACGGGATACTCTTTTTCAAAAAGTAAGATCTATAGAATTTTTGTGGCCATAGTTAAATGGTTACTTCTTATGTATCGCTAGTTCTCTCGTAGCTCTAAACCTGAAAAACGTGACATATTTATTTTGTTGTTTTATACAAATTAAGCAATCGCTAGTTATGAGAAATCTGTATGTGTAATTAACCATCTTATCTGAGATCAAAACTTGTTATAAATATTTATTTTATCATGCCCTCAAGCGATACCCTGTCGGAAAGCAGGAATGCAACATAATTCATCCAAGTTTGCTTTATTCTAAAATTACAGAAATGCGTAAAACGTTGTCTAGAGTAAATAATTGTATAATTGCACGCGCTTGCACAAGTTTGTGTTTGTCATTTAGAAAGATTCCTTTCCTTTCAGTTTATAAATTAGTGCAGTTGGCGGATTTTCGCAGATTATTTAAATAGAGTCAAAGTCATATAGTTCCACTTTTCGTTTTCTATTGCAAATGTACTAAAAAGCGGAGCATATTATTGTTCAAATGTAACAAATAACTTTTACACTCAAATATACTTATTTTGTGGAGAAAGTACGTTTCATCTGACCACACCGCTATAGATCTAGACATTGGCAAGCAATACTTTTATTACATTGTACGAACTGTTAACTCGATTTATTGCTAATATTTCAGTAACCTTCATCGATCGATTATCGCTGGAAATGTTATTTTGTGACTCAACGAATGAGCGTTTAGAAATGTTTATCTCAATTCTGATATTTACGCTGATTGAGAATATGCGTACTTTACAGTATGCCTGCTGCGTATTTCAATTCGACAAATTTAGGGCATCATCCGCGAAAAAATTAAAGATATACTGCTTTGTTATAAACGTTTGCTCTACGAAGCTTTCAGTATGTACTTTCCTTCGATTCAAACTTCTGACTTCATGAAAAGGACGCTTTCTGAATTTGAAATCGCTTTTGACGCGAATTCAAAAAGATTTCCTATTTTATGACATTTAAGTCTTACGGTGCAAATACTCCTTCAAATTAATTGAATTATTATAATTAATTTGATTAAAATAAATCTAAGCGAATTAAACTATTTAAATATGTGTATATATGTTTATAATAATAAGTAAAACAATAATATTAATATTATAAATTATGTTAATTAAGAGCGGCTTAAATAACTATTAGTCTATAAATTAATAAAATTTTAGATAGTTTTTATAAATCGTTTATCATACCGTGATTAGCTTTTTTATAAAACACATAAAACCGGCGAATTTTTTATCATTTTTAAATAATCAGAGTTTATACTTACAATGCGCACTCCGTAATAGGTAAAAAAATGTCAATAAATTAAAAATAAATAAATCAAAACAGCAATTAACTAAAAAAAATATTTCGTATGAATGCTATTCGTGATAAAATTAGCTTGATTTAATTTACATGAAACATAAGGATAACTTTAAGAGTACCTATTGCCGAGTGTATAATATAATAATGTAACCAAATCAAAATAATACAATTGTAGGAATTAAATGAAGTGTTAAGAAATTATATAAAGCTAAAAGAGAACAAAAGTGAAACTCAATGTCTTAACGAAGTTATTTAATATGTTTGTATTTTTTTTTCAATTTTCAAATATATATATATATAAAAACTATAATTAAAAACGTTTAAAAAAAAACTTTAAATATCTGTTATTAAAGCAAGGCGATGGCGTTGCATTAGTTATTTCTTTACTTCGTCGTAACAGACTGATTTATCATAATTTTCTGTAGGCAAATTTAAAAAAAAGCCATTAACAGATATTTTAATATGTATATTATTCATAACCAAGGTTGGATTTCAGGATGATTTATCAACGTATATGTATGCTTCCGGTATATACAAAGGTCAATGTATAATAATGAACCGACTACCCAAAGTGTGTTTGGACGCCTATCCGTCTGTCCCAGCTCATATGTAACTGGTACTCTTTCGGCCAATTCAAGGACGTTCATTGCCTTATAAGTATCATTGATAATAAGTCATTTTGTGCCGGTTCAATTATGTGTGATCCATCTACACTCATCCGTTATTGGAAAGGAATCGTGGGCTCTTTTTAATCAAATATTTGTCATAAAGACACTCTCCTGAATAACTTAATTTAAGCGAGCAGACAATCCATCACAAGTCCGGCGTCAGAAGATCTATAATTCATTGCAGCTTGCATAATTATGGGTGAAATAAAAATTTTTGTAACTTGTTCGTACATTTCCTGGAATTCGGAGACATATGGTTGTCGTGCATTCGTGAAGGCGTTGAAGCATCACTGAAGTTGTTATAGTGCTGGTTGTTTTCAATTTACCTCAGGTATCGTGGAGTTTAAACGTAATGTATGGAACTGATGTCATCATCTGGAAGATGAATCAGATTCACCAATGGACTATCTGGCTCTTTGGCCTGCACTAATATAACTGTATTCCTAATTGCAATACCAGAGTGCTGGACTTAATATTTTCCAACGTATTTGAAGTACGTGTTAACTGCAGTGAGCCCTGTGTTATACAGGAGGACCCTTTTCATCCGACCCTCAACTTCTCCGTTAACGGTATTGCGTTTACCTCTTAGATAACACCAAATTTTAATGCATCTCAACAGGATTATGCCTCGTTTCCTTCGTCCATTACTTCTAATGGTATTTATACTTCTGACGGTCCTGACATTGCGAATTTCTTTGCGAAATTCTTCCAGTTCAACCCCTTACTTGATTGTTATGACCCTACAGCTATCTACCCTCATCAAATTACAGACTTTATTGTGATCTCGCATATTACTATCTTGGAAGATGATAGTTTTCAGAGGCTAAATCAACACAGTACAGTAATTCATCTATTCCTGATGGTATACCTTCATCTATTCTTAACTTTGTGCTGATTTATATGTGGTATTCTGTTATGTTTTAAATATGATTGGTGTGATTAGAAGGATCGCCACGCTGTAAATAGAAGGAAAACAACAGCGCCACGTTATGAACAATACAGAATTGATTTTTCAGTGTTATAAAATGGAAGTCAGGATCATTAAGTTATGAAAAGTAGAAAATCATACAACAATTTCGATCGCCTGAATTTTATTGTTAATACTTAAAAAAAACCATCGTGCATAGCGCAAGCTAAGCATTACGTAAAAAAAAGAAAAAATAAAGGTAGTCAGTGTCGGGATATATGGAAAAACTTATAAAGATTAGTGAAATTGTTGTTTTTTTTTTTTTACAAAAATTCTGAAAAAAATGGTTAACAAAATTCTTTTATTGGATAAGGGTATTTGCATGATTCAGGCGATTGATATTAATGCGAATAACGGCCTGAGTTGAGCATAGTGCTTCTCAAGAACAACAAACTTGCTCTATTTTTTTAAGCAGAAAACGTGTTTGTCAGTCTAAACAAAATTTTTGTAAAAATAAGAATATAATAGGCGAATTTTTCATGTGTATAGCGACGAAAAATTGAAATATCAAAATAAATATGTAAAAATGTGTGATTAATTATTATGTATACAATTAGATACATACGTAAATATAGATGAATATGTTTATAGATGGATGGAAGTAGAGAAATGTAATTAAAAGAAAAGTGCAAATAACCTATAAGCAGCAACAAGCGCTTCATTAATACCTTGCGATACCATTTTAACCATCGAGATAGAAAACGACTTTTGAAAGTGGCATAGCAAAATTAGAGTGAATGAAGAGTGAATCATTCGAGTTGTTGGCATAGCCGCCATTTCCAATGATCTCTTAAGTGTACGAAAAAGGAGGAACCCCTTATTATAGAAAAGTGTAATTTATTTATTTATTTTATTCCACTTATACAAGAAACTCAACTAAACAAATAACAGTCGAGTTCAATAGGCTCTTAATGCAAAACTAATATTAATTAACAATAAAGTTGAGTAAAAGCATAATAAAACAAATAAGAAGAAAAAAAAAGAAAAGCAAAAAGAAAAAAAAGCATGTACACTATCAGCATAGGAGCACACTTACAACCGGTACAGGACCAAATTGCAAATGAACCCCTAAGCCATCGCAAACATGCATAAGCCTG
>NW_024002889.1:0-3292 GCF_014805625.2 Glossina fuscipes
GTTTTTAATTTGTTCAATGGACTTTGAAGGTTTACACTGCCTTCAATACTACGCTTACAATTTAAAAATTCTGGTTTGTTTTAATGGAGCACGCTTTTTAAGAAAATCGAACGTTTGCATTATACTTGCGATTAGTATGTGTACGAGAAATCGCGAATTATTTCTAATATCTTTCGATGCACTTGTAATTAGTTCGAATTCTGCTATCGTAAATTTGTAAAAGTTCTGTGCAAACGTAAGCTATTGTCGTGTTAAAGGACATTGAAATGTCTAAATTGGCGCGGCCCAGTCGTTTGGGATAAGCGTCGCATGCCTACGTTGTAGTTCGACAGTAAAAAACATGTCTGCTGACAATGTTACAACTCTGAAAAGCATTACACGCGTGCAACTGTGGATCTGTGCTCATGTTCTGCTCGCCAGTGGCTATAAGTATGGAAAGGCCGCTTGACTCTCAAAGATCTAGAGGTATCAAGTTTCAAGATATGCATGCTATGCTATAAAAATCAAGAACATAACACACAATCTGTAGCCGTTTTTAGCCAATCTCTAATGATCACTGGCGAAATAGTATTATCACGCTAATCAGTGTAAACGTAAATTTTTGCAAGGGGAGCTACTTCCCTGAATATCGGGGGATAGGATGAGAAAGAAATGTTTTTGATGGGAATAAGAAAGTCAAGCTGTCATTTGATGTGTGTTATTAAAAGAAGACCATTACAATGGGGCCATCATTTTTGATAATTGTATACGCCAAGTAAGAAAAAGTAAATAGATAGATGATGATAACAACTTCGCTACAATGCTCGTGATCGCTATGAGTTGATTAATGTTTTATTTGCTGTGGATGAAAGTTGTTAGTCTTTTTCCATTAAAAGCATTTTGTAATTAATAAAATATTTGACACAAGCTTGTCTTCGTAAGAACTGCAAAAGACTGCAGCATAATTTTACGCCAAATACGCCAGTACTTGAGATTTCGGAAAAAGTCGGTGTTTTCCGTTAAAACTTTTTTTATTTGGTGCTCTGTCAAGACAAGGGGAATTTTTTAAACTCAGAATTTTTTAATTTTAGGATTTTTGTTTTATTTAACAACGAACAATGAGTATCAAAAGCTTCGGGTTAAACTACGTACAATCCCTTTCTCGTATTTATGGTCTCTCTTTAAAGCAAATTATACTATATCTTAACTTCCTTCACAATTTTAAATGGCTTTCTTTGTGCATTTAGGATGATTTTATGCACAGACAGACCTGCAGAAGTTTATATAAAATTGTTTTGCGCAAAATTTATCATCGATGACAATAATAATAGGTGACCGCCGCGTATTTAGCATAAAACAAAAGAGACGAGCAACCTCATTAGAACAATACATAGAATAGATCTATGTATGAAAACATATAGACGGTGACGAAAAGGAAGGCGTAGAAATGTCAATTGTGAGAGATTTTAACGTACATAGGCAAGCAAGCGTGCACGTTGATAAAACAATGACAAAATGACGAGTGTAAACATTGATTATAATCGAAAGCACAGACAAATAGGTACGCGTAAGCAAACTTAAAAAAGCCAGTAGAGGAAAAGTAAAAAAAAAGCAGACAAGTAATATTCCAAGTGTTACTAATGATTACATGAAATATGATTTTTGATTCAAAACTGATAGAAAACAAATTTTTTTTCTTTTAATTTTTCTAATTATTTTCACTGTCGATGTTTGCAGAAAATGTTCGTTTTTTTCCTTTTTATAGGCTTAACTAAGCCTTTTCCTTTTTACCTGGCAAACTTTGTTAGGTTTCATCTTCATGCTACTAAGATAGTTATTGCAATTTTTTACGTAATCAAGACAAGAACTTACGCAATAAGAAGAAAAAAACACTGGTTAACCGACGTCAACAGGAAAATTTCTAAGTGTCAAGGTATGCTAGGTCAAGAAACGAAAAAAAGAGGAAAAGTTGTAAAACTTAAATTTCAATTAAAACTGAACGCAAGTAAAACTAAACCGGGAGATAGAAATAGCAAAGCAGGGATACGGTAGGTTCCTTCGTGGCGTTGCAAATGTTTTCACAAATGAAAAAAAAAAATAATAGAAAAAATAAACGAAAATTGACTATTTTTTTTTTGTTGCATAGTTACTGCTCACCGCAAGTTTGCATGGAAGATCCGTTTTTTTTGGGCCGGTCTATGACTGTTGCCGTCGAATACGCCCTCGACTCCCACATCGTGTTTGACAGTGTTGTTTTGGGAGCTTATCCGAGTCGGCTGCCAAAGTGAATAACAGTATAAATGCCAATAAGTGCAAAAAAGAAGAAGAAAATAACCAAATAAGCAGAACAATAAACCAAATAATTGATTTTCAATTTATCTAAGTGTAAAACTGCCGCGATTGGCCCACTTGAGAGATTTTCTTTAATAACCTTTCAATTATTCTTTGAATATATCCCAAATAATTCTTTGTTAATATTTTGTGTCACCAGAAGTTAAAGGTATCGAAAATAATTACTTGGTCTTCATAATATTTTGGGATTCCATTGTTATGATACATATCATTAATTGGATTAGGTAGTCTTTATATTCACTTATTGTGTCAAATATGTGCATTTCGTAACGATAAAGTGTTCTATGTTCCTTTTGAACATGCTATTGGATGCCAATTTTAACGTGGAGTGAATTTTGATTCGACATTGCTCTTTTCGTTTTTATCATTGTAGATATTTTAAGGGCAATGGCCGTCTAACTATAATAACAAAAAACCGCTAATCCACTTCTATTTATATTTGTATAGGCAGGAATGTAATATGAAGAAAAGAGCTGGAAGCGCGGTTTCTAAATAGCCCATACTAGAGATAACTAAACATGAGGAGAGATGAAGGAATGTTTCAAACGAGGAGCTAATAAAATCTAAAGGACTTCTGGCATTTCAATTATCAACTATAGTAGCAGCGCGGCCAATTAGCAGCCAATTGCTTTCCTTTTCATTCTCATCGTGTGCACGGCCAAAAATTTTGTTGTTGGCGTCATGAATCAAGCAAGCATAGGTAGATCTGAACAATGTTGTATGCAGAAGAATATGTGCTTCCAATTAAATAGCGCATAACGCGATTCGGCATATTCTAAACATTCAAGTATGATGCGCTATTTGAGTCGTAAAAAATCCAACAATCCTCCGTTATATGCGTTTATATTCGATTTTTCGAGCCTAGGGTTTTTCATACTTTCAGAAAGCATATAGTCATAAGCTTTATGTGAAATACTGAATGCTATAAATTCAATAAAAGGCATTCAAAAAACGCCAATGC
>NW_024002890.1:0-4809 GCF_014805625.2 Glossina fuscipes
AAGATATATATATGTTCTCTGCCTGCAAACGGGTTAATTTTAAAATGGATATTGTAGGCGCGGTGATTAATTTTTTCTTCATAATGCCAGTGATGTGGGTATCAAAAAAAAAAAAAAAAAACAACAACAACAACAACTAGAATAGTAAAATGCGAAAGGTATAGTGGTGGGTATGCGAGATTCGGCCACCGCTGACTATAACTTTCTTAATGTAGAGTATTTAAACTTTAAAGCACTTAATGTAAACGCTCAGCATTAATCATATGCTTGATAGATATTAGAGCATAAGCATAATGAAAAGCAATCTAGACAAACACACCTAAATATTGCATAATATATCTTTTTAGATGCTTCGCGACACTTGCATTCAAATATCTGAAAAAAAAAACTGTCCAAATAGCTGGAGACAAAGGACAAACAGTATTGTGTAAATATTTTCAATTTCTATTTACTACAATGCATCAGGAATGATCTTCATTCCAATTCCAATAGGTCGACTATGCTCCGAATTGGACTATGTAAGGCGTGCGATAACTTTGTGGAACGAAGAGTTGAAAGTGTGAGCATGTCTGCAAAACCAATTGGATCATATTGATAGCAATAGTTATATATATAGTTGTGTCTCTCTCTCTCTCTTAACCCAATTGATTGAATTATATTTTTATTTACTATATATATATTTTGGAAATTATTAAGAAAAATATATGAAATTTTTCGTATTGAAAACTATTTTGTGGTCCGTCTCGTTGGTTAGACCATTATTTTCAAGCTAACTAAGAATATTAGATTTTTTTTGCATGGGACTATTTGAAGAGAATGATAAAGAAGTTATTATCCCATGTATTGTCTATCGCTAGCTACAGCTGCAACGCGTTAAAGACTTCTCCGACAAGTTTTGCAATATCATGCGGTAGCCATTTTTTAACACTGGCGTTTCTTGACTCGATTGCTCGATCAGTTATAATTGATCGGACTCCATTGGAATACTTCCGCCGAGTTAAATGAATCGATGAGATATTATATGCAAATAATTTTAGCAAATTGCTGGGTCATGAATATTCAGCTATGACGTTGTATATTAATATGGATCACATTGTTGGCTTCATATTTATTATTTTTATTATAAATGTTATGACTTTAACGACTAATTCTATTCACTACAACTAAGATTAAATATTAGCTCCATTATGCTAATATATGACTGACCGGCAATCACGGTTCTTATGTACCCGGCTACACGCGCTAATACCCTACACTGTTTGTGATAAGGATATACCATGTGGTTATGCGAATGTCGGCAACACTATGCATACTGTAGCGCTTCAATTATTTATTCTCCATTGTGTGTCAGCAGTTTTCTTTTGAATTAAGTGAAGAAGAAACAAAAAAACCTTTTCGCGCAAAAAATTCTTCTTAGGCATTGTTTTGAAGTGTAGTAATCGTGCGACTAAGTGCAATAAATGTCGTTCTAAACAATTGCTTACAAACGAAAGGTGGCGCTGTTATGCGGTCTCATATATTTAGATCTTTAGTGATGTCAAGTTTCTTCGAATTTTTATTTTAGATTAAAGTTAGTCTCTTTCTTTTTTTTTTATATATTTCTTAGTGTAGGTGAATGAAATGAAACCAGAAGTCCATTTGCCATGTGGAAATCTCAAAAACAAGACTTGATAGATATTTTACAATAGTTCCTCCCTTTAAACGATCAAGATTCGTCGGCAATAGCTAGCAAAGCAAAACTACTTACAGCGAAAGACGAAAAAAAGCAAGTAAGAAAATTATATTCGGTCGAGACCGAAAAAGACAAAAAAATGTAGAAGAACAAAATTTTCATGCTCTATATGAATATGAAGTGGACTCAGCAAAAAAAAATTTTTTTTTCTTTTTTTTTTTTCTAAATAAAAGTTTTTGTCGTATATAGGCATGTGGGCGTGATAGGCGTGTCATTTGAAAAGTTTAAGTTAATTTCAAATTCTTTTGCAAATTTATAGGCGACATCTTCATATTCACTAGCGAAAGAATGTTCTCCACAACTAATAGAAAGGTGCGCAAACAGACAGATAGAGAGACGAGCAGGTTTGCATTCAAGATTTGAAACTGGCCAAGAACATGTGTGCTTTATGAAGCTTTTGAAGCTGGTTTGCGGCGCGTTATAAAAGTAATGACAAAACAATCGAATTTTTGTACACTGTAATATTGGGTGTACGCGGTCAAGTTTTCCCATTTTTACAAAACAAATGCTTTAGCATCGCCCATAGAATAGGCGTTCAAATTTTTGTACACTTATTTGCTATAGTTTATGAGAGTAATGAACCAAAACACAATTTTTCATTGCTTTTGCTAATGCTATGGGCGTGTCCTTCGACCAATTTCGCCTTTTTGCAATACCACAACTAACGTGCGTGCAATATTTCTGCCAAATTTAAAGTCAATAACTTTATAGACATTATACAGAGGGACATACGAACATGTTTAAATTGATTTAGAGTTTGATGCTAATCAAGAATACGTATACTGCGTGGGGTCTCTGATGAATACTTCTAGGCGTTGCAAACGTTTTCGCAAAATGAATATACCGCTCACGCTTCGACGAAGGGTAAAAGAAAATGGGAAAATGATCCCGATCGACCTCCTGAGAAATCCGCAATTAAGTCCAGATGGGACAAACATGACTTTTCTTTTCTTTTTTTTTTTTTTTTTTCTTGCTTATTTACTTATTTTTTCTATTTAAAACCGAACAAATATGGGTCGCTGATCAATTGTAAAATTTTATTGACAATACACTTGATGGTTATTGTTATTGTTGTTACTATTATTATTATTATTGTTTTTATATTTGGGGTGGTGTTCTAATTCATTATTTTATCAACATTTGTGTTAATAAGTCTGTGCCTTAGCGAGGAGACGGAATTTGTGAATTTGCGAAATCGGTTCTCTAAGATTTCTCTCTTTATCTACAAGACAAACTATTATAAATCATTTTCAAATGTTTGCCTTGTCGTCATTCTCTTTATTAAACAAATTTATAATTATCCCGCTGCGTTTGTTTTTTTTTTATTTTTTTTTTTATTTTTTATTTTTTTTTTGTACTCATCATTGAATAAATGTGTGAGAGTATATTAATTTTTTTATTCCATTTAAAACATCTAAAGATACTCATTATATACGATATATAATTAGATGTTATATGATAATATGATATAACGTAACATAGGTTAGATGCAATGAGATATTTTGAATATGAGAAACACATAAACATTTGATCAGTTCATGTTTGTTTTTTTTTATCTTTATGTCCATTATTCGTGGTGGTGACGAGTATCAAGCATGTTCTTTAAAAATGCCTGCAAGGAATTTCTCCATTATTTATTCACTCTGACTACAATAAATATTTTATAGAAGTCCTTTGTAAAATGTTTATTGTACCTTCAAAAAGTTGTCTCAGTGAAATGTAAGCAAAACTTAAATTCATAATAGGAATTTTTTTTTTTTTTTTTAATCTTTGAAATTTTAATTGAATTCTTATAGGGTAGCGTACCAGTAAAACGGTGACTATGTAATTAATAATTGAAAATTTTTATATTATTTGTGCTCTCTTTATTTACCCAACATCAATTGTGGAGCCTGGTATGGTTTAGGTTTGTGCGAATGTATGTAAAATACGGAAGGGCTCAAACGCGTTTGTGTGTCCGTGTGTTTTAATATTCAAGCTATAAGTCGCGATTTTTAAGTAAATTTTGAGGGCATTTGGTACACCGATGTGCTTGGACCCAGCGACGAATGCTATTGAAAGTACTCCGAATCGGTCCAGTTTTCGATAACGAGTTTATTTTGAAAAGTCGTTTTATGCCAAAAAGTGGCAAATTTGAGAATTTCTCGACAAAAGTCACTGAGTAATAGTACTTCCGCATTTTACATGGATGTGAAAATTTTCAAACAGTTGAGGTAACACTGTCAAATAATTGCTCGTACGAAAAGTCAATCCTTATATGGTAACAAAGATTAATTTTCAATCTTTCGCAATACTAAATTGATAATGACATCAACCATACAAAATTAGGTCTGTTTTGTGGGTATCACCTCCTTAGAAGGTTTTTCAGCAAATTTAACCCCTTATGTGTCAAAGAGGCGTCGGTTTTGCACGGCTATAATATTCTGGTTTGTTTAAAACTAAATACCATATTGGACTTGACTCAAATCTTTAAATTGTCGCGATTAGAGTTCGTATACGATAATTCAATGCATATCGTTTATTCTAGGAAAGGAAACTCTTTAAAATTTTTAAGGCAATCGCAAATTTACGATCCTTCGTCTGCCAAAGCCAAAAGTTAAATGTTAAAAAATAGGTTAACAGCCAATCGTAGGAAGTTTGGCAAGTAAAAGAATTCGCATATATGCCAGAATAGATGTTCTGTTTCTAGGAAGGGTGCTACATATATAAACATTTTTAAGAAATGCAAATAAAATTGATGCTCTCCAAAAATCACATTCCAATAGCACGAGTCTAATCTCAAAAATATCTTGATAGTAGCGTTAAACCGCACAGCAAAACGCATTTTGTATAGCAATAGCAATAATATACTTTTCAAGACATATTTTGAAACAACTTAGTAACAAAGAAGTAAGAAAATTATATTCGGCGGAGACCGTATCTCGCATACCCATCACTATGCTTTTCGCATTCTGCTCTTCAAGTTCTTTTATTTGATACCCAAATCACAGGTATTATTAAAAAAAAATTAATCGCCGAGCCGACAACATTCATTTTAAAATTAACCCGTTTGCAGGCAGAGAACATATATATATCTT
>NW_024002891.1:0-3431 GCF_014805625.2 Glossina fuscipes
CAGCAACAGTGACAACAACACCAACAACAACAGCATCAACGACAACAATAGCAATAACAACACCACGAACAACAATATCAACGACAACAATAGCAATAACAACACCAACCTCAGCAGTGACAATATCAACGCGGGCAGCAACAGGCGCAACTATAACACCAGCAACGGATCAAGGCATCCCCGAGTACCGAAGCTTGGCACAGAGGATCGCGGACTACCAGCAGAAGCGACACAAGATTTTCGGCGCAGAAATTTTTAGAAGGCGAGCGCTCACGAGAAAGCATAGAAAGATTCTGATCTTACGCCAAAGGAGGAAGGCGTACAGGAGATTTCAGCAGAAGGAGATTTCAGCGATTGTTTCCCTAGAGCACGATGACAGGATGTTTGCTCGGACCAAGGTCGACAACACCGAAGTGACCGCCCTTCTGGACACAGGAGCCAGCGTGAGTTGTTGTGGGGCCGGAGCAACGAGATTCCTCGAGAATCGAAGACATCGAGTCGTTAGGCTGCAAAATCGACACGTAAAAACAGCGGATGGAAACAAGACGTCAGTGACGGGACTCATTACCCTACCCGTCGAGTGGGAGGGCGAAACCAGGAGTATTGAATTCTATATAGTACCAGAGTTGCGGCAGCAATTTTATTTCGGCATCGACTTCTGGAAAGCTTTTGGCTTATCTGTCGCTACCAAAGCAGACACTATTAAAGCTCCGAGTAAATGCCAAGTTTTAGACGCCATAAGGCAAGGAAACGATAACTCCAAGAGCTACCGAAACTCGTCACTTCAACTGACTGATGTAAAGCAAACCTCTCTAGGTGAAGGCAAGGAAACATTGCTACACAACACATGCGAAAAGTTCAGCGGATCTATTGAAATCACCTCGTCAACGTCGCCTTTACGTAATCAGCGTCAACAACCACAGCAGATCCAGCTCAACAACGCTGAAACGACAATAGCAGGAATAAGTCACCATAACCAGCTATTGCCTGCTGCGACAGCTATTAGCGACCGTGCTAGTCATGCTAATCAAAACAAACTGGCGAAACGTACACGCATCAGTGAAAATTTAAGTAGCCAACATAGTACACGGAAATCTTCAAGGCCTCATCCACCTGCAACTACCGTAAATGCAACAGCTCAGCATAGTAAATCTTGTTCTCAGCCTGCCCCGCAAGCGTACATAAACCAGGCTCCAATAAATCTAGCATCAAGCGGCCGCTCAACGACGATAAGCAGTGAATTCGCTTTCTCTACCAACACGGGTGGTGCAAGTAATAATGAGGGCAGCAGTAGTCGAACACCTTTCGACTTGGCCACGGAAGCGTTAAGAGGTTCACGACCCATAGATCGCGAAAGGTTGCTAAACTTGTTGCAAAGAATCGCAAATGAAAGTCAACAATATCGGATGCAAAATCTACTACTCAAAGGGTTTCTCGACTTACGGAATGAACAGATTAGACAGCTTAGCCACAAGGTGCAAGTTCGATGACACCAGCTAGAAGACAGCTAGCTAGCTAGTAGTATAACAAACCAAAGATATCCTCTTCTCTAAAACCTCTTGAGTATACACCGAAGTTGCCCGGCTAACTCAGTCGGTAGAACAGAGACTCTTAAACTCAGGGCGTGGGTCGAAGCCACACGTTGGTCCGTAGTAGTCGGCCGTCGAGGGTATAGTCGGTCTGTCCGCGGACTTTTTGACGTACACATTCCATATCGCAGGCGATATCGATGGGTCCGAGCTGTAACGGCCGCGAACAAACCTTGGGTAGGGTGTCTGTCGGTCTGTGTCAACCGCAAGCGGCGCAATAACGGCATGCCGTTAGACAAAATCATGCGATTTTGTGGTACCGCAAGTAAATCGCATGATCTTGCGGTATATGTGTTTATTTTTTTTCCTTTTTGATCTCCTTACTTACAAGTACAGGCAAAATCGTATGATTTTGCGGTACCTTTGCTTGCTTTTGCAAGTACAGGGAAAATCGTATGATTTTGCGGTACCTTTGCTTGCTTTTGCAAGTACAGGCGGAATCGTATGATTTTGCGGTACTCCTTTTTTTTTTCCTTTTGCTCTTGCAAGCATAGGCAAAATCGTATGATTTTGCGGGATCTATGCTTGCTCTTGTGAGAGTAGCGGCAAGCCGTTATAGAGAGAGCAACAGGAAGAAGAAGAGGGAAATGAAGTAAAAACGAGAAGTCTGTCTGCGTTTTAAAATTTAAGTTAGGGGAGAGAGAGTTAGTTGAGTTTGAGCCGAGGATTGAATTGGTTGTGATCGCACAACGTAAGTCCGCGAAGAAGTTTTGTTCAATTTTGATAGACATTTTTCTCTAAGGAGGAATAATTTAATAATGTGATGGAGTTAAGTTTTTTGGATTATTTTGCTTTTTTTCTGAAAGAAAAAGGTGATATCAAAAAGTATGTGTTGTTGGTTTTCTCTACTTTGCCTTCATTAAGCAAATAATGCAATTGTAATTAAATAGACGAAAAAAAAACGTTGGAGAAGTACAATTTGATGTGACGGAGATTCGCGTTGTTTTTTTTTCGATTCCAATATAAAGAAAAGGAAACTTTCCATTGTGTGCTATTGCACCTACGTACATATGAAGATTTATGCAAGAAAAGAACTTTACTAACGAAAGTCGAATTCTAGACATAAGTTTGTGTTACATACCTCAAACCCATGCATATGAATAATTATCAAAAAAAGATTCAAACATTGTATTTTATACGCAAGTCTAGAAGAAATCGAAAGCAACAAAAATGTAAGCGACTGAAAGCAATTAGAAGAATAACAAAAAAAAAAGGGGAGCAAAAATTAACAAAACGTAACCAATGTCGGCACTGCAAAAAAAAAAAGGAAAAAAACGAAATTATAAAGTAGAAAAATTTCATAAGTTTATTTTTTTTTGCTTTGATATATGTAAACCATTCAAAAAAAAAAGAAAAAAATAAAAGCAATGGAGAACATTTTAATATTCATAATGATCGAAAGAAATCATATTAATAAGTGTAGGAAGTTCGTATTGCAAAAGGAATAGTTGAATAAACGAAAAGATGTTAAGCAAAAGGCTAATAAGAAAATGAATTATGTTTATGTACAACATACCGAACAAAAATGTATTAAGAAACTAAACTGTACAGTATACCTACATGTATATATATTCCTGTGTGTATCTGTTAATAAAATTTCAAAACGGTTTCTGGTGATTGATTGACCGAACATTTTTGCAAGTTCATTTTTCTAAACTCGATAGGGGTTTACCGAGTCCAATTGCACGCCTAGGAAGCGCAACAACACGCAGTTTGAAAAAGATTGACGGGTTTGATTGTATTCTGTACCTGTGAAGCAAAAGGGTTTACGTGTTTACCGGTACAACTGAGTGGATGGAAAGGCAGTGACGTCCACGGAAAGATAAGGAAATATGTTTTGAT
>NW_024002892.1:0-1431 GCF_014805625.2 Glossina fuscipes
TTTTTTTGTTATCGGAATCGTAAATAATGTACGTCCTTGAAAGAATCCTTTTTGGTTTGGTGATAAAGATGTGTGTAATGAAGAGATGTGTTCGTGGGAATTTGTGTAGAGACATGCATGCACGATCGTGTTTCTTTTGTAATATTTTTTTATTATCGGAATCGTAAGTAATGTGTGTTCTTGAAGGAATCGTGTTTTGGTTTGAAGAGAAGTGTTTGTGTGAATCTGTGTAGACATGTGCATGCACGTTCATGCTTCTTTTTTCATGTACTTTTGTGAAGGGAATCATAAATAATTTTCGTTTGTGTAGGAGGATGTGTGTAATGGAGGTAAGATTTATTGGAGATAAGTGTTTGTTAGCGTGATATGAAGGAGTGTAATTGTAGAGGGAGGGGCTTGATGAAATGTGATCGCTGGCGTTGGAATCCGTGTTGTGAGGGTAAGTGGAGTGTCATGTGGAATGTGTAGTAGACGTGAGGGATGATGTGTGAGTGTGTGTTTTTTTTTTTTTTTTTTGTTTTGCTCTGTGAGCTAGAGGTAGAAAATCTTCGAAAGATACTGCTGAGTCTTAGTAGCAGCATGCACGATTCGCCATCCCTGGCGCATACGTACTAAAAACTACCCCCCACACACACTTCGTCTATTACTCTCCCCCGCGGGACCACTGTTAGGTATTACTTCGCGGGGGCTGGTTGTCGCTAGCACGCTCCTGATGGTGGGACCTCAGTGGAATGCACTATCGGCTTCCACTCCCTCTGCTCTCCACCCGTTGTCTCTCCAATCGTCGCAACTCCACGAGCGTATTGCTGGCGAATGCGTCTACGGTGTTCCAAGCTGCTGCACTGCCAACCATTGCGCTTGTTATCTCGTTAGGTGGCAATTGACGCCGCCCATTCTCGAACCTGCTGCAGTAGGACATTACGTGTTCTGCGTCCTCCTCTATATCCTCGCATACCGGGCAGTTAGGCGAACTGTCGTGCCCGAATCTGTGTAGATATTTCCGGAAACAGCCATGGCCAGTCAGAAGCTGGGTTAAGTAATAGTTTACTTCTCCCTGCCGTCTGTCAACCCAACGTCTTATGTTAGCGATAAGAACGAACGTCCATCTTCCTTTGGTCGTTCTTTCCCACCTCGACTGCCAAATCCTTAACGAGGCCATCCGCTCCTCGCTTCTTGTAACGTGTGAGGAGAGCTCGTTGCCGCGACGCCGTTTGTAGATGCGGCTCATCTCATCGGCCAGAATGTCGATTGGCAGAGTGCCAGCTAGCACTAGCGCTGCCTCTTCCGACACGGTACGGAATGCGCAAATCTGCCTCAGGGCGCTAAGGCGATATTTTGCCGCCATCTTTCGGTACACTGCCTTCACCTTCAGTGCACTGGCCCAAACTGGGCTTCCGTACATTATGACTGAGGTTATCACCTTGGCTATAA
>NW_024002893.1:0-3382 GCF_014805625.2 Glossina fuscipes
AGTCGAAAAGTTAATATGGTGATTGTTAAAGATGCTTATCCTCTCCCCTTCATTGACGGTATCTTAAGCAGACTACCAAGAGCTTATTACGGGATTAGATCTAAAAGATGCTTTTTGGCAGATTCCCCTGGATGCTGAATCTAAGGAAAAGACCGCCTTCACAGTGCCAGGTCGTCCGCTTTATCAATTTACGGTTATGCCTTTTGGTTTATGCAACGCACCTCAAACGATGTCGAGACTCATGGATAAAGTTATCCCGAATGAGTTGAAAACAGAAGTTTTCGTTTATCTTGATGATTTGCTGATAGTTTCGAACGAATTTGTTCATCATCTGGAGGTATTGAAATTAGTTGCAAAAAGATTTAGGGAGGCTGGATTAACAATAAATGTGGAAAAGAGCAAGTTTTGTATGGAAGAAATCAAATATCTAGGCTATATAATTGGAAAAGGAATGATAAGAACCGATCCTGAGAAAATTTCTTCAATACGAGACTTTCCAATTCCGAAATCCATAAAAGAGGTAAGACGATTTTTGGGAATGACTGGCTGGTATCGTAAGTTCATTGGAGATTACGCTATTATTTCGACACCGTTGTCTGATCTTACAGGGACTAAACGAAAGTTCCTTTGGACATCAGAAGCACAGAAAGCATTCGATGTGCTGAAAACTAAGTTAAATAATGCTCCTGTTCTTCACAGTCCTGATTTTTCGAAAACGTTTGAAATTCATTGTGACGCAAGTAATACTAGGGTTGGCGGGGTGTTGATACAAATGAAAGAAGAAGCCGATGAGTTACCAATAGGCTTTATGTCAAAAAAGTTAAATAAGGCTCAACGTAATTACACAGTCACTGAGCAAGAATGCTTAGCTGCGGTACTAAGCGTAAAAAAATTTAGGCCGTACATTGAAAATTATGAATTTACAATAAATACCGACCATGCTTCCTTGAAATGGTTGATGTCCCAAACTGAACTTCCTTCACGCTTAGCCAGATGGTCACTTAAATTACAAGCCTTTAATTTCAAAATTATTCATCGCAAAGGTAAGCTTAACGTTGTACCTGATGGAATATTTGTTGACTTGGAATGTCCTTATTTTGAATCAAACGAATATTTAAATTTGATCAAGGAATTTCAAGAAAACCTCTCGAGTTTCCCAGATATCAAAATAACGGAAGGCCGAATTTATAGACGTAGCAACAGTAAACAAAACGACGCCTTGCATGACGAATTTTCCTGGAAGCTCTGGTTACCAAGAGAAATGACGAATGAAGCATTATGGCGCGCCCATGCAGATTGTTTGGCTGCGCACGCTGGAATGAATAAAACCTTGGAAAATTTGAGAAAATACTATTATTGGCCTGGTATGGTCATCAGTGTTCGTGACTTTATTAACTCTTGTGAAGCCTGTAAAGTTAACAAGCATCCTAAACAAATTCTCCGACCACCCAAGGGTAAAATGGCAGACACAGACCGGTTTCTACAAAGACTTTATGTCGACTTTGTTGGTCCTTATCCCCGCTCTCGTAGGGGAAATATCGGAATACTGGTAGTATTGGATCACTTTTCCAAATTTCCTTTTATCAAACCTGTCAAGCGACTCAGTACTGAGGTGGCATGTAAGGTAATAGAAGAAGACGTATTCCATACCTTTGGAGTGCCGGAGACTGTTGCAAGGGATAACGGAGCTCAATTCGTTGCAAAGAAATTCAAATCTCTGCTTTCACGTTATAATGTGAAACAAATTTTCACTGCAGTTCATTCACCTCAAGCCAATTCATCGGAACGAGTCAACAAAACTATAATAACAGCAATGAGGTCTTATGTGAATGCAGATCAGAAGAATTGGGATTAAGAACTGAGTGGTATAGCTTGTGCTTTGAGGTCGAGCATTCATTCTGCGACCGCTAAGGAACCGTATTATGTTGTATTTGGTCAACACATGGTTACCAACGGTAAAGCTTACTCCCTATTGCGGAAGCTTAAACTTCTGGATGATCATTCATTACGATTATCTCGTGAGGATTCAGTTCAGTTAACAAGACGATTAACTAAACATCAAAGAGCAAAGCAATTTAACAGGAACGAAAAGAGCTACAACTTAAGATCCACGGTGGTGAATTTTGGTGAAGGCCAAGAAGTTTACCGAAGAAATTTTAAACAATCCAGCTTTGTTAAATGTTATAACGCTAAACTTGGACCGGTTTTTGTCAAAGCTCGGATACGAAGAAAAATTGGAAATTGCTGCTATGAGTTGGAAGATCTGCAGGGTAATGTTGTGGGAGTTTATCATGCTAAAAATATTAAGCAGTGACGGTTGTGATCATTTTTCGTTGTGAAAAATAAAAAATTAGAAAAAATAATGAAAAAATGAGTCTAAATTAATTGTGCAAACAAAAAAAGCAAAATTTATGGTTGATTAATATAAAAGACGTATATTGCCGAAAACATTGAAGAAATAATGGACTACGTTGCATATGTGAAGATACAAGTGGCAGCAGTTTCAAATTAGATTTAACATTATTTTTATTGTTAATATAGATTATAATTCTTAATTTTATTGTAATCTTAATTTTGAGTCTGATACACAATTGACACTATTAGGTTAAGACATTTATAACAATAACACTTTAATAAAATATGTGAAAACTAATTATGTTGTTTTGATACTTGCTGGCGAAGTAAACGAACACTTAACACACTCACATACATTACACAACCACTTACATCTTATAAATTTATAAAGATTCTATAGGGCAAAATTTCGTTCATGAGCCCCCTCCAAGTTCGGCGAGCTAGACAGATATCGATAAGAGCCCATTGAGCATGCTTAGTATGCTACAGGGGCAAGTCTAGAAAATTTAATTGTTTAATTAAAGGATTCATTGCTCTTCACGTGAATTCGTTAAAAATAACTACAAATTAGACTTTGTTGTGAAATAAAGCCTTAATTTTTATGAGAACCGTGGCAGCGTCCAAAAACATAGACCTATGTAATGCAGATTGGATGTATGGACCGACTTTCAGCATAACGTATTAAAAACTAGGCGTACTTGGCGTGTTAATGCTGTTAAAAGTTTATCTGCTGGTTTACTAGTCAAGTTTTAATCGGAAATTAGCCTGAAATAGATGTCAGATCCTAGAATTTTTATTGGCGCCCAACGTGGGGCATAAATTAGTATTATTATAAAGTAAAAGACCCCTTCACGGCTTGGTTGTGCACATGATCATCCATCCATATGAGGATCGTTGTATAGCGATACGTACGACGTATGCCAAGTCCAACATTCAGCAAAGTTTATTGTAACATATAACATGTAGGTTGCGTTATAAAAATCATTAAAAATACACAGTATACTGAATTTCTCAGCATAATTACACT
>NW_024002894.1:0-6545 GCF_014805625.2 Glossina fuscipes
CTTCCTGTTGCTCTCTCTATAACGGCTTGCCGCTACTCTCACAAGAGGAAGCATAGATCCCGCAAAATCATACGATTTTGCCTATGCTTGCAAAAGCAACAGGAAAAAAAGGAGTACCGCAAAATCATACGATTTTGCCTGTACTTGTAAACAAGGAAATCAGAGAAGAGTAAAATAAACATATCCCGCAAGATCATACGATTTATTAGCGGTACCACAAAATCGCATGATTTCGTCTAACGGCATGCCGTTATTCCGCCCCTTGCGGTTGACACAGACCGACAGACACCCTACCCAAGGTTTGTTCGCGGCCGTTACAGCTCGGACCCATCGATATCGCCTGCGATATGGAATGTGTACGTCAAATAGTCCGCGGACAGACCGACTATACCCTCGACGGCCGACTACTACGGACCAACGTGTGGCTTCGACCCACGCCCTGAGTTTAAGAGTCTCTGTTCTACCGACTGAGCTAACCGGGCAAATTCGGTGTCCCCACCGGGGATCTCAGATAGAAAAAATATCTTTTGCGTGATACACTCCTAGTTTCCGTCCTGTCTCGGTACTAAGCTCATACAGGGAGCTCCCTATCGCCTTCGTGACTACACACCTGACGTTCCTTGGTGCTAACTTTGCATTGTACCCTTCCGCCATGTTGCTGAGCCTAAAATTCTTCCGGTATACTACCTGTCCTACTTTAAACTGGACTGGCTTGCTTCGCATGTCGTAGGTTCGTCGGTTTCTTTCGTACGCCTGCGTCAGCTTTTTGGAGATGGCTTCCCTTAAGAGACCTAATTTTTCAGGTATAAAACTAATATTGGCATCATTGCCCCTGACTCCCTCTAACTTCCGCGCTACCTTGTATGAGTACCCGTGCTGCATCATGTTTAGCCCGAATAGTGCATAGAAGGGTGTCATACCTATGGCACTATGTACTGCGCTACGTAGCGAAAAGGCGACGTTGGTAAGGTGAATGTCCCACGTCTTCTGGTCTTCCGCGACATACGATCGTATTGTTTGCAGCACGAACCTATTGACTCGTTCAGCTGCATTCGCTTGTGGTGCACAGAAGGCTGTCCTGATGTGTTGCACATCATATTTCTGCAGAAATTCTTGAAAAGCTCCTGAAACAAACTGTTTGCCATTATCAGAATGTACCATTTCTGGCACTCCAAATACGTGGAACACGTCTTGCTCCAAATACCTGATCACTCCCACAGCACTAGCTTTCTTCATCGGCTTTAAAAGCACGAACTTGGAGAAGTGATCCAGGCAGACGAATATGCAAGTGTTGCCGTTTCTTGTTCTCGGATATGGTCCCATGAAGTCGATGTAGATACGCTGAAACGGTCTTTCCGCGACTTGTTGTCTACCCATCGGGGGCCTTTGTGTTCTACCAGTCTTGCTGCAACAGCACACCTCACAGCTCCGCATCAGGTCTTTCACTTCGATTGCCATGCCAGGCCAGTAATATCTTTCTCGTAGACGCTGCAAGGTCGTGTGTATTCCTCCATGTCCTGCCGATGGCGACGTATGCGCTGCTGCCACTAATCGCGGTCGCAGTTCTTTGGGCACCCACAACTTCCACGCATTGTCATCTTCGATTTCGTCACCCGTGCCAAAACAGGTTTTTTTGTAGACTAGCCCTTCAGACACGCAGATGTCTGGGCGTTTATCTCCATTTTCTATGATTGTATGTTTTAACTGGTTGTACTCTTCAGAGGCAAAATGCGGAGAGTCTAGGTCGATGTCAAGTAACCGGTCATTACTTTCTACTATCTCGCTTAAATCCATCCGCGACCATACGTCTGGCACAACATTCCGACTGCCTTTCCTGTGTTGGACTGTGAAGTCAAAGGCTTGCAGTTTGAGGCTCCACCTCGCCAATCTACCTGACAGGTCCTTGTGCGACATGAGCCATTTCAGGCTAGCGTGGTCGGTAATGATGGTGAAGGGAAGTCCCTCGATATACGGCCGGAATCTCTCGACGCATAGTTTGGCTGCTAGGCATTCTAGCTCTGTTACCGTGTAATTTTTTTGTGCTCTATTCAGCTTTGCTGACACGTATGCAACAGGCCTTTCGTTCCCTTCGTTGTCTCTTTGAGCCAGGACTCCTCCCACGCCCTCTCTTGATGCATCGCACTGTACGTAGAAGTGTTTTGTAAAGTCCGGCGTAACCAAGACTGGAGCTGTGATGAGACTTTCCTTTAGCTGATCGAACGCTTCTAAGGCTTTTTCTGACAAGGCGAAGTTTTTCACCCGTTCTTTTGTAAGACAGTCATGTAGGGGTCCTGCTATTGTCGAGTAGTTGGAAATGAAACGGCGATACCAGCTCGTCATGCCAATGAACCTCCGGAGCTGCTTTGGAGTTTTCGGCACTGGGAAATCGGTCATGGCCTCTACCTTGGCAGGATCTGTTTTTAGCTGTCCGTTGCCTACTATGAAGCCGAGGTATTTCACTTCTTGGTAACAAAATCTGCTCTTGCCAACGTTGATCGTGAGGTTGGCATCTTTTAGGCATTTGCGTACCATGGCTAAGTACAAGAGGTGGTGGTTGAAGTCGGGTGAGCAGACCAACAGATCGTCCAGGTACACGAAGACGTTTTCCCGGAGGCAGCCTGGTATAACCTTATCCATCAGCCGGCACATGCGCTGCGCTGCGTTGCACACGCCGAATGGCATCACCTTAAACTGGTACAGCGGCCTCCCTGGCACCATAAACGCTGTTTTTTCTCTTGATTTCTCCTCCAACGGGATTTGCCAGAAAGCATCCTTGAGGTCAATTGCTGAAATGTACCGGGTGTCTTGCAGTCGACTGAGTAATCCTTCCATGTGTGGTAGGGGGTAGGCATCTTTGATCGTCCGTTCATTCACCTTACGCGCATCTAGGCATAAGCGGTTTCTCACCCTTCCGAACTAGAGTCATTGGGGAGCTCCAGCTACTATTGCTCTCTTCGATTACTCCCATCGCTAGCATCCGATCCAGCTCACGGTAGACCAGCTGCTGTATTGCTGGTGAAATGGGGTAATGTCGCTGCTTCACGGGTACGTTGTCTTCAGTAACGGTGATTACATGTTGCTCTACGTGGGTTTTACCGAGCCCAAGCTCCTCGAACGATGGAAAGGTTGCAATGACCTGGTTGAGGAAGCTTTGCTGAGTTTCAGTCAACTGGTGAGGTGAGTTCAAGTACCCTGCCGGTTTACCGTGCTCTTGCCTTACCGAGTCTACAGCCTGGCTTTGACTTGGGGCATTAGGGGTGGTGCCTGCCCTCGAGGCGACAGCTAGGCCAAAAGCCTTCCAGAAGTCTATGCCGAAATAAAATTGCTGCTGCAAATCTGGTACTATATAGAATTCAATACTCCTGGTCTCGCCCTCCCACTCGACGGGTAAGGTAATGAGTCCCGTTACGGATGTCTTCTTTCCGTCTGCTGTTTTCACGTGTCGATTTCGCAGCCTAATGAGTCGATGTTTTCGATTCTCAAGGAATCTCGTTGCTCCGGCCCCACAACAACTAACGCTGGCTCCTGTGTCCAGAAGAGCGGTTACTTCGGTGTTGTCGACCTTGGTCCAAGCAAACATCCTGTCATCGTGCTCTAGGGAAACAATCGCTGAGATCTCCTTTTGCTGAAACCTCCTGTACGCCTTCCTCCTTTGGCGTAAGGTCAGAATCTTTCTATGTTTTCTCGTGAGCGCTCGCCTTCTAAAAATCTCTGCGCTAAATATCTCGTGTCGCTTCTGCTGGTAGTCCGCGATCCTCTGTGCTAAGCTTCTGTACTCGGTGATGTCTTGATCCGTTGCTGGTGTTATCGTTGCGCCTGTTGCTGCTCGCGTTAATATTGTCACTGCTGTGGTTGGTGTTGCTTTTGTGGTTATTGTTGGTGTTGTTGTTGCTGATGTTGTTGCTGATGTTATTGCTGTTGTTGTTGATGTTATTGCTGTTGTTGTTGATGTTGTTGTCATTGTTGTTGCTGCTGTTGTTGTTGTTGTTGTTGCTGTTATTGCTGCTGTTTCGGGTGACGTCTCGTCTGGCAGGAGTTCCCGACTTGCCTCGCCAGCCTGGTGTTTTCCGATGCGGATAAAGCGCCGTAGCTCTCATTGTGGAAGGGACACCTGCAACGATTTTCTCGGGTGCCTTCCGCTGGATTTTTTAGAAAATAATCTCCCGGCATCCCGCACACATAGCATATCATCAGATGGAACGGTGACTGGCAGAAGGCAATGCTCTGCACTGTCCTCACTGCGGTCGCTGGTGCTGGTGTGGTGGTATGGTGCTGGGGTGTTACTACTGCTGCTGTTGCCTCTTGTTTTGGCTGGCCTGCACGTGACGTTGCTGGTTGCATGTGGTGCCGCTCGTTCGGAGGCTTACTTGTATTGCCGGTGCTAACCCATCTTTTGTCGTATTTCACAGCCCCGCCGTTTCCGCGTTGCCTGTCGCTGCTTGGGCTATGCCGCGCCGCTAGGGCTTCAACTGCTTCGCGATGCACTCCGTCACCATTTTCACCTTCATGTCCGATCTCGCTTACGTGTTTCGGCCTGCTTCTACTTTCTCTCAACAGCTTTTCTGCCCTCTTGCATTCGGATTTGAATTCGCCAATGCTTTCTACTTTGGTGGCGAAAATCAGTGCGGCCAGACTGGGCTTAACGTTGGACTACATTATTTTGATCATTTCTGCCTCAGGGATCTTTCTGCGTAGGCGGAATGTTAGGTCGTGTATCTCCGCGTAATAGTCCTCGAAGGTCTCGGCGTTCTGCTGCTTCCGCTCCATGATTTCTCTAATCAATTCGTAATCAGAGTCTGCGGTCTTGAATTGATTGAGGAGCTCAGCTTTTAGCGCGAAATAATCAAAAGTGACGTCTCCTTCTCTATCCTCCAGCAGCTGCCAATACCATTTGCTGGCTTGACCGGTCACTAGACAGTGAAACTCGGCAAATAATTCCTCATGGCTTATCTGGTGCTGCTGCCTGAGCCGTTCCACTCGGAACACAAAGCTCTCGACCGTAAGACCCTTACCAGAGCCGTCGAATTTAACGTGCCAGCGATTGAGGTCTATGTTCCGCCTCCGGGCGTTTTCATCGCTGGTCCGCTGTTGTCCTGTCTGCTGGTCGTGGTGGTGACTGCCGCTAGGCTGCGCTACTGACTGAGGTGGCATTTGCTGTTGTGGTGTTGAAGTCGATGCTGCCATTAGAAAATTTTGCGTCCCTTCGTTGTCTCGTAATTGGGTTCGCTGCGTTGCTGCGGACTTCTCTTGCTTTAGGTGGCTTATTTCTTGGATACAGCTTAGGAGCATTTCGTGTTGTTGCTTTAGCATGCTTGCTAGGTCTAGATCCGAGCTAGCTGTTTCTCCTGCTGGGCCTGGTTGGCGGTGACCGCTGCGACCATCACCTGCGATGTTGCCACTGGCGTTGTGAGTGATGTCTGTAGTTTCGTTGTCTGACATTTTGAAAAGGTGGTTCAGCTTTCTGCTGAGGCTGTTAAAAAGTGATGCTGCACTGCTATCTGCAGGATACTCTACTGTGGTGTAGTTTCCTCCGAGCTGGTATCGCTGGAATACTGGATCCAATCGGGTCGCCAGGGACTCGTCTACCGTTTGCGAAGCGTGGGCTGGATTGAAGCTTGGGTTCATACCAGGTTAGACCCCCCCGATTGCTACGTTTTCCGCCCTACTGCTATCGTACAACAGGTAAAAGCGTAAATCTTTGCAAAACTCCCCGAAGACAATACCCTAGAACCGCTAGGACTAGGCGAAAAAAATTCGAAGAAAAACTACCAATTTGCCCCCCTTTCTTAAACCAACAATCCGATCTCGTAGTCGTAACTTAGTACAAACGACAAAAAAGAAACAGAAGCAGAACAATCAATAGAAACAAAGAAGCAATTAATGTGGCAAAACTGACCACCAAGACAAGAAAGAATCAAAACAAGCAAAGCGCTTACAGCATTCGTTGTTAGAAATTTTCTGTATGCTTATTCTATTGTGGAAATGTTTCTTTCTTTTCTTTATATCTTTTCGTTTACAATCAATGCTTAAGAATATTTCTTTTCCTTTTTTTTTTTTTTTTTTTTTTTTTTTATTTTATTATTTTTATTTGTTTTTTTTAAATTTATATACTAAAAGGATATTACTTATAAAATAGTGGTTATAAATAAATATATTAATAACAAAGGTTATAAATTAAGAAAAGCCTCTGGGGACTTGTTTTTTTTTTTCTTTTCCTGACTCCCGTGCTGCAGCTGAAGCACGGCGTGGGTGTGCACATGAGGTCCCGTTTCACACCCCACAACAATTGACTTCTCTTCCCTCCTGAACAGTCGATCCCTATCGTGTTTTACATGCACGATTTGGTGGGCGTACCGCTCAAGAACCCCCCTTTATATTGCCGCCCTGCCCAACAGATCCACGCCTGAGCGACAGAACTGCGCTAACAGTTTGGCGAACCCCCCTTTATATTGCCGCCGTGCCGAACAGATCCACGCCGGAGCGACAGAACTGCGATAACAGTTTGGCGAACCCCCCTTTATATTGCCGCCCTGCCCAACAGATCC
>NW_024002896.1:0-1297 GCF_014805625.2 Glossina fuscipes
TTAATTTTACCTATTATCATTATTATAAAAACTTCAAATCTAATATATTGAACTATATCATCTATTATTTTTATTATTATTTTATTACTAGGACTATATCATGAATGAAATCAAGGAATATTAAATTGATCTAAATAAAGGTTGTAGTTAAATTAACGTCTAACTTGCACTTAGAAAATATTGATTAATCAATCTACCTTGAATATGAAGCGATATATTGCAATTAGTTTCGACCTAATCTTAGGTATTCTTTAACTGAAACCAAATAGAGGTATATCACTGTTAATGATAAAAATGAGATAATCTCCAGTTAAAGAAGTATGAAGTTCAAGTAAAAGCTGCTAACTTTTAACTTTTAATGATTAAACTCCATTTATACTTCTTTATTTATGTAGTTTAAAATAAAACATTACATTTTCATTGTAAAAATAAAAGGTAATTTTTATAAATTACTAAATTTAATTCAATAATTTACTTATTTTTAACCTAAATAATAATTTTAATAATTATAAATCTATTTGTAATAGTTTATATAAATTTCTTATTACTAAAATTAATTCAATAATATTCAAAGATAAATTATCTCCTTAACATCTTCAATGTTATGCTCTTTATAAGCTATTTGAATTAAGTAAATAATATTAACATATAAATAACAATTACCCATAAAACAAAACTTAACAAATAAATTTTTAAATTATTATTTTGTATTAACTGATTAATTTGAGATAAATTAACTAAATTTTTATATAAATTTTGCCCTCCTAAAAACTCTGACCAACCTTGATCAAATGACTTTAAAACTATTTTACCTGTAAATAAATAATTATTAATAATTCCATAAGTAGAAATATAAGGTATAAATCATATTCTACCTAAAAAATAAGAAGTTTTATATAAAAATACAGATTTATTAAAAAAAAATAAAGTCACATTAGAAATTATATACCCAATAAAACCCCCTACAAAACATACAAACAAAGTTAATAATTTTAAATATAAAGGCAATAATACTATTAAAGGTCTAGGAAAAATTATTCAACTTAATATTCTTCCTCCTACAATTCTTATAAATAATAATCCTATTATTCTCTTTAATATAATTAACCCCTCATCATTCAAATAATTTACTGAAAAAAAATTTAATTCTCTAGTTATTGAATAATATACTAACCGAAATGAATAAGAAACAGTCAACCCTGTAGAAAAAAAGAAAAGAAAAAAAGAAAAGTAATTTACTATTGATAAGGATACTATCTCCAAAATTATATCTTTAGAATAAAACCCTGCTAAAAAA
>NW_024002897.1:0-108 GCF_014805625.2 Glossina fuscipes
AGCTTTCGTTCCCCCGCAAACATTAATTCTCTTAAACGCTAGAATTAAGAATAAATTCCTTATAATGATTTTAATCGGTTTTTTTTTTTTTTTTTTTTTTTTTTTTTT
>NW_024002897.1:208-8161 GCF_014805625.2 Glossina fuscipes
CATTACGAGAAAAAAGAAAGAAAAAATTACGAAAATCATATAATAAATCTTAATTGCTTAAAAAGTTGCCATTTATGTATTTCCATACAAGGATTAGATTGGGTCTTATAAATATTGACAAATTAAGTGTACAGCTATACGCTTTAGCTCTATATATGGGCAGAATAACCGAACTTTGCATCATTTGTTTGTTTCTTGCAATCGCAACTTCGAAGTTGCGAACAAACATAATATCAAAATATTATTTTTCCTTTCTTCAAATTGATTACGCGACATATAACCATAAACTTATGGTAATGTCTCCTTATAATAATATAAGCCATCTCTAGTTTACATTTTAACCGTTTGGCCTACAATCACGTGTCAGACGTGCGGTAACGAAATTGTGCCATAAGCGTCTTATATGTATTAAAATTCCTCCGAAACATTATTTATTATTTCACACGATTCATTTTGGTTCACCGAAATATTATTATTATTATTATTATTATTATTATAAATTTAGCCAATGAATAAATTCTAAGACTAAAATCTTAAAGCACTAGCATCTAAGGCTTACGACTTTGAGATTTGAATCCACGACCATTGAGTTGCTAGTGGGGACCCTTGCCTACTCGGGCCACTCAGACGGATTCACCGAAATATACATGTCGTGAAATGCGTAGATTTTGCGCAAGTTCGAGTGCACGGCCTAACAACTAAATAGCACGGCTGATCTCGACTGACTGATCCTGTTTACTATGGCTCGCACAATCCGCAAATACTGTGTAGTCCAAAGGGTTTATGAACACACACATTTTTGCGATGATTGGATGAAAATATGCAGCGTAAGACAAACGTAGTTTTTCTCTTTAAGATTCTATTGGTTTTATAAAGGGCTTGTGTCACCTGACTAACATCTGATTGCTTTCGGGGATATTGAAAGATACTTAAAATTACTTCTTTTTTTTTATTATTATTATTTTTACTTTTTTACACCCTGCACCACTTGTCGTGCCGAGGATTATTAAGTTTGTGCCGATATATACAACACCCAGAAGGACTTGAAGTCGAGTCACCTTTTATTATACCGATCGATTTAGATACACTTTTCGCATTGGTTTAAGCTTGTCTGTCCGTCTGTCTGTCTGCCTTGTTATTTTGTATTCAATCGACAAGTCGTAATTTTGGAAATGTTTTGATGAAATTTCGTACGCACCGAAGTACTATTGTAAATGGATATTCGGATCAAACAAGTCGCTCGACCACTGCCCATATAAAGTTTTTATTCTGCAAAGTGTCGGTGACCCATTGCAGTGATTTTGTTTGTTAAATTTAATTTGTTTTTTTTTTTTTTTTCTCGTTATCTATGTTATGCGATTTATATGACAAAGAGAAATTTATCCTATTAGCAGGTAATACTTACAATTCCTTTTCCATATTCTAAACTGATGATATAAAAAGCACGAGCAGAAGCAAAATATCATAGAAATAAAAATCAAAGTCAACACTACACCAATCCACACCTCATTCATAAATTTATCATATTCCAATTGCTTTTGTATCTCTTCCATGGCACTATAACCGGGTGATGTATCGATCACAATATGATTTGGTATCACGTTCGCGTTCATTTGATTTGAATTTGATGATAAACTATTAACAGGTTTCTGATAGTTCTGCATTTGTATGGAATTGAGAAGTGTGGCACCTAATTTATGAAGGAAATCACTAGCAGCCGACTGATTAGGAATTGTCGTGCTTGAAAGCTGATTATGCGAAATAGAATTCGATGAATTTTCCAATGTGTTCTGCGCATAATTATCGATGTGTACATCTTGTGGTAACTGGAATTGCAATGAACGTGTTAAAGTATCCATAACGCCGTTTTAATTAGTTGTCTTTTTGTCTATTATTATTATTATTATTATTTTATTTTTTATATTTTTTTTATTCTTTCAATGCATATATATGTGTATACTCTATTAACGTTATGCTGAACACGCCAAGCAGTTAAAAGTAAGTAAGAAATATTTCACTTATGTATTTTCAAGTTAAGCGACAGAACACGCACATACGATTTAATGCTTAGAAGTCTTTCAATAAAACTGAATAAACTGAACGTTAAGATCGCAAGGCACTTTATAGTCTCATGCAAATAAACACAAGCCATCTGTGAGTAATTGATTTGTTGCTCTCTCACATTCTCTTCTTTTAAAATGATCTCGAAAACAAAAAATATAAATGAAAAGATTCGGCTCAAGATTTCATGCATGCCATGGCATACACATAACATCTCTTTCTGTACTATTTTTCTTTACACTCTTCTCTTCCATAATAACAATTTTGTTTTCTCTCTCTCTCTCTTAGTTTGTTTTTTTCTCGTTCATCGACGATCTTAAATGTGGTTTTTTTCCCCATTTCTATTTATTTAAACGTTTTAAACGCTTGACGCTCGGTTGCGCATTTCATTACCTTCACATAAAAATTTCAACTTGCCTTCTGTTTTCAAAAAAAAAAAAAAAGTAAATATATATATATATATATATATGTGTGTGTGTATATAATTATATACAATACTTATTTTACCATACCCTCATTAATTTTTTATGTTATATGAGCATAAAATGCTCGTTTGCACATATGCAAGTAACTATAAAAAGAACATATTTATATATATAGTATACGTGCGCATGTAGATGTACGTGACCGTATGTTTATATGCATGTGTGTATCTTTGGTTCTTTTAAAATTTCTAAAACTTCTGCTCACATTTCGTCATACATATATATATAATGCAACCAAAAACTGTTTGTTAATTTACTTACATTTGGTATTCTTTCTCTCTCTCTTTCTCTCTTTCTGTCTCTCTCTCTGTCTCTCTCTGTATACGAGTTATATTTACTTAAAATTACAAAATAATTGCAAAAGGAAGAGGGCAACCAACCAATGCCTAAATAATATATTAATCATATTATTTTACCAAATTATTGCATCTAATGTAGCCTTTAATTTCCTCCTTCTTCTTCCATTTCGTTTTCATTTCAAGACTTTACATTACTAGACTAAGAAGAATGCATCCAAATCATTTTACATAAAATTTAACACACAAATATCGGAACAGAGATTCTCATATATGTCAGCGAAGATGTACGCAATCAATAAATATTTAATGCTCGGATATTGTTTTGTTCATTGTCTTTACAGTGAAGATGTGGCGAAAAGTCAAATTTTGAATTCCGCAAAAAAAAAAAAAAAATCGATTTTGTTATATTAAGATTATCTGAAAGTATTTTTTCAAGTAGCTGCCCCATAAGGAGAAGATATTTACAAATACTTAAAATGCCATAAACGTGAAGGGGAAAAAAAAAAGAAAAGAAAAGAAAAAAAAAAAGCAAACAAAACAAAGCAGAAATAAAACAAATAATAATTAATTTAAAAATAAATAAAATAATATATGTTAAAATAAAATAAAGATGGGTTTAAAAATAAACACATTTTACGAAATTTAATTACAGGAACGACTGAATCGATCATTGACTGATTGATTGCGTTGACAATGATTATGACAATAATAATACAGAGCACAGGTACATGTACATGTAAAATGTACTTAATATTCTAATGCATATATGTTATTTATATATACAAAAAAAAAAAAAAAAAAAAAAACAATTGAGTTCACCCGCTTACAGCCGTCTCAGAAACAATTTTCTTTCAAAAATCATCGTTTTAGTCAAAAAGTGTGACATTTCAGATTTGATCTCATTCTTAATTGTCACTGTAGCATAAGCTTTCTTAAAGCTTCCCCTTGTCAATTAATTAATTCTCAAAAATTATATATAAAGCAATGAAATGATCGCTGAAAAGAAAGGGCAACCTATGGCTCAGCATAAGTTGATGAAGGATATTATATAACAATATATAATTGAATTATTATATACGATTTCCGATCGAAGGTAAAGCAAATCGATCGAAATTATGATCTAGTTTTTGATTATCCCCAGGAGAAGGTGTAACTGCTACATAAGCTGAGTGCCAAAGGAAATTCTGACAATATGACAAATGCCGTTAAGCGTTATTTTTTCTTAATTAACTTGCCCCCCGCAATGAAGAATAGTGAAAGCCCAAGTCGTTTTAGATCAATATTCGTTATAAGTTAATTGGATTAGTTCTCGTTACGATATCAGCACCATTTTGAAGTCTGTTTTGTAACCTTCAACTACAATTGTAAATGCCAAGTTTCAGCTGTCCATAAGCATTTTAACAAAAGCTATTATAAATAATTTGTTTTGAAATATTGCCGTAAGCATTTCAGCGAGAGATGATAAATAAGCCGAATATTGGGGAGAGAAACTATTCGAGATACTTTTTTTTATTAAGTTAATAGATGCATTGATCCATCTAGAATATGTGGATAGTAATCATTTTAACAAAAGAAAACATAAGAATCATTTTTTGAATCGATCTAAGCTTGTCTGTCCGTCTGTCTTTTTTGTTTCCTTCTGTTTAACCTGTAGACCGCAAATTTTTAGGATATTTTCATCAAATTTAGTAGATTAACGTGTCTTTATCCCGGAACCACCGCCCATATAGGGACTTGTTTTGAATAGACGATAACTATGAATAACTATAGGGTGGTGTAAGGTAAGGTTAATAGCGGATCGTGCCACACTGTAGTAATTTTACTTGTATGAGATAACAAACCAAGGGGTAGAGTATATAGAAATGCTTCTTCATTACAGGTCACAAAATTAATTTGTCACAAAAATAGAAAGATAAACTCATTTTAAGAAAATTTTAGTGAAATTGTAATTTTTTATGCGACAAACTCATGATATTTCTATTACGGAAAGTTGTTTTTTTTCTCCCCTCCGAAAAATAAATATAGTTTTTTAGGATGTGGGTCGTAAGCGGGGGAACAAGTCTAATATACTTTTATCATATAGTGATGAGTGCAAGAACATTGTAACTAGAGGCTAATATTTTGTTTAGACTATTAAATGTCTTACGTTCTTGTTCCTTAGTAAAATCGCAGTTTCTAATCGTAGGAACTTAGGTCGTCTATCATCTAAAACTAACAACTCTTTCGGATATGAAAATAAATATGATAGTTGGAAAAAATAAAAAAAAAAAAACAAAAAACCTCTGAAAATTACGGATAGCAAGTCATAGGACACATATCACATTTTAGTATTCCCACCAAAGCGAATGTATTCGCGCTTGAGTATCCTAAAGTCTCACACATACTTTGCAACATGTCTGGTCTTTTATAGTATGTGGGCCACGTCGACAATTGATTTTTTTTTTTTTTTTTTGTCCGAATTGACTTAACTTTAAGCAAAAATAAGGGAAGGGACAGCAAACAGGGAAGTGTACAACTGCCGGTAAACATATAATTTCAACATTTTTTTGTTAGAATATGATCACAATATGCTATAATTCTTGCTTTAATACAATTTTTTAAAACTAAATTTGATCTTAACCTGTTCCTTGTTATAATCTTTGTTGGGCCAAGCTAAAGTCGAGCTATACAGTGAAAAGTTTCATTCGCATCTTGCAGGAAATCTTATCTGCCGACATCCCTCATATAATGCGGTACGAAATTTTTGAATGTTAGAACACGGTTTTGATATAACACGATTAATTTTTTCAATTGTTTTTCACTTCTATTTTCATTATATCATCGATAAGAGCGATTGTAGCTAACTTTGGTAACGAGTTTTACGAGTGTCGTTATTATTTTTTAAATATATTTTTAATTATTCCATTTCAAATTTGCGGTTAACTATTTTCCTTATTTATGTATATATTTTGACTTTATCTGTCCTCAAATCTTGGTTTCGATATAATACGGTATATATTCCCTTGATTTATATCGTTTTAAAGTCTCTTTACGAGATTATGTATTTATACAATATATATTATTTATATCTATATAATATGGTAGTTTAACCGTTTGAGTCCCAAGCAGCACAATTGCGCTGTTCACATTTTAGGTCGAAAAAACCCAGACGGTATTGAAAAAACACTGTCTAAGAATCCCAAGTAGCGCGATCGCGTTGTTTTTTCTCAACATGAAATCTAAACACCGCGGTCGCGCTGCTTGGATTTCTTCGACAGGGTTTTTTTCTGTACCGTCTGGGACTCAAAGGAATTCATATAACCCACTTTCGATACAATGCGATACGAATTAGCCGTGTTATACGAGGGAAACCTGTATATACATTAAGACGGATAAAACATCTTGTTATGATGTACTAATACGAATATAAACAAATTTGACTGAAGCCGGGTATAATAATGCTCTGATTATTTTTCCAGTAAACAATGATTTCTTTACCGTTTGTTTATGTTACGGCTTATCATATACATATATATGGCTTTAATAAACAATATCTATAACAATACAACATCTGTGTTGATGGAACGATATAGGATTGTTTTTGTATGCAACCGAAATTGAAATACCATTCGGGTTATCAGTCAGCTTCAATTTTCTTCAACAAAAATCAACTCAATATATTTAATATAATTAAATATGGCGTTTACTGCTCAGGAAGTTCAAAAATTTTGAATTGCATTTGCCACAACACAGCCTTATTATCCTTTCCTATTTTAATTTCATACAAACATATGCATCTACATATATATTTCAGTTTGTTTTGTTCTCTCTTAAAAGAACATGACTTCTTTAAAACAAATATCGTGTTTTCAACACCTTCTTGATCGCAGGGTAACTGTCGAGCTGTTTATTTATCCCAATCTTCAATGAAAGAGATATCGACACAAACAATGTTTCTTTTCTTTAACGGAAATGTAAATTATTTGATGATGGAGGAAGCATACACTTAAGGATGGCCTAAGAAGTTGAAAAAAGAAAAAAAAAGTTTATAGATTTAATTTTTCATGTTTCGGAATTAATATATATATATATGTAAGGAGCCCATGATGGACAATTCCTTCATCACGAAAATTTTCAAATTTTTTTTTAATCCGCCACTCGTTGTCACCTACAAGTTATCTTCGTAGTAAGGGTATGTACCAAATTTGCCGGTAACTTGCCGGCGCTACATGCATAGATTGATAAATAAAATCTTGGCAGTCACGACCAGACGCTCAAAATTAAGCTGGCAGGGCATGGCTTAAGCAATATCGTATAAAATCGAAATAATGAACAGTGATGGAACGCTCTCGCTACTCAATTGGCATAAACACATTTTCGATATTCATATTTAGATAGAATTGCTTACTGACGCTTTCTACCTTGGCTTTGTGTACTTTTTTTATCTAACGATGGCCAATATTCTCACCGATCAAGTAACTCTCCATGAAATTATTTATTACATATTATACTTATATTTAACATTAATCTTTAATCCATATTTTTTATATCAAATCGTACCACAATGCGAGTCTCGGTCACAGTTATGACAATCCTTTCTAAATAACTAAAATGTTATTGTTGTTATTTATAAGATTGTTTTAGGGTTAAAGTGAGTGGCAAAAACGAAAGGTAATGAAACATTGGCCATCTGTGGAAATAGCAATCGAGCGGTGCGCAAAATGCAAGGCGTACAGAAAGCTAAATGTCAGAGTTGAGTGAACACATTATCAAGAAACAAGAGAGGTTAGCTGCTCATTCCCAAAAGCTATCGAAACGAGTTAAAATAATCAAAAAAATGGACGAACACTAGATCGTATGAAATGTTTTGTAACAGCATTACGGTTAACCTTATGCGATTTCATTGCCATACGAGTTAATTTTTGCTATGTTTGCCTGATAAGGGCAACATTTTGCATAAGCGTGAGAATTGCAAAATTGTTAGAAATACGGCCAAAGGTTATCGACAAACGTTGTTCAAGCTTTTTTTTTTTGCACGAAAAGCGAAATTATTTCACACGAACAAGTCGGAATTAGTTAGTTTGCCAATCGGTTAGTATATGTTTAAGAATATGCGACTATAAATATGT
>NW_024002898.1:0-2791 GCF_014805625.2 Glossina fuscipes
ATATATATATGTATTATGTATTTATATGATATATAAATGAAACATTTGTATAAAATCCTCACGTAATCAAAATTAATTTGGCAGGCTTTCAAAAGGAAATATTAATTAAAATGAATGTGACTCTTATTATGTAATCCAATCACACATAGGTGATACACTCGTGCATATTTAATAGGATGAAAATGAAAATTTTCCTATAAATCAACGGAGAAGAGAAAGAGAAGTTGAATTGTATTTGGTAAAAGCAATATTGGGGGCAATAGTTAATTTACAGCAGTTAGTCCTTGCACTCATTACACTTAAATAGCCATAAACTCTAATCCTTTTAACAGGTTTCAATTCGGAAATTTTACTTTGTTCTTTTTTTTTTTTACAACCAAAAACACTTATAGAAAACGCATTAATTATTCAAATGTATTCATCTTTGATTGTCCATTCATAGTCCATATATATATATATATGCATCTTGATTTTAAATTTGAAACTTTCGAACCCGACTGCAGGCAGATCGCAAACTATGTTCATTTGATATTTTGGCTTTCTCTCCTCTCTCTCGAACCTATTCATCTAAAATATTAAAAATTATTTGTTATATTTTTCGTCATCTAATATTAAAATCAAGTGTTTGCATTACGTTTAACGTAACAGTGTAAGCTCAAGTACATAAAGTATAGGTCTCGGGCATTTTGAATAAGTCAAGTTTTACCCAAACAAACGTAGCGAAAGTAAATATTATGCCTTCAACACAGAACATGTCGGTTCCCTTATTAGATCTGACGCAACCTACGCAATGATGTCGAAATTTTTAGTCAACTTTTATTTCCTTTCTCTTAAGCGATTTGCAGATCTTTTCTCGTATCGTCTTTATGATTCTGATTCATCAACTTTATTATCCTTCTAATATTTATATCATATCACCGGTGGAAATAAAATGAAAAAGTGAAACGAAAAAATAGATATTTTAGTAATATATCAGAGTGAACTGACGATTCACAAATAATTGATAGGAAGGTGATCTGTCTTTCCAAGTGCGTATCGAACGACAACCATCCCGATTAGAAAGAATCACGTTAGAGCTTTGAATAAATGCGCTTTTTATGTAGGAGGAACATCTTAAGCACTTTTGTCGGAAAAATAAATTCGTTAGCGCTTTTATTAGAGAATTTTACACTTTTCTAACCAACACCCAACACGTAGGAAGGAGATATAACGTTTCCGGAATGCCGGAAAATCCTCATCGATATAAAACTCTGATCTTATTTAACCTGCCCGACGATTCATAGTACAATTCTAACCGTTCCAAGAGTTTAGATAGATAGCGGACACTTGGCACTTATATATCCTCAAATGATGAGGCCAAAAACTAAGCTTAAAGATGGGTGGGAAGAACCTAAAAACCCATCTACAAAAGCTAAAGAATATGAACAATTAAGAAAATTGTATTTTCCAGCGACCGAATCTTTTACACCCATCGACATTTTCCTGAGGAAAACTAACAAAAAAAAAAAAAAATTAATAAACGAAAGTGGGTGTGGCCCATTTTCTCTACTTTTGCGGAATAAAACAATCCAGAAACAATCCAGAATGTCTTCCATTATTTTTTCCAATGGACACACGGACTAACGGAAAGATTGTAAAGTGATCCAGTTTTGATCAAACTACCCAAAAAAACTGTACACTTTATATGATTTCTGAGGCTTCTCCCTGGATGCTGCAAACGTTTCATTAAAAGAATGAAAACCCAATCCTTTTATACAGTTGCTGTCCGACCGCCCATAGAATATGAATGTAAATTTTTATAGTTGTGTCTGTTATGGTTTATTAGTAATAAGCAATTTTTTCTTTTTTTTTTTTTTAAATTCCGCAGTCAGAGGTAGTCGCAGGTTATGTTTTACTGTACTCATGTTGTTGGGCCGATTTGGCTCAATTTCTAGACCAATCTATGTGCACGAATTTCCAATCATGGTACACGAGTCTGAAGTCAATTGCCGCATCTTTGCGAACGGGAGACGGACAGATGGACAGACGAATTTAATGTATTCTCTGGGCAGTTTCGCTCATGGCGGGATGAAGAATATAAAATCAACTCAGAAATCGAGTATGCCGTAGAAGCATACTGACAACTAGCGAATTGAAGCGGATTTCGCTTTTAAATTTATAGCCAATATTTAAAGATCTAACGGCTTCTCTGACATAGCAAAAACACACTTTAAAGATAAGTTTGTGAACGACTGTTTCTTACTTAGTTTTGCTGAGTTGCTTGCTTTTTAAATTATTTACCCTTGCCCTAATTTTGACTCTATTGTTTATTCCGAATGAGTTCAGTTAACTTAATTCTTTACTCCCCTTATTCGTAATTTGTTTAGTTCAACTAGAAGTTTAATGTTTTTTTTTTTGTATTTTTTCACTCTTCCAGTTTAAGATTACCTTATGCCTGTGCTTATGATGTTAATCAGGTGACACATGTGACAATTTTTAGGCTCCATTTTGATTACTTTAATTAATAATTGAATTTATATTCAAATGATTGTATAAAAGGAAAAAATATGTAATAATTTTTTTTTTTTAAATCCACGGTTTCCAATAAGAAAATTTTATTATTATCTCATTACACATAAATAAATCCGCTTCGATTCACTTCTCTTTCGCCCTAACCGATGATAACAATAGAGAACAACAACGACAACAATAGAGCGAAATAAATACTCAATAACAATAATGTTAAGTGAATTATTTAGATAAACATATTTAGAGCATAAACGATATACTAATATAATAAAAAAATAATTAA
>NW_024002898.1:2891-3300 GCF_014805625.2 Glossina fuscipes
AAAAAAAAAAAAAAAAAAAAAAAAAACGTAACAGTAAAACACAAGAACTATACAACCAACAACAACTACAGATAGAATAATACTAACATACAAAAGAAATAAATTATTAAAAGAAAAAAAAAAGAAAAATAATATTAAAAATATAAATAAACAAACAGCTAAAGGATACTAGAACTTAAAACGAGAAATCTAAGGAGACAAATTAGTTTTTATGATACAAAAATATTGAAAATGAAGATGAAAAAAAAAAAAATAATAATAATAAAAATAATAAGAACAACAACAACAATAATAATTAAAATGGTATAAATTTCAATTAAACATTTTACATTAATTATAAATGAAATTCTAAAATATTTGCTTAAAGACTAATTTATTTCGGTCATTGAATTAGTTTTAAGAAAGGCAA
>NW_024002899.1:0-2110 GCF_014805625.2 Glossina fuscipes
GGCGTCCGTGAGACAAATTATGGTTCAGGATTTGTTTCCATACTTTGTCGACTGCTTGGGCCCGTTAGGGGAGGCATAAACAACATCCGTTTGCTGGCCATAGTACGCTTAATGACTAAAGAGATAAGAGAGCGAGTGGTCTTATATCTGATGATAGGAGCAAAAGTATCCGAATTCCGATTCGCTTTTGTTGACGGAAAGCAATCCGATATAATTGCCGCACAGCTACACCTTCCGGATCAAATTTTATTTTCAATCCATTTCAGTTGAATTATTTTTCGACCTCGAGACAAATCAATTGATGTACCCATTTCATTTAACTCGAATGGATTTATTATAAGCGTTTATTACTATAACTGCCTTTTTTGCCAAGTAGACGTTCAATCGATGTCTCGGACACATCTGAATATGCTATCATGATGAAGTTTTGCGCACTCCTTTATTTGCGATGGCAACGCAATTTGAAGAAAGATTATATGGTATGCTGACCGCCGCTGCAAAGTGGCGGAATATCTTTTTGCAACAATCTCTCGAGTCTAAGGATTAAAGACAAGGACTTGGAAAGCAGAAAGGAAGAAGTGCAGATTAACCAAAATCATTAACAGTAACGAATTTGAAACACACTTACGTATATTAGGTAGATCCTAACACATATAGGGAAAGCAAGCCCTTATAAGGCGAGAAAGTATAATTTATAATTTTCTATGGCGGAAATTGAAAAGTAGTAAAATTTTTGGGACGTAAATTAAGTGTGCTAATGACGCTTTGACCATCCTCCAATATGTGGGTTTTCATGAAATATATATCTTTCCGTGAAACTAATGTGTAATATTTGATGTACTATTACCGAAACGAGCGAATAATTATATATAAATATAGTATATTTAATGATTGCCCGAATATAATGTTCTTGCTTGCTTTTAACTTTTGTTAAAGAAACACACATCCGGCACTGCCAATGGGATTTAGCAAAAGTTCGTTTTTGTTGGCAACCGTGTTTATTTTGGATTTCTTTTGATCTATCAAGAAATTTTGCATCATGACTCTCATCATCTGAACGTATGAATCTTTCAGTGGAATTTAAATTATTGCTATCGCTATATTTGTCTCTTTGCTCCAAACAAAAGAAACAGTGCATAAAGACATATAAAAAAATGTAGTCACCATGCACAAGTTATTCAGCATGGCTTTCGACTTGTCGACTGACCTAACTGTTTCATTTACAAAATTATGCTTTTTATGCTAAACTACTTTAATTGTAAATCAAAGTTTAGAGTTAAGGTGTGGAGTTGGCGTTTCGATTGGTAACTTTCTGATCATGTCTATCGTTTTCTTTAGATTTCTTCACCGGTAAAACAGTGGTCTAAATTCCTCAATAAGATCTATCTATATTAAGTATGCCGTCAATTCATTGTCTTTTTTAAGCACCGTATTTCTTGCTAGCAGCAAATTGTTTTGTCGATGGTTTCAGCAAATCAATAATATGGGTAAGTTCATTGTCTACATTGTTGCTTGGACGACTTTGAAATTAACCGCTTTGCGAGTTCTCGGAATAGAGACGATCCACACTCTCGGCTTTGATCAGTTGGAATTTAAATTGGTATACTAAATCTGTAAATGCAAGAAGAAAAGTGTTAGCACCTTTCAGCAATAATATCTTCTAAAGTCAAAGCTTCCGGCCATCTTGGGAATCTCTCAATACATATAAGACAATATCTGCAATTTTCTGAGGAAGACAATACACCTTTTTGTGTTTAAAACGTTCTTCAAGGAACTCTACGCTACCGATTGGCGTTTCAGTTTGTCTTCCACTTTTTGATTTTTGACAGGATTTGCAAAGTTTAATCCATTTTGGTATGTCTGCTTTTATTGAAGGCCAAGCTACAATTCGATTGAATGGAAGATTTTGAACCAAGATGTGAAGTTGTGTATAATTTAAAATTATTTTGTGTGGAGTTTTTGCGTAGGTGCATAGCAAAGTCGAAGTTTATGAATTTCTTTAAAAAGAGTGTTTAATGAACATTGAAGTAAGTTTTCTAAGTCATCATCAAATTCGTTCGCCAATGACTCGTAATCAATATCTCTTGATATAGAAATGGTGTCTATTCTT
>NW_024002900.1:0-1299 GCF_014805625.2 Glossina fuscipes
TGGCTCTCGCACAGATGTTATTTACACTGATTTAAGCAAAGCATTTGATATGGTTAACCATAGACTACTTATCTTTAAACTCCAAGCCTCTGGTTTCCCACCCTACTTAGTGAAATGGATAAGCTCTTATCTGCACAATAGATCCTTCAGGGTTTTGTTTAACTTCATCACCTCGGATGAATTCCCCGTTACGTCTGGCGTACCTCAAGGAAGTCACTTAGGTCCCATTTTATTTACTTTATATATTAACGATCTCCCATTGGTGGTTAATTCCAGCCAGATCTTAATGTATGCTGATGATGTGAAACTGTTTTCTTCCTTCTCTGTTGAATCGCAATCACATCAGCTTCAAGGTGATTTGGATAATTTTGTTGCATGGTGCTTTATGAATCTGCTGAAACTAAATCTGAGTAAATGTAAGAAGCTTTCATTCTCAAGAAGAAAGTCATTCTTTACTCAGTATTTCATAGATTCGCATAAGTTGGAGGACGTCGATTCGATTACAGATTTAAGCGTTCTATTTGACCATAGGTTACGTTTTAACTTGCATATTGAGCTCTCGATTAGCAAAGCTAGGTCCGCGCTTGGTTTTATAAAAAGGTGGTCCAAAGAGCTTGATGAACCCTACATTACGAAAAGGCTGTACATGTGTTTGGTTAGACCCATACTCGAGTATGCCTCAGTTGTGTGGTCTCCTTCATACAGGTGCTACGTAGATTCAATCGAAGCTGTTCAAAAGCAATTCTTGCTGTTTGCCCTTAGAAATTTGGGTTGGGATTCGATTGCCCCTCTTCCTCCGTATGAAAATAGGTTGCTTCTGCTGTCCCTACCGTCTCTTGAGAAACGTAGATTTGTTCTTGGCGTTTCCTTTCTAATTAAAGCAATAAATGGTTAAATGGCTATTGACTCGCCTTCATTACTTGGTGAAATAAGCTTTAATGTCCCTAACCGCTTCTCTAGGCACTTTATCTTGGTTAAGCTTAGTCAGTGTAAGTTTAATTATGAGCTGTTCAATCCGCTCAGAGTCGTTTGCAAGAACCTAAATGACGTCTACCACTTATTCTCGTTATCGGACTCTTTAAAGTCCATTAAAGCAACATTGCTTAATACGCGCGATTTACCTATGTCGTATTTAAATTAGCTTTTATCCTTAAAAAGTCGTTACGTTTCGAAAGTGAATTATTGTCAATTTATTATCGGTTGCCAGGCTTATGCATATTTGCGATGGTTTAGGGGTTCAATTGCAATTTGGTCCTGTACCGGTTGTAAGTGTGCTCCTATGCTGATAGTGTACATGCT
>NW_024002901.1:0-5166 GCF_014805625.2 Glossina fuscipes
CTATTGGCTCTAATATAAATAAATGTATAGTAGCTTAGTAGTATTAAAAAAGTTATTCATTGAAGTTATATTCTGTTCTGAAGCCGATTTTAGAATGTCTAAAGGGATAGTCGCTCCAAATGCAATACTTCTAGCCAAGGAAAAGTTAAGGCAGTCTCAGACAATGTGTTTTATAGTGAGAGAACGGCAGATTGGGGAGGAAGACTCCTTCAAGATCCATTGGTGAGTTGCGATAGTATGACCAAGGCCAATTCTCGAAAATGTTTGGATCTTGGTTTTCTCAAAGTTTGTTGGATATAAAGGTGGAATTAATTGAGGGTTAAGAAGAGTTAGGAAGAGTAGTGTTGATGATGGTATTGTAAATTTCCTTCTGCAATTTTCACTTTAACTTTCCTCCCAATGTATCTTTGAAGATCCAACTTTTCCATGACATCATCCATAAATAGAGGAGCAGAAGCAGGACACTTTGCTGCTCTATCAGCCTGCTCATTTCCCAATGAACCGATGTGACTTGGTACCCATAACATTTTAATTTTTCCGTCGGGTGTAATAATTATATTCCTTAATTTGTTGATGGTGCTCCATCTCGAAGTCGAAGGGTTCCAAATAGCTTGTAATACAGACAAACTGTCGGTAACAGTGACGGTTTTGAGTTTGCTTTTATGGGCAGGGTTCGCAGCGTGAAGGATAGCTCTGGCTTTGGTTGTGAACGTTGAGGTACTTTCGTGAAAAATGTGATTGAGAAGAACCTGTCCTGAAGTGTCTACTACGGCATAACCAGGTAGAGGACTAGAAGATTTTGAGCCGTCTTTGTATAAAAGATTCCAACCAGTACTCTCCAGTACTTTGGTTTTTTCAGCTATTCGATTCCTGAAGACGTAATTTGGAGTATCTTCTTTTTTGTGCATAGGCTGCGAGATGTCAAAAGAGCAGTCTTCCAAAATCCATGGAGGTTTAACACCAAAAGAACGGAAAATTTTTAAGGGAATATTTAATTCCTTTACGACGTACAAACAATGGCCAATTGCAGATGGTGACTTTGGAATTTTCTTCGCAATAATAATCTTTCTCACGTCATCACCGAGAATAGATTTGTTTGAATTAAGATGCTTGGGAACTATTTTAGCTTTTAACCCATACAGTCTATTTTCTAAAGTTGGGAGACCAGTTTCAATACAGTGTCGTTCGAAAAGCGTCTGACGGCTTGGTGATAGACCGGTTTAAGAATGTTGATATTAGATTTGCAGCTATTGCCACAAATTATCAAAGCATAGTCAATCTTGCTTAACACAAGCATTTTGGTAAGATAAGCAATAGTGTTAATATGCGCATGGCTTTTCCAAGCAACGTACTGTATGAAATTCACCCGTGTTAAAATAGAATTTTCTAACCGAAGACAGTGTGTTTTCCAATGATATTTGTTGGAAAAGGTGAGCTCGAGAATATGCAGCGTCTGCACGTTTAGTACTGGTAAGTCATTAATATGCATCATTAGAATTCCTGCATCGCATATCTGTTTTCGACAAATGTGCATTTGTTTTCATTTTTGTATAGAAATTTTAGCCCCTGACGAGTTTGTACATGTGGATGTCTCTCGTCCAATAAAATCGAGCACATTGATTGCCTTAGCTGTTAGATTGAGGAATAGAGTGATGAGTAGCCGTGCGAATCGCTTTAGATATAATAGCAGCATCATAATTGATCCAGTCCGGTTTATCTAGGAGAAATTTGGCCGGTTTTGCTGGAATAACAGAGGACATTAAAAGGGTAAGATCGATTATGATTGGAAAGTGGTCACTATTATGTAGATCATCAGAAATAGACAAGAAAACCAAAGGAAGAAGTGAGGGAGATCAATATGTTAAACCAATATGTGAAAAAGTGTGGTGAATTGAAAATTGCGTTGGTTTTCCATCATTTAAAATGCAGAGATTGCTTTGAACGAAGGCCTTTTCTAAAGCAGTACCACGAGTGTTGTTCACTGTTGAGCCGCAGATGTTATTCCAGCTGTTAAAGTCGCCGCATATAATTAATGGGGGGGAAAGTACGAAGAATAAATTGCAGAGTTCTTGCTGAGAAAACGATTGCGAAGGTGGAATATAGAGCGAAAGCACTGTAAATTTTATGTTTAACATTATTTGTATCGCTACGGCTTGTATGTTTGAGCTTAAATTTATGCGTTAGAGAGGTATACTTGATTTTATAAAAACACCAATTCCTTGTTTGGAATATAAATTTTGATCAGCATTGGTGAAATATCCAGTATATGATTTGGGTGGAATAGGATTAAAAGAGGTTCCACAATGGGTTTCTTGAAGCGATATAAAGGTTGGAGTGAAACCACTTACGGGTGTACGGAGTTCATCAAAATTATTAAGAAGTCCCTTAATGTTCCATTGTAGAATTTTAAAAACTTTATTTAATTGTAGTGACATGGAGTGGAAAGTAGGTTAAGTTGACATGTCAGCGTCTCCGTAGAAATTATCACTATAAGAATAATCTGTACTTAGGTGTTTGCGAAAATTTGAAGTGCAACGAGTGGGCACACGTGCATGATTTTAAATTGAAGGTTGACTGAGGGATGAAAGATTGGATTAATTGCAGCTTGTAATTTGTTGAGTAGAGTTAAGAACTGGTGATTCTGAGGGATTTAGTTTATTAACTTTGGCATATGTGTTGTTGTTTTAATTTTTTCAATATTTGCTGTTGTTTTGATTTTTTCAATATTATCTTTGCCGGGTAATGGAACTGGTTTGGCAATGTAATTTTTGGTTGATGGCAAAACAGATTTTTCATTGGAAGGAGTTGGAGTTAAAGGCTTATTAGAGTCGATTTGCGAGGCGACGGCAGGGTAAGTATTACTTTCGTTGTTTCTTTGGGTTCCAGATGGATTAACTTCCCGGTATTTGCGTCGCGCCTCGCCCATGCTACAGTAATTTTCTGTTTTGTTTTTTAGAATTTCACGCATTTGTATAAAACGTGGGCATTGTTTGTCTAACGCCGAGTGTTGATCGTTGCAAATTTTTTGACGGTTTTTTTTTTACGTTGAGTGGTTGAAGGAAGCCGAAGTACTCATAGGATTCGCCTTTAATTTAGTTTTTAATGATCCCATCTACACTCTCTTCTTAAAGGCCTACCGCACCCATAGAAGGCCTACAGAGCCCCTATTCCTATTTCGTTACTGAGGATTTTTGGTGCCTTCAGCATTTAATATAACCTTCCTCTTAAGCTAGCCTATAATTTCAGGTTGTTCAGACGTAGCAAGAATAATTCTGTCAATATTAAAATTTCTTTAACGAGTACAAATTTGAAAAGATACAAAAATGATAATAACGGAAAAACGTTGAAAATCAGAAGTTTGTTAACATACTTTTGGGTCCTGATTACTTGCATTCAAATTACTAATTGTTGGAGATCCTTGATGAAAAAGGAGTTTAATTAGCGGAATGTACCAATTTGATGAATATTTTCCTCTGTGTTCCATAAAGAAAACGTTCTCTATCGTCATTATGTGTCAACTTTTTGTGGTTTGACTTTTTTTCAAGATTTTTTGTGTGATTCTCATTCGACTAGAGAAACAGAACAGCGTGATTTTGATTTCACGTGATCTATTCACCTATCTTATTCAATAACAAACAATGTGCTTTTATGCTAAAATAACTGGCTTATAAGCTTACGGAGAGAGGGAGTTGTTTATCCATCTCAGCACCGGATGATAATATCATCTTCATAGACGATTCTAATATGTAAACAAACCGGGAAATACCAATGATCGAAGAGTAATTGCATGGTCATACGCATATGTATTGTGCATATGCATATATATAAAAACATGCCGACAAATAATAAACTGAGCGGACAAACGACTGACCTACCAGTTAAAAAGCAAAAATCTTTAAAAATTATAAATGACGAAGAAAGATTATATATAGAAAGTACGAAAGAATTATTTCATTAACAAATTCATTTTAACGCTTTGAAACTCGAAATCTAAAAAAAACGAAAATGTTTTATTTCAATAATATTTCGAATAATTTTTTAATTGTTTTTAAATTTGCATTACATATATTTGTACATCAAATTTTCATTTTAAACACGATTTCCAAGTTTGTAGCATTAAGATGCAAACTATAAACTCTCTGTAAATATGAAAATATTAAACGCTTATTGTAACTTTAAATTTAAGCTAATAATTTTTTTTAGATAACATACTAAATTGTACATTTTTTTAGTACAAAAGACTCTTTTGAGCTTGAACTCATAATTAGTATAATTTGTGTAATAAATAAGAAGTGCTTGTAATATTAATAATAAAAACACAACTAAATAAAAATAAAATAATTCTAAAAGCTGCTGTAATGTAAAAAGAAACATTAATAAAATGGTGCAATAGTTAAAAAGCTTAAAGTCCAACCACTCGTGTCTCTTCTTCTTTCAAAGTCCTCTATTATTATTATTATAATTATCATAATTTTAGACTAATGAAATTAATTCTTAGACTAAAAAAAAAGACATTAAGCACTAGCAGCACAGACTATTGGCTCTAATATAAATAAATGTATAGTAGCTTAGTAGTATTAAAAAAGTTATTCATTGAAGTTATATTCTGTTCTGAAGCCGATTTTAGAATGTCTAAAGGGATAGTCGCTCCAAATGCAATACTTCTAGCCAAGGAAAAGTTAAGGCAGTCTCAGACAATGTGTTTTATAGTGAGAGAACGGCAGATTGGGGAGGAAGACTCCTTCAAGATCCATTGGTGAGTTGCGATAGTATGACCAAGGCCAATTCTCGAAAATGTTTGGATCTTGGTTTTCTCAAAGTTTGTTGGATATAAAGGTGGAATTAATTGAGGGTTAAGAAGAGTTAGGAAGAGTAGTGTTGATGATGGTATTGTAAATTTCCTTCTGCAATTTTCACTTTAACTTTCCTCCCAATGTATCTTTGAAGATCCAACTTTTCCATGACATCATCCATAAATAGAGGAGCAGAAGCAGGACACTTTGCTGCTCTATCAGCCTGCTCATTTCCCAATGAACCGATGTGACTTGGTACCCATAACATTTTAATTTTTCCGTCGGGTGTAATAATTATATTCCTTAATTTGTTGATGGTGCTCCATCTCGAAGTCGAAGGGTTCCAAATAGCTTGTAATACAGACAAACTGTC
>NW_024002902.1:0-8431 GCF_014805625.2 Glossina fuscipes
CTTTTCCATGACATCATCCATAATTAGAGGAGCAGAAGCAGCATACTATCCCTTTGGATACTCATATCTTCTTTTTTCGTAAGCACACCATTTTGTTTATTTTTCGTACGATCGCTAAAGATCGTCGTTTAATTTAAAAATCCTCTACAGGATTGCATTTGTAACAAATTTCCGTATAAGGAAACATTTGTAATAATTGTGCACCTATTTTTTAATTTGATGTTTTGTTTAGTAGCTTTTCTGTATTACACTTTATTATGTATCGAAATGTATGGCAACAACCGCATGGTACCCAGTTGTTTTTTTGTTCTGTTTTCATGTGTGTGTATTTTTTTTTTATTTAGTCAATTAAATTTCTCGTTGTTCACTACACACAATATATTTCTATACGGCCGTTAAACCTATCTGCTTATTTTTTTACATCTATTCATTTATTGACTCATTTTGTTAAAAGAAACTTTTTCTTCGCACCTAAATAATTTAGTCACTCTTGGTCTCAACACGAAATTTTTGTAAGGTAGATGACAACCAACAGACTACAGTGAATCCACTGTTATGCCATTGATAATTATCTCGTGTGAAGTTCGCTATGTTATTTCATTTTTTTTTTTCAAAATGCTTATGACTTTGCTCTTAAAAATCATTTGATTTTTGACAAAACCAATATTTTCTTGCTCAATAAAGGAAACATCTGGAGAAATGTTCGCAATCCTCAACGGCGATCAAACAAACAAAAAAAAAAGAGAAAACAACTGCATTCTCTTTATTTTATATTACAATCCACATTTCTTTTGTGTTTGTCTCATTGCTTTTCTACAACCACCATGAAGTACATATAAAAAAGGAATGTAAAGGGCATTTATTTTTTTTCTTGTTCTTGATAAGTTAAAATTGTTGTGTAATATTGTATTGTACCTAGATGATGATTAGGTGACATTTGCGGAAAATAAAAAGGTAAAAACTGGAGAAAAGGAAAGGCAAGGTTTCATACGAAAGAAGTGCGTGCGAAAGAAAAATGATTCAGAATTTAAGAAAAAAAAAAAAATAAATAAATAAAATAAAATGGTCGTAAAAATAAGAATATTAAAGAAATGATAGAAATATTTTTGAAAAACAATATGAATTATAATAAAATTAATGTATAATGTGGAAAAATTAATATTAAAGAAAATGTATATACTAAACAAATATGTATAATAATGTATGGTAAATACTTATAAAAAAAAAAGAAAGGGGTTTCTTCATTTTGTTCATTCATTGGTAATTAAGAAAAGCATGCAATAATAAGTAGGAATGTAGTGTGGTAATAATATGGATAAATTTGAACAAGGCAGACAAATGCAATGTTTACCCACTGACAGAGGAAACAAAAGCTGTTGACAAATAACATGCGACGGAAATTTGAGCAAACTTCGGGGAGACAACGCGAATACCTCAAAATTCATATAGGGAAACAACAGGCTGAATGTTTAATATTAGTTCGCCATCATCCAGTGTGTGATGAGGGATTTGACAAGTCACTCGAACAGCAACGGGAGTTTTTATTCCACTGAAAACTCCGCATTTCAGGCGATCTATAGGGGGAAAAATGAGGCTCACACTCCGCCGAATTGGTGCAAGGCCTACCTCAAGACCGATCCGCCAGCAGATATCTCTGGCGAAGAGGTCGATGACCATTTTTCTTGTCTTTGGTGGACAACCTCCATGAGTGGTTGCATCCATTCTTTGTTCTTTTCTAAACTTCTATATAAAATCGTAGTTATTACATCTTTATTTATTATTAAATTAAATTGTAATAAACTCGCGACTTAGATAGCTTGTGAGGACCAAAATATCGAGATCGTATTGGTCACACATTCGGGTTTCATCCCTTCTCCGTATATACAGTGTTCCTCTTATTCTTATTATTATTCCACCGTATATTTTGTTATCTTATTAGTCAATTATATATCGTATTAGCGTAAGTAAATGATATGATATTTTCTATATATATTATGCTAGCTTAAATATGCAATATATGTATATATTATATATATTGTTATGTTTTCTAAAATAATAAATTCCTTAAAGAGAAAAGAATTCAAGAGTACATTTGCGAAGCGTCATGCAGCTGCAGGCCGATGAAAACGGTTACCAACAAAAGCAGGTTAACGAATTAAGAATCAAGTCATAAAATTAGGTACTAGTAATATGATGTCAAAAATTTATCTAAATAGAATATTTGTGAAACACAGTAGAGTAGAAAAAGAATATTTGAGTTAAGCAGTCGAAAGTATTGCCAAAAATTAGTTGTAAATAAACCCACATTTAAAGAAATATAATTGTAAATAAAAATAAATTTGAAGTGTATTTCTCTTGAACAAAACACTCGCGATCCAGTGATACGGACTGTATCTTAGAAAAAGGCGAATTCTATAACAATATTATTAAATGTTAAAAAAAATCTTTTCGTTTTAATCAATATATAAGCATTAGACAGAACGCTTCGACATATCATTTTTTACTACTTGAGGTCGAAGTCGCCAGACGGAATTGTTATGAAACGGAGAAGAGCTGTGCGGTATGCTTTCTTTACACTACCTGAAAATGTGTAAGTTTTTTGAATATATTTATAATACATTATGCGTTTGTTATATATTAGTTTGGGGAAAAAGAAATCCATTATTTTTTCGGTAGATGGCTGCACTGATAGATTTCTCGTAAAGTATCGATCAAACAATTTCCGATAGTGTACATTTACATACTGTACATTTCGCAGTAAAAAAATTCTTTGCTGTCTTTTGTTTGGTGCATTCAGTTGTGAGTTACAGCGTGTTAAAAATGGAAGTGAACAAAGAGAAAATTCGGTACATTTTACAGTTTTTCTTTGACAAAGGCGAAAATGCAAGCTAAAGTTGTGAATGGTGTTTATGATTCCGATACTGTAACAGTCAATTATGTGCAATTTTGGTTTCGCAAGATTCCGTTCAGGAATTTTTGATGTTAAAGATGCACCTCGCACAGGTAGGCCGGTCGTCGAAAATGTCGATAAAATCGGAGAAATGATCGAAGTTGACCGGCATGTTAGCAGTCGTAACATCGCCCAGGAGCTAAAAATCCATAAAACCATAAAACAGTTTTAAACCATTTACACAAAGCTGGATTCAAAAAGAAGCTCGATGTTTGGGTGCCACACCAATTAACAGAAAAAAACATAATAGATCGAATTTCCATCTGCGAAGCCTTGGCCAAACGGAATGAGATGGACCCATTTCTTAAACGGATGGTGACTGGAGATGAGAAATGGATCACATACGATAACCCTGTGCGAAAACGATCGTGGTCAAAGAGCGGTGAAGCACCTCAAACGGCCAGGAAGGTTTTGCTATGCATTTGGTGGGACTGGAAGGGGATTATTTATTATGAGTTGCTTCCATATGGCCAAACGCTAAATTCTGATCTCTACTGTCAACAACTGCACCGTTTGAAGATAGCGATTGACCAGAAACGGCCAGAATTGGCCAACAGGAGAGGTGTCGTGTTCCGCCAGGACAACGCTAGGCCACACACATCTACAGTGACGCATTTTGAAGTTACCTTTAAAATGGCAACAAATCATACAACAAAACGGTGCATATTTGACCCAAATCGGACAATCCGAAGCATATTAAATAAAGTCCTGAAGTTCATATAAAAATAATGGATTTCTTTTTCCCCAAGCTAATATATATAGTTTCTGCAAAAGTTGCGAGTTTTGAAAGTGGACTTTAGATACCTATTACAAGCAATTGGAACGGCCGATGCTTTGAGGACAACATATGTACTCTTGGCGATCAGTTTTTTTTTAAAATAAACTAATTAATATAATAATTTTTTTTTATTTCATTAACTTATGTATTTCATAACTGAAATAAATATATATATGTATTATATGTATAAATAATGTACAAAAAAATTTGAAATTTAAAAAAAATTACAGTAGAAACATGAAGGATTTAACAAATTGCTTGGTCGTGAAATCACTTAACATCCCGTAAAGGAGGAAATCGCGCTTTTTCTTTTTGAACTTTAGAACTTCGGCGTTTAACGACCTGTCCTTGTAAACTTCCTCTTATTATTTGGTTTTACCCACCTTTTAATTGTTGAGTGGTCTCTTGAAAGCGTTTTCATTATACATTGGCTTTTTTAGTAAATCGCGTGGGTCAAATGGAGGGTTTCTTATTACTCCTCAATTTGTCAGCTACAGTTAATGAAAAGAAAAAAAATTTTAACTTTTTTTTCTCTTACACTTCTTACCCGTAGTTAGCATATTTTTCTCACATGATACTTCTATTGCATCTTGGCTTCTAAGCACACAAAAACAATTAAAAACAAAGAGGAAATTGCATATTAAAATTTTACGCATTATCATTATTATTTGACCGGAGCGGCAAATTTCAGTGCCCCGATAATTCTCTCGACTGCTGCCTCTACATTTTCTAAATCTGAATTTTTTCCTCCCCGATAGTTAAATTTACTTCTTCCACTAGTTTGAAAGGAATGTTGGAAGGGAAATTGTAATTGACTTTCATTCCGCCAACATTTCACTGTTTTGTTGTGGAAACCTATTGCATTTAATTTGCAGTCTGTATCATCCCATGGTCTGCTTAGCTTTTCACGACAGCTTTGGCGCCACCTCAAAATAAATCGCAATTAACTGCAGCAATTTGCTCAATTGTTCCTTGGAAGCGGACTTACAATCGCAACCATTCAATATTAAAAAGAGCTAATGCAAACAAATTAAAAAATACTTATTCATTCGGCAACTCTGTTCAAGCGCTGTGGTCACATTTTTCTCTTTGTGGAAAAATTTTTGCAATTTAATTTCTTTATTGTGTTATACATTTTTAAAAGTTCTCAAACTTATTATAATCGATTGAACTTTCTGTGTGCTTATTGCGAAAAGTGTTCATCGCGGATATCGTACGTGTTTTCCTTTAAATACATTAAAAAAAAAAAAAAAAAAGAACTAAAAACATCTGACTTTTTATTCAGTAGTTTCCCAAACCTTTTGAAGTGAGTGGTTATTTCAAAAATAATAAGCAATAGACAACAATAAGGCATAATGGCCCCGGGGCCGCCAGACAAAAACTCGAATAGATTTCATCTATTAAGTGATACATCCCCCCAAAGAAAAAAAAGTAAAAATTCCGATTTTCCGTTGTTGCCAATCACAAAAAATCTACGATTAACAAGCAGTGCCATAATATTTATGGTTTAGGTATTTAAATGTCCCTTGCAGCAGAATACGCGAAATAGTCGTAAGCAGAACCACATTTCATAAATTTCTTTAAAAGTTTGATTTTCCCATTTTTGCAATATCTAATTGTCTTCTAAAACCGTGCCGAATTCCTGCTGCGAGGGCGAGGTTGTTTGGTCGAAATAGATGCAGATATAATTAGGTTTAATACGTTATCGAGCATAATATGCGAAAGATGAAATTTAAGCAATAAGATATTGGTTTTATTAAAATCATAATGTTTATTTGAGAAGATGGACTTGAAGCAGTCTCTTATAAGTGGAAATATCCGTATATGAAGGAATACTGGAGCAAGTTAAACAAAACGTCAGTTTTCGCCCGAATGACAAAAAATTCAACGCCGGGAGGAGTGGGAAATTCAACTGATAGGGACTGCAGCAGAAATGGCAATTAAAACACCACCACCAGTAGGATTCAATCGAATCTTTCTGAAAACCTGGGAAGAATTGTGAAAAAGTTCCGACAATTGTAAATCAGGCTTTATGCAGGTTTCAACCAACAGTAAAATACCGTGCTCACTGGATTCAGGAGAGAAGTGCGAATTTTTGAGTTTCGTCCCTAACATTTTGGTAAATGAACGTTGTTGGCCCTGAAGGAACATTTACGTTTTTAAGGGTAAAAGAATTAACGAATTAGTATTAATATATTAATAGTAGCGCCCATATCGAGGAATAAATTTTTTAATTAAGGATACAAATGGCTACAATGTTTATTTACCAAAATTTCGATGTTTTCTTTCATACGTAAAACCTTAAAAGATGAGGGATTGAAATGGAGCAAATGGAATGGCAAATGGATCGACGTATGAGATTTAGACTAAGACGGCGGTGAAGTACCACACGCTACACTACGATTTGGCTTTTTACAGGCTTGAAGAGAAGAGGAGTGTTCTAGGTGGCGACGTTCATTGAAAATCGTTTTCATTCTTTCAAACATTGTCACGAGGTATTTACTTAATTCAGAAAAACCATTCTTTGTCTCCATGAAAACTTTATAAAAGTGAACATCCCTCTCCCCACAGTCAAAGCACGACCAACGTAACGCTTTCGAAAAAGTTAGGAGTGCGTTTGCACACCTTGCATAGCAATAATGCTCGCAAAGCCAACAAGTAATGAATCTCTCAAAAAGCAGCACCTGCTGTGTTCGACATGGTATAAGTAGACACAAGGCAACAGACAAAATAGGGTTTGTGAAGAAAGAAAAAAAAAAAGAAGGTTGTCAAATATGCAAATATAATCTCTTAAATTAGTACGCGAACTTCGCACTATTAAAAACTAAGTAAACGTCGTAAACCAAGGCAGGTATTTGAAAGCAACAATACGTAGAAAACAAAAAAGACACTCTTTGATCAATAGATGATCAAAAAACCAAATTAATGTTATCAACACAAAAAGTTCAATATATTTCAATAAATTCAAGCGCTTTTATAACAATTGCAATAAATTCAAACATTTTTCTAACAAACTTTAAAACTTTAAAACAGTATAAGTAATAAAGCAACAAGATAAAAAAGCAACTACAAAATTTCTATAGACAAAGTACCAAATACGACCACGGCGCGCGCGCAGAGTTGCCAAACATAATATAATTATTGTAAGGAAATATACGCGATCATCAATTTTACAGAGTAGGACAAAGCCGGAAGGATAAGTCCTATTTGGTTTCAAGTAAATTGTTGAATACCTAGATAGCTTGCACTAACCTCAGGGCAGCTTACAAGATTAAAAAGTTCGTGCCTCATAGGAATTTTCAGTCTTTACAAACTTATATAGCATACAACGTTTGACTTCCCAACGCTCTCAAGCTAATAAAATGAATGAATGAAGGATAGAGCAATTATAAAAGATAGAAAAGATAGAGCACGTAGAAGAGAGAATTTATGGAATCGAGGAATTTGAAAACAGATGCATGTCATTTGTGGTAACTGATGTAAGAGTATCCCGGTTCAAGCGAAATTATTGAATGTGGTATATACATACCAATGATACACACACATAAATTCTCTTTCGTAGTTTTTATTTTTTAATATAAATAAGTAATTTTTAGAAACACTGCAATTAAATTTAATTAAAGTGCGATGGTAGGCAGGGATCGTTTACTTTTCATTCTGTCTAGCTCAAGCTTTATAACAAAATAAGTTGATAAATCAATAGCGAATATACCACGGCAGTTCGCACTAAAGTCTCTACGTCACATTTGCGTGCGTCCCTCAGTTTCTCCAATGTTCGTGCAATTAGTGCAATTTCAGAGATATCTCCTTCTAATAGGTGTTCTCTCTTCAGTTCTCGATAAAGCCCTTATTTAATGAACGTTTTTGACATGATCGCGTCAGGCTTTCGCGTGACTTTCGTTGCTATCATTTATATGGAATGAAAAAGCAGAAAAGAGAGAAATTTCTTTTATATTTCCTTATGGTGGTCAAAATCTGAGCTGACTTCGTGTTCTCTCTGATAACCAAACCAACTATAAATAGACAAGTATTTTGTGAATAAATCGGAAAAAAAGAATTAATAAATTTCCAAAAATAACAATTTATTATAAAAAAAGGTGTGTAAGTAGTTTTTAGTGCATTTTTTAAATTGACGAAGTTTACAATAGGCTTTTTTCTTAAAACAGGGCAAAATAGAGAACAAAATAGCCTTGGCGTTTACCTCGGCGACGTAAAGCTAATAACGATTCTCCTACGAAGTTATACACATTATTGGCTATTAACACTAACTACAGGAAAAAATGTAAGTATTTTTTATTATTATTATTATTATTTTAATTTTAGACTAATGAAATGAATTCTTAGACTAAAAAAAAGACATTGAGCACTAGCAACACAGGCTATCGGCTCTAATTTAAATAAATGGATATTAGATAATGAACTTAGTAGTATTAAAAAAGTAATATATTGAATTGATATTCTGTTCTGAAGCTGATTGTAGAATGTTCAAAGGGTTAATCGTTCCAAATACTTCTAGCCGAGGGAAAGTTGAGGCAATCGCAGAGAATGTGCTTTATAGTAAGAGTTTGTCCACAACAGCAGATTGGGGGAGAAGACTTCTTCAGGATCCATTGGTGAGTTGCAATTGTATGACCAAGGCGAATTCTCGAAAATGTTTGGATCTTGGTTTTCTCAACGTTTGTTGGATATAAAGGTGGAGTTAA
>NW_024002903.1:0-1016 GCF_014805625.2 Glossina fuscipes
TTTAACCGAGTTCAGTTTGTCATGAAGTTTAGCGGATATAGCACATAAATTAACTAATGATTTATGAGCTTTTCGGTTGCGCTCGGTTTCTCAGCCAGGACAAGTAAACTTCCATCGCGTAAAATCGATATAGAGTTTATATGCGTTGTAATGCAATCTAGTGCTTTTTTAATAGCGAAAGGGCTGAATTGCGAAATTGTTATGGAGGGATCAGTTGCAGAAATCACAATATATTTTTTGTCGATAGGAACGATGCTACTGGTTGGCAAAACCGGAAATTCGGAATTCTTAATTTTTTTTTCTTTGAGGGGATACGTCTGCTATTAGATGAAATCTATTTGAGTTTATATCAGGCGGCCCCGGGGCCATTATGCCTTACTGTTGTCTCTTATTTAATAAATTGGGAAACAACCACTCACTTGAAAAACTTTGGGAACTGCTGAGAATAAAGACAGTTGTTTTCAATATATTATTTTTCTTTTATGTTTTTTGTTTTTTTTATTAAATTTGCAGAAAAAGAAAGCAAATATCGTAACTGCAACAATCAGTTTTTGCAAAAGCACAGAGAACACACGGATTAAACACACAAAAACACCGAAACACACCGAAAACAATTAAAAAATCGCAGACGAAAAACAAAACACGCACTACTTAGAACACAAGTCGATGTCGTATGCTCCAATTTAACATCATATAAAGTTGATGGATTATTTAATTTATAATTCATATCACCGGCTGAAAATTCAATTTCTTTCGACCATAAATCTATTCCAATAGTGGTGATTACCTCCCTCTTTTAATAAGAAGGCAAGCAAACGATATCAAGCTTACGCGACATAAACAATTGTGTATTAGTTTGTCGTAAATCATTTTCAAATCAACGCGGGTCGTAGAGTAGCATGAAACAAATTGAAGAGATTGTTTGAATAAGATGAAATAAAAATTAAGTTCAATTTTATATATCCCAAAATCAATGCGCATGGAACAGAAAGTTAACCTTAAAAAAAAAAAAAAAA
>NW_024002903.1:1116-5174 GCF_014805625.2 Glossina fuscipes
AAAGAATATATATTACATTTCAACCAAACCATTTGTTTGAATATATATGGAAAAAGAATATTCTTTTTTTTTTGAAAATAGGATAAAATCGAATGCCACGCCTATAAAAATTGTATAAAACTATTCAGGAGACGTACAAGGGGGGATGAATGCATATTTTTGATACATTTATATAAAAAAGAATATATATTACATTTCAACCAAACCATTTGTTTGAATATATATGGAAAGAGAATATTCTTTTTTTTTTGAAAATAGTTCTTTTCTCCCTATTTTCTGATTGTGTTAGGAGTATAGAGGCGATCACCTCTAATCGGCCATGCATGCCTTCACATACTCTTACCAATTGGTGATATACCCACTAGGCTGCGGCCACCCCTTTCCTATTATGTTTTCTTTCCTTTCTTCTTCCTAGCCGTCACCGTGTTACACTAATAAGGGGTCACTCGGGACATCCACGGAGTTACTGGTAATATTAAAAGAAAAAAACTTTAAATGGGGCTGATACTCTCTCAGTTCTAATTCAGTTCTCAATTCTCCTCTTAGTAAATTATTTCAACTCTTCAGTCAAAAAAACATTTTTACATCTCCAATAAGTTCAAAGGAAAACCATAGTGTCTTCTCCTCTCTTCACTTCACTGAAATTGTTTTCCAATTGAAGTCATTCACAAATAACGTTAGGTATGATTATGATGCTCATCAAGACAAAAACGTGATTTTGAAAAAATATATTTATTATAGTGTTTTTTTGTGAATAAAAATTTATAACAAAGATACACTTAATGCTTAAAAGTTACGCACTTTTTGTAGAACAAATAAATAGAAAAATGTTTATATAAAATATTTAATAAATACAAAATAGATTAGAAATAGGCTTATTTTGGTGCATTCGCTTCTGGTTATGGTCATTATTTTAATTTGAGAGGTATTGATGTTACATGAATTTAGTCTTTCGTTCTATTTCTTCTTTTTAACATGGATTATTATTAGGCTAAACAACGAAAAATAGTAGGTGATCCTAAATAAAATTTAACAATTATGATTTTGTTGTTGTTGTTGTTGTTATTTCCACCTCTGCGGAATAGTCCTGATTAATAATTGTATTAAAACATAAAAATTTATTATTTTCTCGATTCGAACATTTTTGAGAAATGATTTTAATTTAAAAAATTACAAAGTATGGAAATAGAAAGGAAAAAAGAATCCCCGAAAATATTCCAGTTATTAACATAGCGGCTGCAAACATTCTCGCTGTTGTTTGGTATTTCGGAGATACCGTTTTTGGAGCGTACATCATGCCGAGCGAACTGAAATATAAACCGAAATAATTTACATATATCAGAAATATTTAATTTTTTATACTAATAATATATATATATAAAAAAAATTTGGAAATATTCTCGCTTAGGCGAGAGTCTTTTTGGTGCTTAAATACCTTTATACTGCAAGTACGGCAAGAAGTTCTAAAAACAAGCTATTCAAACATAATCTTTTCATGGTCTAACAAATAAGATTTTAGAATATAAAATTTTGTAAACTGAAGTACAATGCAATTGATAAGTAAAAAATATTGTATTTATTAGCAAATATTTAAGTAATTTGTAAAAATAAAGAAAACTAGCATTTTGTTGGATCACGACTGTGATGATTACTGTAAGCCTATATTTGACCTCAAATGAGATTTCGTTTTTTCTTAAGTCCTACTATGCATACAAAAATTTCAAATTGTCAACTATCCGTTACATTTTGATAGCTGTTTTATTATAGCCTACACCACTTGTGATATAGTAACTGGGTGCGGTCATATGTATCAGAAGGGTTCAAGATGGACCCACCTTTTATTATACCGATCGATTCAGAATCATTTTCTAAATTGATCTAAGCCTGTATGTCCGTCTGATGTTTGCCTATGTAGATTGGTGTTCAAGCTACAGATCGGAAATTTTAGAGATATTTTGATGGAATTTGTTACGCCGATGTCTTCTTGCCCTACGGCGAATGCTATTAAAAATGGCTTCGACAGGTCCATTTTTCATAAAACACCCAATTCTGAAAAGTTGTTATATGGAAAAAAATTGTAATTTTCAAAATTTCTCAGCAAAAGTGGCTAAGTAATAGTATTTTTGTATTCTAAATTGGCATGGAAACTTTGGATCGGCTGAGGCAGTTTTTCAACCCCCTCATTTAACAAAAACTGGAGTTCATACGACAAAAAGATATAATTTTCCACACATTGTTATAGTAATTTCATACAAAAATGAACTCTACAACATTTGGACCATCTAAGCCTATTTTTGAGTCCTGACCTATGTAAGGATTAAACTTGTCTACGTTAGGTTGCGTTTTCGGCCCGCTTCCCCATAAATACGCATTCGAAAAAATTGCCCTTATATAGAAACAAGATATAATTTGTGTTTTAAAGTAAAAATAAGAATTGCGTTAGACAATGTGGTGTATGGTATTTAAGGGCCGGTTTTGCCCGACTAAAATGTTCTTATTTGTTATTATTAATTTAGCCGAAGAAATCAGTTGAAAAACTCCATTCGTAACGCTTTAATATCTATCGGTCTTATTACAAACTCAACCGCAAATGTGTGAGATTAGAAGCCACGACCATTGATTTGTTAGTTAAAATCGGCCACCCAAGCGGATGTTAACTGTTTTATACTCAAAAATGTTTCTGCGAAAGTTCGAATGTGTTTCCTTTTTTTTGATTTTCTATGATCACTCTGGTAAGGTGGTTATCAGAAAGGGTGATAGGAAGAAAAGGGTTTAAGAAACGCTGCTACAGAAGGAACGAACGCTTATTAGATGCTTTGAAGCAAAATTCCTCTTCTTCTTCATTTCTTTTTCGGTCATTAGTAGTTGTCGGTACTCTAAAATCTTATCTCTTCAAAGTCATCTGACTTACTGTAAATAACCGGAACTATACGACATAATAACAGCAATAATCCAATAAATCCATTCGTTTGTTATTAAAACGGGTAGCGTCCTTTTTACACCTTTTGGTAAATAATTGCAGACTAAAAATAATGGGACAAATATAATGCGCATTAGAACAAGTATCCATAGATATTTTGGCTTAGGCCAACGCACAAATGTCGTAGTCAAACTACCGAGCATTGCAAATAAATTAAATGTCAGAAAACAAGTTATCGAAATAAAATAATGCCCTTCAATGAAAAAATCCTTGTTGTAGGGTTTGATATCTGAAAATATACAAATATGGTTAAAAGTAAAAAATAAACAAGTCAGAAAGTTATATTCGGCGTGAGCCAAATCTCGCGTACCCAACACTCTACTCTCCAAGTTCATTTATTTGATACCCATATCGCTGGTATTATTAAGAAAGAAGTAATCGCGGTGTCTACGGTAATCATTTTAAAATTAACAAATTTTTGCGCAAATATTATATCTTCATTTGAAAAGTTTACAAAATAGTTTCTGCCTTGGTTGCCTTGTGATAAATAAGCATTGAACTTCAAAAATTAAATTTAATTATTCATAACTTTGTGTGGACACGGCCGCTTGGTTCCATTTTCGGGCCTAGGGAGTAAAGTGTCTCAAAAAGCAAATGCGGGAAATTCCAGCCTTCTAAATTTATAATTTCTGAGTAACGAGCAAAAACCCACAAATTTTTGTTAAGATAAACGGAGTTATACGCTGGCTCTATACTGCAGGCTCTCCTATTCTGATCAATTTGGCCCACTTTCCGTACCAAACAGCGTGCGAAAACTTGCAATATTTCTATCAAATCTAAAGTCGATATTTTAATTTTTGCCACGAGGAAAGTACCAAAATGCAGACACACGTACGGACAGATCAATCAAATCAACTCGCAATTTCGCCCTGATTAAGAATATATAACCTTTATAAGGTCTCTGAACCTTGCTTTGCTTTTGGGTGTCACATATATTATGGAAGAAAACAAAATCAGTGTGCTCAATAAAGAAAAGATTGATTGATTTATTTTATTTTCTTGGTCACATTTCTGCAACTTCATTAATTAGCGAAATCAAATGAGGAATACTCTCGAGCTTATTTGAACATTACTGGCA
>NW_024002904.1:0-1192 GCF_014805625.2 Glossina fuscipes
AGTTCGTTTAATTGCTATTTTTTCTTGGGATCTTCATTAGCTCTTAACAAATCTTTTTATTCGAATTTTCTACTTTATGTTTAAAATAACATTACGAAGAGTACGTGGAAGACTTTTGATAAATTAATTTAAAAATGGTTTATTAACAAAGCGGTATCTTTTTCATGCAGATATTCGCCACGAAAATCAATATATTTAAAATATCCTGTACTTCTTTAGTTATAAGTACATTGGATTTTTTGTTCACATCAAACTTGAAATTTTTTATCTTTAAAAAATCTATATTTTTGAATTCACAATTAATTATAGAACTTTAATCATTCCTTGATGAGATTATTGTCAGCGTTTTTAAGAAGAAAGAAATTAGTCTATAAATTGTGACGTATCGAATGGAAGTTGAAAGCGAAATGAGAGAAATCAAGGACAAAAGCCACAAATTTACCAAAATGAAAAATTGGTCATTATTGTCACGATAACATTTTATAACTTTTAAGTCTTTACGGATAAGAGTGCTATCATCGGCATTCGGCCAGTGCGACACACTTAGGCTTACATTGTGATTGTTAAATTTCTCTTAAAGTATCGCTTACGTACGTGTTAAGAGTAAAGATAAGTGGGGTCTCTAAGTGGGAGTGAACCAGGCCAACGTCTAAATCCGTCGATTATTATGAATGTGTATAATGTCTTCCATAAAAAGGCAATGAAGGATCTTAAAGAAATCTTCCTCCCCAATCTGCAGTTGTGGACAAAATCTCACTATAAAGCACATTCTCTGCGACTGCCTTAACTTTTCGTTCGATAGAAGTATGGCACTTGGACCGATTAACTTTTTGGACATTCTAAAATCAGCTTCAGAAAAGAATATCAATTCAATATATTACTTTATTAATACTACTAAGCTCATTATCTAATGTACATTTATTTAAATTAGAGCCGATAGCTTGTCTTACTAGTTCTCAATGTCTTTTTTTTTAGCCTAAGAATTTATTTCATTAGTCTAAAATTATAATAATAATAATAATAATAGTTAAAAAAAAGTGAGTCGGATAAAGATGATCTTCCACCTTTTTTTTACTAAACTAAGAGCCTTTATTTAATCTATTTTACTCACAGTAGTTACAGTGGAAAGACCAGTGCACGTTGTGTAGAGTTTTTATCGCAAAAATGGGAATGGACGACGATATTCACCATA
>NW_024002905.1:0-11554 GCF_014805625.2 Glossina fuscipes
AAGAGTAACGAGGAAAACGAATTTGCTTTTGGGGAAAACAACTGTCAGATATCGGACGAATTCGGCAAATTTATTTTAAATCAAAAATACTTTTACACAACTTCATAATGGCGTTTCTCATACAATAGAAGTCTGTCGTAACGCTGACGTTCGCTTTGCCTAATAGGTAGTTTTGGGTGCCCGAATTGCCTCGTGTTATGGGAAGGCTTCGAAGACGCAAAAAATAAGACAAGAAGTTACAATTTGAGTAATTCTTTGCTTCCGCTATAATCGGAAAGGTTCGAGCAGATGACCTACATTCTCAAATTAGACAATGTAAGGTAAGAAATTTCGTTTTTCGCTCGTGCAATCGTCGTTGTTATCGATTTCCGGGATGAGACGATGTTCGATTTTCTCACATACCACAGCAGTGGTCACACTACGACTCACGACCACATACGTCACGTAGATTCCACTATGTTAAATTGATAATCGATTATGAATCAATTCGACCAGCAGGTTGGTGGACAAGACGAAAAGCGATAGGAGTTTATGCTGCGAACATGCTGAAGGGACAAATAAATGAGGAGCGCTAATATAGGCTGTCAGATAGTACCGAAATAGCGACCTCTCCTATGAAGGTAAAATTAAAAAGTCGCGTCTCAGAGTACCGGATAGGAGCATGGGTGGGTTTTAGCATGTTGAGGTCTCCCACTATGTTAACTCGGACAATCTTGAGATACTTTCCCGCCTAGCGTAATATATGTATATATTTGGTACGTTGACATATTTGTATTTCAAAGCAGAATTATTGGACATTTCTTCCATAATTTTTTATCACATTTCTTTTTCTTTAATCAGGCTGACGGCTGGCTTCAAATTTCTTTCTTATAAAGTAGACTCCATATTGGATATTGTGTGCGTATATGCGCACACAAATCCTGTGTGCGGTTTATTTTTCTTAATTTGCAAGCTGGAGGTAGAAATCTTCGTCTGCATGCACGATTCGCTATTCATGTCGCGTACTCTTCATCAAGCACACTCTTCCACGAAACCATCCTTAGGGATTGCTTCATGGGGGCTGGTTGCAATTAGTGCGCTCCAAGTAGTGGAAGTGGAATACCATTTGGCTTATTTCTTTTCGCTCCATCCGGTATATCTTACAGCCGTCTTAATTCCTATAGCACTTTGGTCACAAAATCGTTTGTGTATATGTGCGCGGTTGGGAATAAAATTCAATTACTTAACACCCATGGATTGAAAGCATATTAAGTGTTGAAATCGGTTGTCTATTATTTTTGCTCCTCAATTACATAAACTGTCATAATTTTAAAAAGAGACTTATTAAAGAAACACACGCCTCAGGTTTTACTTCTGAAAAATAATTTTTTTTCTTTGTTTTCTAAAGACATTTATGGAACTCCAAAATGAATGTTTGAACTGATATACAAACATAAATTTTTTTGAAAATTACGTGTACAAAAAGAAGGACTTTGTGGCCTACCGCGCACCAAGGAAAATAACAAAAAAAATGTATAAAAGTATGGAAACATAAACTGTAGGAATATATGTGCACAAAAATTTTAAATAAAATTACATATGAGTGTTGAAAATTTGGCATGCGTAGTTAAAAAGGTAACAGTGAAGTGTTTCAAAAAAGTAATATGTATATCGTAAAACTTAATTTTCGTTGGAGAACTTACTCTTTAAACAATTCAAGGAACCGAAATGTCCTTACGTACTTTTGTATAGTGCTTGAAAATAACGCTATTTTAGGCTAGATCAATAGGTTGTAGGTCAATAATTACATTTGAAATTACCGTTTGTTTGAGTTTTTCCAGTTTCCTAACAATTGTAAACGTGTTCGTTAGCAAACTGTGATTGTTAGCGAACTTGTTTAAATATCTTTCTTAGTTTTTCTGACCCCGTAAGACTAAAGAAAACGATCACACAATCGACCGACACAAAAACAAGTTAACGAGTTGCCTTGCAATTATGTACGAGATGTGATCACGACAAATTCGGTGACAGCTTTTTTGAGGTTTCATATTTGCAACGGCCTCTGCTTTGAAGTCTTTCTTATTAAGAAGACAAATTTCTATTGATAAAAAGAGTTGCTTTTGTAATACATTGTACGGTTCGCGCCACTGGATTATGGGTAGTGTAGATTTTATTTGCATTTGTGGAAGAGAAAACTCACAAACACTTCTCCGACTTTTTCTTTCGAAAGTGTCGATTCAACTCTCCTTGCCTTCAGCGAATTCGCTGCTTAGGAATTTGTTGAGAACTAGTCATCACTATCAGGTATCTGATATTTTTGTTAATCCTTCTATTTGCAGCTCCATAAGGCTACTTTATGTTATAACAACGGTAGGCAGAGTATCGAAAATGCCTTCTTGTTGTCATTGCTTCCCTAAAATTTTAGCGAGTTTTCTTTTCTACAGAATTATTCATTTTTCAAGCAAATTAATTTTATCAGATAAGTGATTGTAGCAGAAATATAGATATAGAAACACTCTCTGGCTTTCGTGTGGAACGCTAACACCGTCGTAGTATGTTCCAGATTCGATCTTTTAGGTTACATAAATTATTTTAATCTTTGTTTTGGGTATATTATCTAAAAGTAGGAAGTATGGCTCAGTAAATTACGTGTATTTTACTTTATATTTAAGTAACATTCCGCAATAATATGTTCGTAGAGACCCAGTGGGTATCTGCTGTTAGTACCAAGGCAGCTAATGGTGTCTAACATTTCTTAGAAAAGTATTAAAATGAAGTCTGTTTTTCTAAATGAACGAATTTTCGTGCTTTCATTATTTGGTATAAATTAAATATTAAAATGTATTAACGTGTTTTCCTAACGATCACGTTAAATTTTTTTCAAAAAAGAACAAAATTTTATAGCAATGTTTCGTTAAGCTCAGATTTATGATATTTTGAGCACTTTCCTATAAACTATAACTCAGTCATGTGTTGGCATAATAGAAAATAAAAAACAAGAAACGCATTAAGAAATAAAAGTTGACAGTTGAGTATAAAATTCTTTAACGAACGTATAGAAAAGTCTATATATACATTCCTTGAGATCGTATAGGGCAAAAGAGACTCACAACTTCAAAGCGATAGATGCGAGATTTCGCTCAAAGCATTGTTTCGACTTTTGTTTCTGTTGAATAAGAGATGTTTTGTATAAAAAAGGTTATTAATAGAAACAGTTTTTGGGAAAATTGACAGAAACTGCTCAAACCTTGCTTTGAGTAAATATTTTATAATGCATGAATGTTATGTGGGTTTACATATTTCTAGCCCTTTTTCGCATTAAGCTAAGATAAACCCTTCACCAACGAATGCTATTTGGCCGTGAGTCTGGTTACACAGTATGTTGTTTATGTCACTCGCTTATACATGAAAGATAAGTACAAACATCTGATTGTATATACGGGAATACATATGCTTGTCACAGCACAATCGGACTGAGATCGAATTGATGCTATATCATATACGCACACGAATGGATAATTTTATGCATAACTATAAAATACTAGTAATAACCAGTGTGTAAACACTGGTTAGAGAAATAAGCATACTAAGTGCGGCATTTTAGTTAGATTGTTAAAATTTGTAAGGTATTATTTTACTTACGAGCTTTACATTCATTGATTTTTTCAAAGAAAAAATGTGATCGGCTCGGAACACGTCTTTTCGCAACCCATTACTACTATTAGTTTACGACAGATCTTTACAAAAGAAATCATACGATCATAGGACCTGTACATCCATCGGATACCGTGCAACATTTATCACGTATCATACATAACTCGATTCATATTTTTATAAGACTTAGCAGCATTTTGTTCATTGCTTAAATATATCTTATTTATAGATTTCTTTGTGTCTACGGCCGAACCATTGGTCCAATTTTCCTGATTTTTAAACATAGCAAAATGGCGAGAGTTGAAGGTATGTCGCACTTATCACATGTCCTTGTTGCAAGGTTCAGTTGGATATCGCGACAAAATAATTCTGCCTTATTTAGTAAAAAGTCAATAAGATGAATATGAACATCAATAGAGTATCTGCTTCTTGAACTAGCCGCTGCTCGTACTTTCTGAAATTTTCGGTAGGGAATGGAGAATTTTCAAAGTTGTTTCAAACCTGTAAAATGCAAAATGTTGTTGACACCTTACCGAATGTTGCCACCAAGAAAGTTTGCCACAAGCAATGTGACTTTAGTGAGAAAGAGGTAGGTTTTGGAATATAAAAAAGAAGAAGAGACGGAAGTTGGAAAAATGGCAGAAGACAGCTTTACTCACAAAGGAGGACACACTTTCTGATTATTAAAAAATAAACTCTAAATAACATAAATAGATAAACTGAGAAATAAAATCAAAGCATTATAACTTATACAAAGTACTAATATAATATGTAGTAAATCTTCTCTTCTATTTAGCGACGCCTTCCGAAAGCGTCTTTCTGTCGTACTCTTTATTAAAGAGATCTTTTTGCGACCTCCTCCTAATTTTGCACTATATTATACCTTTTGGGCACGCCCGCTTCCACGGACATAGCTTCTATTTATTTCTTTTTTGGCGCTTTATTCCGCAAGCCCGGCAAACGTTTTCTATGTATATTCCCAGTCTCATGTACACCGATTTTAGTAACTGCTTTCTCACGATTTATTTTACCTCATAACACTTGTTTTCTTTTTCTTTTCAATTTATTCAATTTAATATTTTCTTTTTTCAGCTTGTTGTCACAGTGATAGTAAAACAGCAAATAACCATTTTAAAGCCTGTAACCATATGATAATGTTTTCTAGGTACATCGCAATGTTGTCTATCAAAAACGACGAAAACAAAATTTTAAAAGGTTGCCAAAAATTCACATCTCCGCAAAACCAATAGCAATTTTCAACACATATTGCAATGGATACATAGTGTGCACGTACACAAATGTAAAGAAAATGAACAAAAGAAAAAAAAACGAAGGCCATACGACAATCCTGCGCTAGCAGTTTTCATTTTCACTTCAGTACAAACACCAAAAGCTTCAAGCTACCATAAGCTGTCTGCAATTTTTCTTATAATTAACGTTATTGACAACTCAGTTTATGCTAAAATAAACATCATGTCGCACAGAAATAAGCAAATAAAATGTAGAATATCAAGAGCGCTTTTTAAATAAAGTCATTGTAAAGTCTGAACAACATATTAATTCTTGCCGAATGGATTTTGGTAATAGCGAAGCCAACAGCAGTAGAATACATCAAAGATATTGGTGTAATCACCTTCTTTACATATCAGATCATCATCGTCATGAACTCCTTAATTCGTAAACGTTGGCAAGACATCCCTATTGTACCCTTGTTTTCAATCCGTTACGAGGGGATTTTGGCAGCTTCTCACAATCAATATTATTTTATCAGTTCGTTCGCCACGCGCAACACAATCATTCAGCGCTTTATTTTGGGACAGTCTTTGCAACGGCAACTTGCTTGTATAACCAAAGCATAACAAAAGGATAGGTTTTCAAGATACGCTTCTGGGTGCAGATGATACATTTAAACAAATTAACCCGCAAAATGTATTTAACTGTTTAAGTTGAAGTCGACTTTTATTGTAGAAACAGTGCATTTAAAATGGACTGTTTACATACTTATTACACATTTACTTAATTCTGTATTATTATAAATGAAGAGAAATAAAAGAGTATTAGAATTTTTACAACGGATATGTAAAATGCTTCAAAACTCCTAGGAAAAAGATCACACTAATGGCAACAATGTCGCAAGTGATGAATATTCCAATTAGCCTCATGGTGTTTTAAAGTTGTATTTCATTCAAAAATATCTAAACAATTAGAGAGTGGGAGGGCAAATAATTATCGTCCCTATTATCTTAAAATATTGCAAAATAAAACAATAAAGCACATTGTCATATAACGTCGATAGCAGCGAAACTCTCTAAGCTTTCCTCTATTTGAACAACGTTTGCTTAAGTTGCATTCCAATCGCTATGACTGTCCCAGTGAAAACAAAGATATGTTTCAAAATTACATTTTAAATTTATGTAGCCAGGATGTTATTACTTGTTATTTAATTATTATTTAGTCATTTAATCACATAATTATTAACTTAATGTCTTTAAACAATAATGTTGTAACTTAAAAAACAAGATAACGTGAGAATGATTTGAAGCCATATCTCTAATAGCATTGACGATTATCAAACAGTTCTTAAAAGTTATAAACGGATTAAAGCTCTGTTTAATCACAATTTTAATCCCATACACGGCCTCTTAAAAAATAAAAAAAACACTTTACTGCATTCTATTTGTATGCTGATGCTTAACACAAAATATAAGACTATATATATTCTTGTTTCAGATCGAAAATGACACAGGAAAAAGCTCTGGTAGTTTGGTCTGCTCTTCTCTGATCTCTCTTCTGTTAAATGTGTTTTTTACATACATTTTTAACTATCGAAATTCTTTAACGTTGTTAGCTTACCAATTATTATGTAGTCCAGTTACCATGCCTGAATTGCCGTTTTTTTGATCCTTAAGTACAAAAAATGTACTCTTTAGACGGTGCAATACATTCTTCATCATTACTATATATTCAAGAACTTTCTTTGAATCCTCATATCGAACGTTTGGTGTTACGCGGAGATAACAATATTTTTATTCGGTAATCGAAATATGGGTTACTGAAGACGGCAACAAAAATAATGTAGTCCACTTTATTACTTTTAAAGAATGGGAGCTTATGCGCGGAAGTACACAATGATTAGAGGGAGATATACCCATCTTTCATTCAGAATAACTTTCTAATCTGATCTAAGATTGTCCGGCCGGTTTGTCCGTCTTATACTCTTGTATTTTATCTTCGGAACATTTTGTCTTCAACTCCCGTGTAACGCCTTAATTTAAAAACTCGTTACGAAAACTCTGTTGGACATTTAATAGTAGCACTTTTACTTTTTTTAAATATAAGAAAAATGCATTTAAAGCTTTCTTTTTTGTAAAAAAATATATCCCTTGAATAATTTTAATGACCAACCGCCCCTATAACAACAAATGATAAACAAAATGAAATAAAATATATAAAATAAATGCTTTAAGTGCAAAATTTGCGTACGATTAAATCTCATGCGTAGCATAAATGAAAATAATGGGGAAAGTTTAACGCAAAAAGTTAAGACAAGTTAAGCCAAGCAATAAAAATCATTTACGATAAGTTCATGTTAACATACAAGTTTATACATACACATACAAGAAGAAAAACTGCATGAGTTTCAAGTCATTATTATTTAACGTTCGCACTAAAATTATCACAGTCTCTCTCTTGAACAATCTCTCATATGCTTTTATACAATTGCATGTTCGTAATCTTCTGTCTTGTTCTATTCAACGTACAAAAAAACATTTTGCTATTTACTAGAGCTATTTAAAGTTACCACACAACCGCAACTCTGAACAAGCGCTGTGGTCATATATTTCTCTTTGTGCAAAAAAATGTTGCAATTTCTTTTTTTTTGCTTTATACGCTTTTAAAAGCGATCAAATATATTAAAGTATATTGAATTTTTTGTGTGTTTATTGCTAAAACTGATCATCGCGGATACCGTACGTGTTTCCATTAAATCCAAAAAAAAAAGAGTTGAAAACATTTGACATTATCCTCAATAGTTTCCCAAACCTTTTCAAGTGAGTGGTTATTTCACAAATAAGTAAATAATAGACAAGCAAAAGGCATGATGGCCCCGGGACCGCCTGATAAAAACTCAAATAGATTTCATCTATTAGCAGACGTCTCCCCTCAAAGAAAAAAAATTAAAAATTCCGAATTTCCGGTGCTGCCCACCAGTAGCATCGTTCGTATTGACAAAAAATGTGTTGTGATTTCTCCAACTGATCCCTCCATAACAATTTCGCAATTCACTATTAAAAAAGCACTAGATTGCATTACAACGTATATAGACTCTATATCGATTTTACGCGATGGAAATTTACTTCTGCTGGCTGGGAAACCGAGCGCAACCGAAAAGCTCATAAAGTCATTAGCCAATTTGTGCGCTATATCCGCTAAACTGCATGACAAACTGAAATCGGTTAAAGGCGTAGTTTATGCCCCATTGTTAAAACATGTGCCGGAAGATGAAATTGTGCGCGAAATGGGCAGGCAAGAAGTGACTGAAGTCTACAAATTCATCAAATTAAATGACGATGGAATAACCCGCTCTCCTACAGGAAGAATTATTTTGACTTTTGACCGCTATCGGCTACCGCAACGGTTGCTGTAGCGTGGTACAAATGTAAAGTAGGACTCTACATTCCAAATCCCATGAGATGTAAAAACTGCCAACGCCTGGGCCATACGGCAAAACGATGCACTAGTACTCCATCCTGTGCTAACTGTGGTCTTCCTCCACATCCTGAAAACTGTACGCGTAGCTTCTGCTTAAATTGCAACGGTCAACACTCTGCGTTAGACAAACAATGCCCACGTTTTATACAAGTCCGTGAAATTCTAAAAATCAAAACAGAAAATTATTGTAGCATGGCCGAAGTGCGACGCACATGCCTTCTAATGAAAAACGTGTTCCACCATCAACCGAAAATTACATTGCCAAACCAGTCAAAACAACAGCAAGTATTGAAAAAATTAAAACAACAACACGTATGCCAAAATTTAATAAACTAAATCCCCCGAATCACCAGTTCTCAACTCTTCTCAACAAACTACAAGCTGTAATGAATCCAATCTTTCATCCCTCAATCAACCTTCAATTTCAAATTATACACGTGCACCCACTCGTTGCGCTTCAAATGTACCAAACCACCTAAGTGCAGATTATTCAGCTGGTAAGAATAAATCATTCACGAAAAATTCCTATAGCGACCTTCTCAACGGAGACGCTGACATGTCAACTTCACCTTAATTCCACTCTGTTTCCATGTCATTACAATTGAATAAAGTTTTTAAAATTCTACAATGGAACATTAAGGGACTTATTAATAATTTTGATGAACTCCGTACACTCATAAGTGATTTTAATCCAACCTTTTTAACGCTTCAAGAAACCCATTGTAGGAGCTCTTTTAATCCTATTCCACCCAAATCATGTACTGGATACTTCACGAATGCTGGTCAAAATTCATATTCCAAACAAGGAGTTGGTGTTCTTATAAAATCAAATATACCTCACAAACCTATAAATTTTAGCTCAAACATACAAGCCGTAGCGTTACAAATAATGTTAACATAAAATTTACAGTGCTTTCACTCTATATCCCACATTCTTAATCGTTTTCTCAGCAAGAACTCTACAATTTATTCTCCGTATTCTCCCCCCATTAGTAATATGCGGCGATTTTAATAGGTGGAATACCATCTGGGGCTCAGCAGTGAACAATACTCGCGGTACTGTGTTAGAAAAGGCTTTCATTCAAAACAATCTCTGCATTTTAAATCATGGAAAACCAACGCACTTTTTAACTCATCATACATTTTCACATATTGATTTAACTTGTTGCTCTCCTTCACTTCTTCCTTTGGTTTCCTGGTCTATTTCCGATGATCTGCATAATTGCGATCAGTTTGCAATCATAATCGATCTTAAACTTTCATCGTCCTCTGTTACTTCAGCAAAACAGGCCAAATTCCTCCTAGATAAAGCGGATTGGATTAACTAATCCAAACAAGTGGGGTCATTTTGAATTTTATGCTGCTACTATGTCTAAAGCGATTCGCACGGCTGCTCATTTTTCTATTCCTTAATCCAACAGCTCTTTTAAACGAGCTAGGGTTCCTTGGTGGAACAACACGCTTTCGTTTCTGAGGAAAAATAAAATGGATCTATGGCACCGCTTCAAGAGATGTCGTGATCATGATCATTTGTTGTTATACAAAAAGGCCAATGCTCTATTCAGGAAGAAACTACGGAAATCAAAGGCGCTTAGTTTCGAACTTTTTTCGAGAGGAATTCACAAAAATACATCAAGGAAAGCTGTCTGGAACAAAATCAACAGACTTAATGGAACTTCAAATCTGAACGAAATTTCTGCCATCTGCACTCCCAATGGAACTTTAACTGATGCAGATGAGATTTCTAATTACTTTGGAAAAGTATGGTGCGAATACTCCTCTGACAGCAACTTCTCTAGTGCTTTTATCGAAAATAGAAGGACTCCAATATCTCTTTCGAATAATATTGATAGATGTGCCATGTTCCTGGAAAATTGCGTATCTACCTCAGAACTTGGAAGTTGTCTCTCCAATTTGAAGGGGAGGACTAGACCGCTTCTTACACCAAATGATCAGCGCTATGTCTAAGTCTAGTAAAAATAAATTACTGGACCTATATAATACGCTATTTTTGACTGGCTATATACCCTACATGTGGAAACTGGCTACAGCTGTTCCAATTCCCAAGTCAAAAATGCCTCCATCGCATCGGACTATCGTCCAATCACTCTTTTATCTTGCCTCTCAAAGGTATTGGAAAATATAATGGCATCTAGATTATCTTGGTTTCTTGAGTCCAAGCACCTGATAACAAAGCAACAAGTTGGCTTCAAGCGGGGTAGAGGGTGCATCGACGCTCTGTTACATATTGATTATTTTACAAGCAAAGCAATTTCCGAATGAAACCATGTAACAATTCTTTCAATTGATTTCGAAAAAGCATTTGACAGAGTTGGTCCTTATTTTATTTTAAGACTCTTGAAATCATGGAATGTTGGTCCCAAATTTTTCAACTACATCAAATCACTCATCTCGCATCGGCGGTTTAAAGTTAGAATCAACAATCATCTTTCTGAGTCCTTTCCGCTAATGAATGGCTTTCCGCAAGGATCTCCTCTTTCTGTCACGCTTGTCCAAATCGCCTTCAACGAAATTAGCAAAATTCTTTGGCGTGTACAAAGAGTGGAACATTGCCTCTACGCAGACGATGTATACATTTTTACCAAAGAAAAAGGTAGCACGAAGGTAATCAACATCCTCGAATCTATCGGACGAGAGATTTCCGCATGGGCAAACTCGTCGGGGCTAACATTTCCATACAAAAATCTAAAAAAATGCAAATTTGTCGAAAGCAGATTTGCGATGCAGGAAATCTACTGATGCATATTAATGACTTACCAGTACTAAATGTGCCGACACTGCATATTCTCGGGCTCACTTTTTCCAACAAATATCGTTGGAAAGCACACTGTCTGCAGGTAAAAAACTATATTTTAACAAGGGTGAATTTCATACAGTACGTTGCTTGGAGAAGCCATGCGCATATTAAAACTATTGCTTATCTTAGCAAAATGCTTGTTTTAAGCAAGATTGACTATGCTTTGATAATTTATGGCAATAGCTGCAAATCTAATATCAACATCCTTAAACCGGTCTATCACCAAGCCGTTAGAGCAAGTTGTTATGCTTTTCGGACGACGCCCATAAATAATATTATAATTGAAACTGGTCTCCCAACCTTAGAAAATAGACTGTATGAGTTAAAAGCTAAAATAGTCCCTAAGCTTCTTAATTCAAACAAATCCATTCTCGGTGATGACGTAAGAAA
>NW_024002905.1:11654-25204 GCF_014805625.2 Glossina fuscipes
CCCGCTCTTTTGGTGTTAAACCTCCCTGGATTTTGAAAGACTGCTCTTTTGACATCTCACTGTCTATGCACAAGAAAGAAGATACTCCAAATTACGTCTTCAGGAATCTAATAGCTGAAAAAACCCAAGTATTGGACAGTACTGATTGGAATCTTTTATACACAGACGGCTCAAAATCTTTTGGCCTGCCTCCTGCTTGTTCCGTGGTAGATGCTACAGGACAGGTTCTTCTCATTCACATATTTCACGAAAGTACTTCAACGTTTACAACCGAAGCCAGAGCTATCCTTCACACTGCGAACCTTGCCCATAAAAGCAAACTCAAAACCGTCATTGTTACCGACAGCTTGTTTGTATTACAAGCTATTCGGAATCCTTCGACTTCGAGATGGAGCACCATCAACAAATTAAGGAATATAATTACAACATCCGACGGAAAAATTAAAATATTACGGGTACCAAGTGACATCGGTTTACTGGGAAATGAGCAGGCTGATCGAGCGGCAAAGGATGCTGCTTCTGCTCCTCTAATTATGGATGATGTCATGGAAAAGTTGGATCTTCAAAGATACATTGGAAGAAAAGTTAAAGAGAAAATTGCAGAAGGAAATTTACAATACCATCATCAACACTACTCTTGCATTAACCCTCAATTAACTCCACCTCTATATCCAACAAATGTTGAGAAAACCAAGATCCAAACATTTTCGAGAATTCGCCTTGGTCATACAATTGCAACTCACCAATGGATCCTGAAGAAGTCTTCTCCCCCAATCTGCTGTTGTGGACAAACTCTTACTATAAAGCACATTCTCTGCGATTGCCTCAACTTTTCCTCGGCTAGAAGTATTGCATTTGGAACGATTAACCCTTTGAACAGTCTACAATCAGCTTCAGAACAGAATATCAATTCAATATTTTACTTTATTAATACTACTAAGCTTATTATCTAATATCCATTTATTTAAATTAGAGCCGATAGCCTGTGTTGCTAGTGCTCAATGTCTTTTTTTTTAGTCTAAGAATTTATTTTATTAGCCTAAAATAATAATAATACCTTAAAGAAATTTCATTTATAGATTAAAGCATAGGATTCTCTTGAACACTGAGAATAATAAAAATTTACGTTAATGGTTACTATTATTCAAGCTAGTATGTAAGCTCCCTCTACTTTTTTTGTTTCGTATTCAGTTTCAAGATCGGAAAGATGTGTTAGTTTTTCCAATCAATTCCTTACACATAAAAGTATACTTAACTTACGTGTTCGCACACCTACTCCACTCTCTGCCTACCCTCAGGTAAAGTCATTCAAATGAGGTGTTGCCTGATTCGTTCCGTTTATTCGATCTTGTTTCCTTACATATCAATGTCTATCCATCTAAACCAATACTGAGCTCTGATTGTTTTCACGTTTATTTCGTTGCGCATCTGGTGGTATGTCGATTCTTCCACATCGAGCCGCTCACCTATTTTCTTTCCCTTTACTCATTCTTTCAACTATGCACCTGCCCGTTTACTCAAGCTTTCATTTGTCTATGCTTTGGTTTATGCATCCTTCAGTACAACCGATTCTTAGTCGGTCTGCTCTTCAATACATTTCTGCATTGCCCGTCACTGCATTTTTCCAGTCGTTCCACTTTCATGCGAAATTTTATAAGCGTGCTAATGCTTCCAAATACTCCTTTCACGTCAGTGACCGTGATTTGTCTATCTCTTCGCTTTAATCACTGTATGTCTACTTCCTTTTCATCTCATCGTTTAGTCTCTTCATAAGTTAATCAGGCCGGCTAAATTTTGCTACAGACAAAATAGACCTTAATACACATATATCTAATTAAGTTCAAAAAATCGCCCAGTGAAAATCAAGTTAAAATAATAATAACCGCCGAAACTTCATAAACGGTGTATGTATGAGCTTTTGTTTTCAAAAAACTGAAATACGCTTTGTGGAAAAGGATAAATCGGTTAATGCCATGAACGAAGTTCAGGGAAAGTATTCACAGCGGAATGTCTGCCAAAAATGTTTCGAGAAAAAGGTTACGCGCTGTTATAAGTGCATCGCCACATGTGTAATAAATCTTTAGTGATATATTATAAATATTGATGGTTACTAAAATAAATCTTATTTTGAAGTACACGAAGTTTTTTAATAATTTCCACAAATATTTTCTTCAGATTGGATCACGTAAATAATCTTAACCGGTGAAACATCATTACCGTCATGTTTTTATTTGAGATGATGTGAGTTCTACATTCGTCACAAGTCGCGGTTGACATAGCATGCTTCTTTCTTACAAGGAGGAACCAATTCGTACATACAGGGTCTTACGGATGTTCTTTAGGCATTTGACAAGACCTCTTTCACCTATCCTTTACATATGTTTTTATTCCTTTTACTTCATATGCATATTTTCTTCTTCATAAGCGTTCCAACCCTTTTTTATTAATACGACTTTCCGCATTTTTGTAGTCCATAAATTTGCGACACAATCTCTTTTGTCAATAAGCAACAACATCGATAATATAAGGCCAACTCGTATGTAGAGGAGCATAAGCAACTGCATAGGAATGTGAACGTGATTGCCCTTGCGTATTTAACAATATTATTATTTTATTCTACAAAGCATTAAATACGTTGCGACGTACGATTATTTTTTTCATATTTGGTTAAGTCAAAGGCAGAACATTACTATGACTTTGCCTGCTTTATTAGCGGAAATTCTATTGATTTTCTATTTTCTACCTCCGCATTGGGGTATGTACTAGACCTTAGAGTTTTTCTTTTTTCTTTTTTTATATGATATTATTCATATTTTTTTAATTAGGTAAAATGGCGCATTCCAACTGCTAATAGACCCTTTGGTTACCTGTACTTATGCGCATTAAGCATTAGTTTTATTGATATAATTCGCAGTGAAAGTTAACAGAAGTCTTAGCAAAGTTTTTCTATTGTGGCGAGTTTGAACCAAGAATTGTAACCACTTACACATAGACGTATGTTTACATATCTGCACATTGTATTATATATTAAAATTTCTAAGTTTGTTGATAAAAAGCCCGACAGTTCAGTTCGTTGTTTTATATAGCTTTTCATGAAATTGTGCGTAAAGATACATAAATCCTATTTCTTTTTAGTCCAATCGCATTGATTGTAGCATAAAAGTACCCAACACTCCGAATGACTATTTAAAACCTAATTATTTTCTATTTCTGAACGAATAAATGGTGCAATAGCAAAAAACAATTTAATGGAGAAGTTTGATATTGATTTCTTAAGTTGTTTCTGTTGAAAGTATTATTATTTTATTTTCTCCATTCCTGCCACTCCATGAAGTCGTGCCATCGCATTTACTGTTTAAGTACGTTAAAGGATTTCGGTCACCTATCCTTCGTCACTATATATAAAATGAAGAAAAATAATATATTTTCACTCTTTCAGCGAGCAGCGAGTATAATTGTAAATATGTAGGATAAATGTCACTAATGTCCGAATTATGTACGAACTATCCGTAAGATAAAAATTTGTTTATATTTTTGTACATGCAAAGAAATAAAATGCTCTGCCAAATGAGATTAAATTTAAAAAATTTTCATTGAAGTAAGTATTAAACCTTTTTAAGCTTCAACTACATTAATAAATTGGTGTACAGTATAAGTTGAATTGGTAGAGATATGAACTATTTGCTGCTTCAGGCGAGAATATTCAACAGGATAGAACTTTCAAAGGATAAAATATCGCAAGAATCAATAAAATTGTGTGTATAAACAGGATCGGGTGGAACTAATGCCAATCTAGAGCTGATATAATTTCTTAACAAGCGTATCTGCCCTCGACCTTGATACAAAAACAAATAAGGGTGAAATGTACATTAACTAACAGTTAGTTTTTCAACTACTTGGAAACTAAGAAATTAATAGGAGGGCGGAGAGATCCTTAAAATATGCAAAATAATTCTTTACGAAACAAAATTAAAATACTTTTAAATATACATCATATTTATATATATATATATACATATATATAAACAAATTTGCTTAAATAAAAATAAATATCATTGCTTTAACTATAAATACGTTTAAGCCATAATTAAAGTCCTAAAAAAGCGGCATAGGACAGAGTTGATCGATTCACACGGTGCCACACGAAATTTCAATACTCTTCACGCGCTTAGCAAAACTCATATAGCCCTTTATTCGTAAAAAAAAATTTTCTGCGATGATTAAAAAAATGACCTTACTATTACGCAATTTTGAGTTTGATGTAGAGTTTTCAACTTATTGGGCCAGTCTGACGAGTTCCCTAACCCTGGTGGGTATGCAGTTAACAATAAATCAAAATTTTCTAATTTTGTTTTCTAATTTTGTTTAGTTCCTATGATTAACTTAAGCCCGAGTAAGAAAATTATATTTGACAGCCTCCCAATGTTTTATATTCATCACCGTGACTAATAGAAAGGGAAAACCCAAATTTTTTATACCTTATACCGTTGTGTATGTGTGGCTCATTTTTACATCCATCACCGAAGGATATGTTGATTTGAAGCGTACATTCATTTCGTCAAACAGCTTTGAACATCCAGGAGGAGTAGCTTCAATTTCTATATCGATTCGGGCATGTTTGTGTAGCTCTAGTGTTTTTTGTTTTTGAAGTTATGGCTTTACACACAAGCCGAATTTTATTTCTAATACCAATAGATTAATGTGTGCAATTTCCAAAAACCACCACCTACGAATTGCTCACAATACATACCTACACAAACGCAGCCGTTTTCAAAACAATTAGGTTTTTTGTGTATTACTCAGAAAGTACGGCATGTTAAGATATACAAATTTAAAAGTCTACTGCCTTCCAAAAATGGAAAAAGTCGACCGTACCTAATTTTGAAAATTATCAAAATGTATATATTTTCGTTTTTCTTTTCTGAATTAATTTTCCTACCTCGTTGCTCTTGTTATAAATCATGTATATGAAATTAAGTGAAACAGTAGCTACCGGAACGTATCTAATAGACAAATTTGATTCCATTTGATCTTGTCTCACATATCTGTGCAAAGGTATGTATTTAATATATCTAAATATATATAAACGTCTGCATGCAGAGTAAATATAGATAATAGAAGACCTATCTCAAAACCTCCAAGAACTTTCGAACAGCTTCGCATTTGATGAACCAACTGCTTCCAGATACTTACAAGTGTTTGGAAAGATCCAAAATGCGGCAAAAGCCCTAACATATGAATTAGCTGTAAATGCCATTTCGAACCGTTTCAACGCCGTGGTTTCATTGCTACTCAAGCAAAAAAATAACAGTTTTCTGTGGCATATTGTCACTGATGGTGAAAAGTGCACGACAATCCCGAACCCAAAAAGCCATGCGTTACTCCTAGAAAGCCATCGATATCGACTGCAGTGGAATACTCAGGGCTATTAAGCTTTGCTGTGCAGAAAGGTGTAAGCGTATTACGAGCTGCTAAAACCGAATGATTCAAATGTATACCGACGCCAATTGAATAGGTTGGACGATGTATTAATGCAAAAGAGACAATATAAACAGCGGCTAAAATGACTATTGCAAGAACTGACTGAAAATGCCATTTTGGCCACTAGTTGTAAGGGTTGCACAGGATACACTGTTTCAGCTCGAATGGTAAGTCCTTTTACACCTATCGTAATCCCCAGACATAAGGGCTTTTGATTATCACTTGCTTTGGTGGGCTCACGAGTGCGCAAAGGTGAAGAGGTGTGAATTTGAAAACCAATATCGTTTTTCCAACGCGGTATCGATATGTTGACAGAAAAGTGGAAGATAGTTGTAGAAAGCGATGGGAAGTATTTTGATTAACATACATTTTATCAATTTTTCTCAAGTGAAATATGCCCAAAATTTTTACAAGCACCCAGAAATAGGTTGGCAGGCTATGGAGGGAGACTTAAAGCAGCTTTGATATACCACCTCGAAAATATGTACTACGAAATTTTCGTTAGTTGTAAGAGTGAAAGCCGAAGAAGAATTTGTAATGATTGACGGCAACCTTGCGAAATTTATATTCTCTCGAATGCTCTTCTTCCACTGTTCAGGTGTTTGTAAGAAAAATACGACAATTTTAAAATTTGATACCTTAACTATCGAAATTTTGCTCCTACTAATATAACCTGTACGTCGAGCTGTCCATAGATCAAAAATTCTTGAGACTAAGTAAATCATTTTTATATCCGTCACATAAGGATGAGAGATTTACTCATTTTGTCAAAACGTTTGCAATGTCCAAAAAGAAATTTCAGAGACCCAACAAAGTGTATATATACATATATATTCTTGATAACTATCAAGTCCTGAAGCGAGTCTGTTATAACTTCAATTTTATCAAACACATTGGAAATTTGGCCAAACTGATAGTGGCACACGCCTACAGTACCACGTAAACTGTGAACAACTGTGTTTTTCAAAAGGAATAAAAAATTGGTTTTTTGTCATTACTCATCAACTACAGCAGATAAATCTGTAAAAATTTAAACCTATAGTCTATGGGTGACGCTGTAGTACAAGTGTAGAAAAGAGAAAAAGTGTCGACCCTTACCCAATATTAAAGGGCATCAAAACTTAATTTTTTTAAACACCTTTATAACGCAAAAGCAAGCCTTAAAAACCCCTTAAAGTATATAAATTGTAGGTTTCAAATTCGGAATGCAACTTAGCATGTCCACCTTTTCGTCTGTCCGCCTGTCCATCTGTTCACCTGTCTGACTACGTACTCTCTGGGATAAACATTCTCCCGTTCGCAGAGATGAAGACATTGTCTACAATATTGCATAATAAAATGAAAACAAGCCGAAACTGAAACGCCCACACGCTTATGAAAAAAAATATATGAACATCTTTGCTTTTCGTGTTTTTTGCTTGTTGCATTTAATGTCCAACACGTTCACCATATAAATTGCCATTTTTTTTAGGAACATAGAAAAAATCTCGCCCGCTCAATATTACATGGTATGAAAATTTATTTTTTTTAATTTTTTTACCAGGTGATGGATGTAAAAGGTTCGGTTACGACCGAGTACAGTTTTCTTGTTTGTTTTTAGTTATTTTGCCACTAGAACTTTTAACCGATTGCTCAATGATTCAAGGATTTCTTAGCTATACTTTTATTCTGCATATTTCTTCAGCACTCAGTTTTCGCTCATGAAAAAATAGCGATGAAATGGACAGAATCTCGATAATTCTTGCTAGGTATTAAAAATCTATTCATCTACTCATTTTGCTTTTTTCCTTTTTGCAATCATGCTATGCAAACCTTGTTGACATTCATGACATTTGTAGTAGACACATAACTAATGGCTATTGTTTGAATGGCATAAACGATTTTAATGGCTTGAATGTTTTCATATTTTGCTTTAAGCTTTGTAAATGGTTTTAATCGTTTTAAAATATGTACACTTTTTTGGTTTTTCTAATAACGATTGGCTTAAAAGCTTTAAATTTGTTTAGTAAATGATTGAGTTGATTTTTGAGCAGGTAAACGCTTCTGGCAAATGAGATACCTTCGGCGGATAACATATGGTTAATACACAGCGGTGATAAGTTAGTTGATTAGAGATTTTGGATCGTGGTGTAAGGATTTCTCTAATTGAATAAACATTAAATAACAGCACAAGAAAGATGGGAAATAAGAATTTCAACTCTCTTACAGGCGTCGAGCACAATAGTTTCTAGTTAGTAATAAGAAGAGTGATCATCTAATTGGCAGAGCGTAAAGGTTAAGTTTATTCTTTTGGACTGGGTCTTTTATAAAATTTTTTATTGTCACCTCTATAACGTTGGTGCGTTTATATATTACTTATTATTTTTAACATTTGTAAAATGATTGCTGATTCACCACTTTTCAAGCAGCCGAAATATGATGCATCGTTTAGCGAGTCATAAGAGTAGTGAAATGATGTAGAGTAAGAGTGCCGGATTGCGGTACTCTCTGAATTGATCGCCAAAGTAAAGTAAACCGCAGATATATCAATAGGTTCGATGAAAAAATAGAAATGAGACCATTTTTGGAAGTACTGTATAATTTGTTCAATATAAAACTTCTGGCTGTGTTAGAACGCAACTCTATAGAAAGAGAAATTTAAAGGAAAACAAATAAGATATTAAACTCGTTCGGAATCGAATCGTGTGTACCCACCACCATTTTTATGCTAAAAAAGGCAAAAGAAGTAAAAGAACTAAATATTCATGCCCTATAATATGAAGTAAACGCAGCTAATTTTTTCTATTTTCGAAGCAAAAGTTTTTGTTGTATAGGCACGTGGGCGTTGCAGACGTGTCCTTTGAAAAATCTAGGTCAATTGCAAATTCTATTGCAAATTTCCAGGTGATGTTACCATTTTCGCTAACGGGAGGATGTTTAAAAAACGACATTACACGAACGGAGGGAAATTCAAGTCGACTTAGGTTTTGATGCTGATCAAGATTATATATACTTTTCAGGGTCTCTGATGGTCTCTTGTTGGCGTTGCAAACGTTTTGACATCCTTCGGCGATGGATATAAAAGTAAACTACTGTATAAAACTGAAGCTAATAATAAACTACAGTGCATTACAAGACAAAACGTTAGCAAACCTTTTGAATCTTTTTGCCTATCTCCGTAGGTTAATGAGAAGTGTGTGATGAAAGTTGCCGTAAATTGAAATGACCAATTTTGTATGTTAGTAATCAACCCTGATTTGATCGATGTCGTTAGGCGTTGACCGACCAAAGATGAAAAATGCGGGAAATTTGCCAAATAAAAAATGTTACATTATAAATTGGCTTAAACTCTTAACACTAAATAAGTATGTATCGCACCTTTAGAAATAATCAAATTAATGCCAAAGGCTTTGATACTTATTTCATATAAAGCAGAATAAAAAAACGAAATAAAGAAAACTAAAAACTAAGAGTGAAAACAGCAACAATGATGACCACATCATTGAAAAAAAATACACTTGTAGTTCTCACCAACGTGATAATATGCTGCTTACGCCAATGAACGGATAAAGCCATGAAACTAGTCGTTGCTATTATTAGCTATTATATATATAAATACTTTTTTATTGTTTGTAATCTAATTGAGAGACAGCGAAGAAATAAAAAGGTAGATAATAAAATTTGTTGAATGTATTAACGAATTTACGTTATTTCCAATTACTTCTGTCACAAATTAATTTGAAAATTTTGATAAATGACTGCAACAAAATTTATTATAATATAGATGGGCAAGCGATTTCTTATTATGCCCTACAGCAAAAGAATGAACCATAAGTTTGCTAAATTTCGATCACGTCATATGATGTTTCAGACATCCTCCAATATGCGGACTTTTATGAAAATAATGTGTACTTTTCGTTGTCTTACTACCAAAACGAATGAACAGGTGCATTACAAGGAGTGATACAGAATATCTAATGGCCTTAAAAGCATCTAAACATATTACAGAAAATAGGAAATGGACTTTCGCGCCACTAATGGAGAAAAATTAAAAGAAAAAACAATTTTGCTTTGTACACGAAACAAATGAAAATAATTTCTTTAACAAGTTAACTTTAAATCGTAATTTAAATTTTTTGCACAAAAAGATATTTTTTATTGTATTGTAAACAATTTATGTGCCACCAGTTCCCTTTTAAACCGGTTCTTTATATTAATGGGGTGATTTCGCCCAATCCCGTGCATAAACTTATTGAGATCTTCTCAGATCGCTTTATTTTATATTTGTATATAATTTTATTCAAATCTACGCCCTATATTTCGTTCACTTACACTAAATCGATATTAACTTCTATAAGCTATCGAATACAGTTTTTTGCCAAATTGCCGACCAACTTTCTTTACGCCACGGATCGGTTTTAACACTCCGGCTGTTAACAGAGAATAATACTTTCTTTTATTATCTTCTCATATCTTAGCAACCGAGTGATGTTTACGCTTCAAGAGCGCAAGCAACAAAAAGGAACCAAGCGACGTTTACGCTCAAGCAACAAGAAGAACGAGAAGATACTTCCTTCGTCCTTAATGACACTGTTTCTAAAAGTGACTCAGCTTTGCCGACTGTTTTAATTTCATCCCAGGGTTTTCGCTAATTTCGGACAGGTGGTAATAACAGGAGGCAAAAATAACTTAGGTAACTTTAAACATATGTGGGGGGGATCAGATGAGAAGTGCTTTTGGTCTACACAAGTTTTGGTCTAGTTCCAAAGTTCATTTATAGTCGCGAACTAAGAACATACGTTCTAATGGGCTGCATTATATATAATCAGAATCTTAGGTTAAATAAATAGGTAAGTTTAAGTAATGCGTATTTCCTAGTGTTGCAAACCGAATATTGCATGAAATATATCTTTGTCCTTTTGTGGTGAGCAAAGAAGCAAACAACCATAAAGTAAATGCAAAAGCGCTATTAAAAAGGTTACTAATGTAATTATTACTGTTATTATTATTAGTTTTCTGCCACACTTAAGATATGAATCCACGGGCATTGAGTTGTTGGTCGAGACCGTCTGCCTGCTTCGCCACTCAGGCGGACATGTATACGCATATGTATGTATATACATATATATGATAAAGTTCAATACAAAATTTTGTTCTGAATATATCTTGAAAGAAACACTGGTAAAATTGTTTAGACAACACTGCAGATTTGTAGAAAAAATGTTTTTAAGACACCTCTACGCTATAAATACACCTAATCATCATCATTATGGGTTTGCTTTTCGCATTTAATCAGAGATTTAGTATATGTGATGCCAAATTGTTTTAACTATTATCGTAACAACACAATACAGAGAAGTCTAAAGGCATCGTAAATCTTACACTCATGTCAATCATGTGCTCTTTACAACCAGTATCAACAACGCCCGGAATTCTTAATCTATCATTGCATACACCTATCTTGACCACAACAAAATCGGCATCATTGCTAGTCGTCGTCAGCCTTACCAAAAAATAGCATAAATTTATTCAAGTTGCATGTTTGTGCATGCATCGTACGCTGTGAATGAAGAACAGCCATTAAAAAAACATCTGATAATAGCCCACTCCCTGCAACCAACATCAAATATCAATTGTAACGACAATACAATGACACTCGAAAATATCATCGGCTTTGTTTTCGATAAGAACCTTAAAGCCTGACGAATGATTGCATTCATTGACTAATAATACTTTGAATATTGATGACGATAACGAAGAGAAGGGAAAGAAAGGAAAGAGAGGAAAAGCAAACGCATTTTCATGACAAACAAGAACAACACCAACACTAGTAATAGTAGATTTATAAACGAAAAGTTTTAAGATACCACTGTCTTTGCCGCCATTTGCCATGGTCCTTACATGAACTGAAACAGTTGCAATCTTGAATGAAGACTCCACTGCATCCATAACAAAATCTTTTACATCATCATGGCAAACATAGTCGTAACACCGGATGTGTTCAACAATAATTCACAAGAGAGTCTTTTACTTTGAAAGGATTTACGGACGGCGGGTGCGAACAAGAGAAGCTGAACCAGTAGTACTGTGCAAATCAGCAATTATGCCTATACGTCAATCAGACTAACAGAATTCATATTTCGTATGAATGTTCTCAACATGTTAGTTGTAAACGCTTGCTTGTGTGGTTTTATGTATCAAGTGATAATTTAATGCATTTTTATTCAACGTTTTTTGCAACAAAAAGCGAATTTTTTTGCAACAGAAGAGCAAATGTAGTTATACGTTGTAGTCACCAAATAGGTCGTCAATATCAGCGAATACTAAACGGTAAATGATTTTTTGGAATTATTGTTAATTACTTTTTCATTTATTTTTGACTATTATTTTCATACAAACCACTGAAGACCGTATACTCATTTTGTCATGTTTGCTACACCCAAAAGGATGTTTCAAAGATCATACAAAGTATATATATTCCTGAGCAGCATGAAATTCTGAACTGATTCAGCCATGTCTGTTCGTCTGTGTCTCTGCGTGGTGTGCGTTATTGACTCTCTAGGGAGCAAAAATGAAACCATCGGCTTTGGTAGAACCATTAAAAGTTCTTGCATGCTAGTTGATATTGAAAACGGACCTACACTAAAGCGTTGCCCTGAATAAAACTTTGTCCAGTGTAGTTCGTGTTTTCTTTTCGTCTGCGTTTTTTCAATTGTTTCGGTGTTTTCGGTGTTTTTGTGTATTTAACTTCTGTCTTTTCAGTGTTATTGCTAAAACTGGTTAACGCGGATATCGCGTATGTGCTTTTGTTTCGTCTATATATAATAAAAAATAGAAAACAAAAAAAAAAAATTGAAAACATTTGACACTTTTCTTTAGTAGTTCCCAACCTTCTTCCACAGTTCCCAAACCTTTTCAAGTGAGTGGTTATTTCACAAATAATAAGCAATAGACAACAATAAGGCATAATGGCCCCGGGGCCGCCAGACAAAAACTCGGATAGGTTTCATCTATTAAGTGATACATCCCCCCAAAGAAAAAAAAGTAAAAATTCAGATTTTCCGGTGTTGCCGATCAGCGATATAACCCCTATTGATAAAAAATATATTGTTATTTCTTCAACCGATGCTCGAATAACAATTTCCCAAATAAGCCCTTTTGCTATAAAAAAAGCTCTAGATAGCATTACAACATACATCGACTCCACCTCGATTTTACGCGATGGGAATTTACTGGTCCTCGCTGGGAACCCGCGCGCAACCGAAAAACTCATAAAGGCCAAATCTTTAGCTAATCTATGTGCTATTTCAGCTAAACTACATGAGAAACTTAACTCGGTTCGAGGCGTAATTTATGCCCCTTGCTTAAAGCATGTGCCGGAAGATGAAATTGTTCGCGAAATGGGCAATCAAGGAGTGACTGAAATATATAAATTAACCAAACTGAATGATGACGGAAAAACACGCTCTCCTACAGGAAGGAATATTTTAACTTTTGATCGCTATCGATTACCGCGAATAGTTGATGTGGCGTGGTATAAATGTAAAGTAGAACTATACATTCCAAATCCTATGAGGTGTAAAAATTGCCAACGCCTGGGTCATACGGCAAAAAGATGCACTAAAGCTGCATCTTGTGCTAACTGTGGTCATCCTCCACATACTGAAAGCTGCACCCGTAGTTTCTGCATAAATTGCAATGATCAACACTCAGCTTTAGACAAACAATGCCCACGTTTTGTACAGATGCGTGAAATATTAAAAATCAAAACAGAAAATTACTGTAGCATGGGCGAACCGCGACGCACATACCGGGAAAGAAATCCATCTGTAGCCCATGGAATTGGCAAAAGTAATACCTATGCTGCTGTTGCCTCGCAAATCGAGCCTAGTAAGACTTTAACTGCAACTGCTTCCAATGAAAAACCTGTTCCACCATTAACCAAAAATTATATTGCGAAACCAGTTACATCACTTGCCAAAGATAATATTGAAAAAACCAAAGCAACTGCAAATATTGAAAAAATCCAAACAACAACACATATGCTAAAATCTAATATACCAAATTCTCCAGAATCTCCAGCTCTCAAC
>NW_024002905.1:25214-28133 GCF_014805625.2 Glossina fuscipes
TAAAATCTAATATACCAAATTCTCCAGAATCTCCAGCTCTCAACTTTGCTCAACAAATCACAAGTGTTAATGAATCCATTCTTTCATCGCTCAATCAACCGTCAATTTCAAATTATTCACGTGCCCCAACCCGTTGCGCTTCAAATGTACCAAATCACCTAAATACAGATTATTATGCTGGTAAGAATAAATCATTCACGAAAAATTCCTATAGTGACCTTCTCGACGGAGACGCTGACATGTCAACTTAACCCTCCCTCCACTCTGCTTACATGTCATTACAATTAAATAAAGTTTTTAAAATTCTACAATGGAACATTAAGGGACTTATTAATAACTTTGATGAACTCCGTACACTCATAAGTGATTTTAATCCAACCTTTTTATTCAAGAAACCCATTGTAGAAGCTCTTTTAATCCTATTCCACCCAAATCATATACTGGATACTTCACGAATGCTGATCAAAACTCATATTCCAAACAAGGAGTAGGTATTTTTATAAAATCAAGTATACCTCACAAACGCATAAATTTAAGCTCAAATATACAAGCCGTAGCGATACAAATAATGTTAAATATAAATATTACAGTGCTTTCGCTCTATATTCCACCTTCGCAATCGTTTTCTCAGCAAGAACTCTACAGTTTATTCTCCGTACTTTCCCCCCCATTAATTATATGCGGCGATTTCAACAGCTGGAATACCATCTGGGGCTCAACAGTGAACAACACTCGCGGTACTGTTTTAGAAAAGGCCTTTTTTCAAAGCAACCTTTGCGTTTTAAATGATGGAAAACCAACGCACTTCTCAACTCATCATACTTTTTCACATATTGATTTAACATGTTGCTCTCCATCACTTCTTCCTTTGGTGTCCTGGTCTATTTCTGATGATCTACATAATAGTGATCACTTTCCAATCATAATCGATCTTAAACTTTCAACGTCCTCTGCTACTCCAGCAAAACAGGCCAAATTCCTCCTAGATAAAGCGGTTTGGATCAATTACTCCAAACAGGTGGAGTCATTTTTGAACTCAAAGCCATTTAACGGAAATTGCAACCATGATGCTGCTATTTTGTCTAAAGCGATTCGCACGGCTGCTCATCTTTCTATTCCTCAATCCAACACCTCTTTTAAACGAGCTAGGGTTCCATGGTGGAACAACACGCTTACGTTTTTGAGGAAAAATAAAATGGATCTATGGCACCGCTTTGAGAGATGTCCTGATCAAAATCACTTGTTATTATACAAAAAGGCCAATGCTCTATTCAGGAAGGAATTACGGAAATCAAAGGCACTTAGTTTCGAACTTTTTTCGAGACGAATTCACAGATATACATCAATGAAAGTTGTCTGGAACAAAATTAACAGACTTAACGGGACTTCAAGTCTGAACGAAATCTCTGCCATCTACACTCCCAATGGAACGTTGACTGACGCAGATGAGATTTCTAATTACTTTGGAAAAGTGTGGTGCGAATACTCCTCTGACAGCAACTTCTCCAGTGCTTTCATTGAAAATAAAAGGACTCCAATATCTCCTTCAAATAACATCGATAGATGTGCCATGTTCCTGGAAAATTGCGTATCTACCTCAGAACTTGGAAGTTGTTTCTCTAAAATTGAAGGAGAAGACACCTGGTCTAGACCGCATCTCATACCAAATGATCAGTGCTATGTCTAAGTCTAGTAAAAAGAAATTACTCGACCTATATAACACGGTATTTATGACTGGCCATATACCCTACATGTGGAAACTGGCAACAGTTGTTCCAATTCCAAAGTCAAAAAATGTCTCTATCGCATCTGATTATCGCCCAATTTCTCTTTTGTCTTGTCTCTCTAAGGTTTTAGAGAAGATTATGGCATCTAGATTACCTTGGTTTCTTGAATCCAAGAACCTGATAACAAAGCAACAAGTTGGTTTCAAGCGGGGTAGAGGATGCATCGACGCTCTGTTACATATTGATTATTTCACAAGCAAAGCAATTTCCGAACGAAATCATGTAACAATTCTCTCAATTGATTTCGAAAAAGCATTTGACAGAGTTGGTCTTCATGTTATCTTAAGACTCTTGAAATCATGGAATGTTGGACCCAAATTCTTCAACTACATCAAATCATTCATGTCGCATCGGCGGTTCAAAGTTAGAATCAACAATCATGTCTCTGATTCCTTTCCGCTAATGAATGGCATTCCGCAAGGATCTCCTCTCTCTGTCACGCTTTTCCAGATCGCTTTCAACGAAATTAGCGAAATTCTTTGCCGTGTACCAAGAGTGGAACATTGTCTCTTCGCGGACGACATTTTTACAAAAGAAAAAGACAACACAAAAGCAATCAACATCCTCGAATCTATTGCATGTGAGATCTCCACATGGGCAAACTCGTCAGGAGCTATAATCTCTTTAGAAAAATCAAAAAAAATTCACATTTGTCGAAAACAAATGTGCGATGCAGGAAACCTACTGATGCATATTAACGACTTACCAGTACTAAATGTGCAGACGCTCCATCTTCTCGGCCTCACGTTTTCAAACAATTATCGTTGGAAAGCACACTGCCTTCGGTTAAAAAACTCCCTTTTAACAAGGGTAAATTTCATACAGTACGTTGCTTGGAGAAGCCCTGCGCATATTAACACTATTGCTTATCTTACCAAAATGCTTGTGTCAAGCAAGATTGACTATGCTTTGATAATTTATGGCAATAGCTGCAAATCTAATATCAACATCCTTAAACCGGTCTATCACCAAGCCGTTAGAGCAAGTTGTTATGCTTTTCGGGTGACGCCCATAAATAATATTATAATTGAAAGTGGGCTCCCAACTCTAGAAAATAGACTTCATGAGTTAAAAGCTAAAATAGACCCTAAGCTTCTTAATTCAAACAAATCCATTCTCGGTGATGACGTAA
>NW_024002906.1:0-1216 GCF_014805625.2 Glossina fuscipes
ATTGGTTCTACACTGACACGTTTTGTTTTGAGAGGAAGAAAAAAAAATGGCGCTCTGCGGATTCTTCTAGCGTGCCAATTCTTTGTTCGTTGGGAGAGTTTAAAATAATCCTAGTTTGGTGGTGCCATAGTGACTTATGAAAGGATAGCTATTGCGTTGAGTCGTTCAAGGAAACGATAACCGGATTTCCCCAAATCTTTTAATAACGAAAAGGGCCCGAAGCAAAAAGGGAAAAAAATATAAGAAGGACGGAAATTAAATCGTCCGTCGTAACGCCCGGAGCACATCGTCTCTAAGAGGGAAGCTATCCTTGGCTTGTCTGACATGTATTAGTACCTAATTATTAATTCTATTTTTTTTACGATAATTCCAGCACTTATAATTACTCAAAGCACCTTTCAGCTGCATCGATGCGCATCGGCGTGGTTCGCGGTTTCAGTAAGTCATTTTATGTAATTAATTATTAACGCGGAGCGTAAATTGTATATTTATATTTATATTAATAATAATATTATACTAATTCGTATTAAGATAGTGATAAGCTTGGATACTAAATTTTCTTCCTTTTTTTTAAATTTGTGAATTGTAAATATGGAATTAAAACTGTGGATTACATTCATTGAAAGGGAGAATAAAGAAATGCGTTGTTATTAAAGGTAACATTACTGGTAAGACTTCCGGCGGGAGGCGGAGAGGCGAGGTAGAGGCTAGGTGGTCAGGGCATGGGTTAGACTGGTTTAAAGCTTTTTTTTCAGATTTCGCAACAAACATGTTTTTATTCTAAAATAAGGAAATATCGTAGCGAGGCAAGTGCCTAACACGTGTCTGTACATCCGATACTTGGACACCCCACATCCGTCGAGCCAGGCCGGAAAACATGCGAAAAACGATGAAAATTAGACGACAACATCCGTGTTTAGGTAGTGTTTGCGAAACGTTACAAAGTAAAAACAAAAAGTATTTGAAGCTAAAAAGTGAGGATCTGATTTCTAATATGTAAGGGGTGAGTTTTACCTGAGAAGAATAACTTCAAAGCGTATATGACAAATTTCGTGTCAGACACTCTAAGGAATCCTTTTTGAAGCTGAGCACTTGCTAAGCGGATGGCTTCCAGGGCCGCATATATTCGAAAATATAATGCTACACATATATTAAATTTACAAAGATGAGTGAAAAAGGTTTCCATTTGGTATCGACCGCGTTCGAGTAGCGGTGG
>NW_024002907.1:0-11315 GCF_014805625.2 Glossina fuscipes
TAGCAACAGAAGGCTGGTGGGACCTCCATATTGTCGATCGGCAGCTTTTGCAACTTCTTTTATATACATCAGTTAACTTACAGAACGATATTGCTGTATATTTACCGAAGAAGAGTCCAAATGTTTGTCTTTATTATTTAATTATTATTCTGAGTTCGTAATCAAAAACTCCATTACAGATAGCTTTCCGCTTTATAACGATACCAGTTAGTCATAACAGTGTTTTATGCATCATATGCGGTGCGGAGCCTAAAATAAGAGATTTAATTGACATCGCTCAAAATACATTTTGCAACGATGTATTTGTACTTCAAAGTATTGAACGCTGTATGCCAAGATGTTTACCGGATCAATTTGATCTCGATTCAAATATAGAGGCGATAATATTAGCAAATGCTAATACACGAAAATGTGTGTTTTCTTTTAATAACACAAGTAATGCCCATGCAAAACGCTTTGTTGGAGAAGGTCAACCGTCCGATGTGCTGAGTAAAATGTTCATTCAATCATTGACAAATGCATTCCTTGCCGAAAATCAACAGTTGGAGCATATCAGTCTTTCTGATCAATATTGGTATTCCGATAGCCACATATCTTACATAAAGAAAGATTCTAATCATAATATTTTATGCCTGTTATGTATGTCGTCTGTTCCAGTAAACACTGTCAAGTAAGTTTTTAGTAAAAAATTCCACACAGCAGGATGAAACACGTGCCATAGAAACATAAACAAAATAAAAATGTTGTGGGGAAAATTTTTCTAAACTGTTGTTCATTTTCATAGAAAAAGTTGTAGTTTTTGTTTAGATACGTATGGTTTCTTGCACTTGCAAATTGATGAAAAGAAATTGAATAATTTTATTGAAGCTTTTTTTTACTTTTTAAAATATCCATCTGATTTTCCACATTAATCCCATTATGTATGTAACAGTATAGAAGTAACCGCCAACGTGTGGAAACCGGGCGCGTATAAAAATCTAATAGATTGGGACTTTATTACACAATCAAAAGACTGAAAGCTTCATTGGACTTATCGCGATAGTTAACGCCCCAAACGATTCAAGCCTGAAACCAAAAAATTCTCTTAATACTGTTTCATTGAATTTTTTTTGAAAATATTGATCTAAAACTTGTTGATCACCTTTAAAATATAAAATATACATCACTTAGGCACTAAGGTGTATTAAGTTTGTGAGTATGTATGCAACACACAGAAGCACTTTTATTGTACCGATCGATTCAACAAGTTCTTCTGGCACTAAGCTTCTCTGTCCGTCTTGTATTTCTGTTTTCAACCTGCAGGACATGATTTTTGATTAAATTCGGCACAACGGTATATTTTGAGTCAAGGATCAGAACTACTGAAAATAGTTGTGGTGGAAAAGTGGTTGTATATGAGTAACTGTATTAACTGATATAGGTGATATGGGCTGTGTGGGCTGTGGTGGTATCCGGCCCACTACCATTTGTATATTTGTTTTATCGTTTTTATTACATAGTTTAGAAATACGGCATTAAATATTAAATAGTCATTTCACATATGTATACATATAAGAATAGAAATTCTTTGATTGAAACATATAAATCTGGCCAGATTCAATATTTCTTAAGCTACATATAGTGCCATCAAATATTTCATGTTCCTACTCGTACTGATTTATTTATTTATGCATTTGCAGAGGCATTTGTGACGATCTATTTTTCAAATTACTTCAGGATCAATCATATTGCTGGTAAAAACACATATCGTGGACACAATATGCAGTCAATTGGTTTTGATGACTTAGCAAAGGTTTTACGTATATGTACTTAACTTTTACATATGAATGATAAACAAACAAAAAAAGATATACATATTAAATAAACTTAAAAATTTTTAAAACAATTTTTACTTACTCGGGAAACTGTATAAATCACAATGTACAAACCTTTTTCAAAATTGATGACGCTGCTGTAGCTGTAGCCAATGGTATCCATTTTGCACGAACAATTTGCAATATTTTTCACGGATAATAATAATTGACAATTCTTCTTGCACGATTGTAAATATTTACATGGAAGTATGTACAAAACTCCGCACGAACATTAACGAGAATGATGATAGATAAGGCAGAAAACCCTCTCTCTCACTTTCTTCTAATATATTAGGAATTGCGGTTGTTTATGTAATCACATTACTGAAATTTTCTGCTTCAATCTGTACAAATTAGGAGCGGGAAGGGCTATAGTGGACAATATGCAGTCGTCACCACTGAACAAGGCCATAAATACTTCAACAGTGTTACTGTTCCATAAACCTCAGTTTTGTAAAAAGCAATGAGAAAATTAGCGCGTAAGCTATAGTAAGCGAAATTCCTATGTACCGTCCATTTTGAAAGAAATAAAATTTTCGAATTTTTTATAATTTATTACAAAAAATTGAATAAACTACATACAACTACAATCTTTGTATGTGTGTACACTATGAAAATATACATATTTTAATTTAAAACTCATGGAGACTTGACTAGTTTCGTGTAACATGTCCTTTTATAACTACATAACAACCTGTACGTTTAGATCCATTTCTAATTTTGTAATTCGTTACATTTAAACACTTTTTATAATAAAGTTTTCGCAAAAAAAAAATAAAAAATCGCCTTCTTTTCCAGCGTGATATTTCGATGTACGGCGGTTTACTAATCGCTTATCGAGTATGCCTTTCGAACACATTTACTGTGTCGCGTTATTCGAGATTCTTCGTTATCGGGATCAGCATCGCAATCAAATTCACAATGATTTGCAGACGATTTGACTAGAGCACATGTTTTAATAAAATCAATCGTTGAGTAACTTAAACAAATTTCCGTTAATTTCTGAGCATCGTCACTTGAGTCAGTCGCTTTATTATTATGGTATTTGGCAGGAATAGCGATCTCCATGGAATTGTCTTCGTTCTGTTTAGTCCTATTTGCGTAATTTTCACGTAGACTTAGAGATTGTCCATTGCCAACGGAAGCGTTAGAGCACTGAGACGGACTTTGGGGATTATCTAAGTCTAAGACAATATAATTGATAGATTTATTGTTTGGGTCGGGGCTTTCCGTTAACGAATCTCCATGCGATAGATCAGTATGCAATAAATGTGGAATATCGCTGTGCTCAAGGTTTTCATAACAATGCTCGGTTGAATTATAAAGAGCAGTAACTTCTTTTTGGTCCGTGCTGTTCAAAGTTGGTCTTAGAGTATCAACATTTGCATACAAACGTTGTGCTTCGTTTGTCGTTGATATTGATGCCGCTTCGCATCTCCCTGAAATATTGAAATGTTTCAGTCTAGACTTGTTTGCTACCGGCGTCTGCACACTGCTGTCCTCCAAGGTACCAGCCAAGTTATTATTAAACTCCTGATTTTTCCTTGAAGGTTGTTCCATATAAATATTGCTGGGGTTCACATTTGAATATGACGGCGTATATGGAAAGTGAACAAATTCTGTTACCGAAGACAATCTCTGGACAGGGTCTAACGAACCGCTTTCTACACGAAGCGGAGCAGTGTTGAAAGGACTTTGATTCTGCATTTCTAGTCGACGACCGCAAATACCTTGTACTGTTTCCGATTCCAAATAATTGTTAGGATTTGTATTAATTTCATTTCGTTCCAGGGTATTTTGAACACTTATTATCGCATCATGTCGCCTGTCCCGATCCGTGCTTACAGACATTGTGTTTACGTATCTTTGAAACTTTTGATATAACAAATCCGCTTTACAACATCGAAAGGTATATATCCGCGAACCCGTTGCGGATCGGCGCCCAGCTTCGAAGCTGAATATGTTCCCATTTAATCCATATCTACGAACATGCTTCCAAGTCCAAACAATCGGCTCCTTGCCCGATGCCGTAAACATGAACTCATTCGGACTTAATTCCAAAATTCCACATCTAGACATTGTTGGTAAATCTGGTTGCAGCCGCACTACACTGACATAAAATACATTGCCTTTCTTGCATGTATGAAGTTTTTTTGTACTATTAATGCATCCCATATTTAAATACCTTTCTTTAAATTATAATATCTGGTGACTATTATTATGCCATGCTCACATACAAACACATTTAACAAAATATCACATAAAATGTCTTTTGTTTTCCTTTTCTTTAGATTCAATAGAGGGCTTTTGGTCCTCGCACAAATCCTTTTTGGTTTTCTCATCACCGTATTAATAAACAGTGTTGCCCATTTTCTGCAAAGCTACTAAGAATTGTGAAAAATGTTGAATAGAGACAAATTCATCATTAAATATATCGCACAATCCTTTCGAAACAAGGATCATCTGTAGTGATTAGATTAATGATTTACCTAAATCAACTTCAAGTTATAACTCACACCTTAAATATGTTTAGAATGTTACTTAAAACATAATCAACCCGTTAAGTAATATAAGAATGTGTCAGAAAATGCAATATCTCTTCCTTATAATTGTCCAAACTAAATTTTCATACATGTTTTTTAAATAGATCTACTCTATATATATACCTCAGCTTCTCTTTAAGGAAAATATTTTATGAATCATAAGTCATAGAGAGTGGCGATGTTTCTTAATCATCATAATTGCATTAATTTGCTTAATACCTATCGGAAAGTTAAATTTTCTAATTACTACGGATGCACATCAAGTAAGGAGACGGGAAAATTTTGCTACAACAATCAAAAATCTGAAGTTGACAATCCGTTGCAGATATTAAAATAAATATTAGCAAAGATAGCTCAGAAATCCAATACAAATGTTTGGAAATATTCTCAATGTCTTTTTTTTTAGTCTAAGAATTCAATTCATTAGTCTAAAATTAAAATAATAATAATAATAATAATAATATTCTCTTATACTTGAGGACAGGAGGGTTATGATAGAAGATTAGTTTAGTTTAATGTATTTTATCAATTAATATTATTAGTTTATTAATTGTTATAGTTAATTGATTCAATCTCTACAGGATGTTACCTGCTCTACGCTAACTGATTTATCCATTTTATATAGAAAATTTCCTACAATAAAAAGACAAATAAAAAGAAATCAACTTTACGGAATAAATTTGTTACAATTCGCCATTTTTTTGAATTGTTGTTGTTATCTATGAGTAAAAACAAGCGAGAACATTATTATTATAGTCGCGCAAACCAACCGATGGAAACCTTACACCTTTTCGTCTAATAAAATCATTTGTTCATTGCCATGATAATACATTAAAAAGGTTGCATTATTTTTGTGTGAATGCTCTATCCATCGAAACTATGCATTTTGGAGGCGGCCCAAAACATCATCTGACGTGATCCGAATAAATCAATGGGTGATATAGGAATTCGAGGAAAAAACAGCTGTAGAATGTAAACAAATCAATTTAAGACTTTTTACTAACTAGCCAATAAAAATGTTTAGGGTAAAAATGTTTGCAATCAACTTGAGACGATGTTGAATGCGAACATTGTTTAAGTGATGAGAATCTAAACACTCTGTGTGTATTAAAACATTCGTACATACAAAAAAGCAGCTACTTAAATAGCAAAATGAGTGGAAGAGTTTTTTCTCGAGAAACATAATATTTGTTTCGGAGAAAGGGATTTGTTTTATGCAAGAAGAGAAGGCCGACATGCAGGAAAATTTCTTGAAGATTGAAGATATTTTATTATTATTATTATTAATTTCGCATACATACGCAATTATTTCTCTGTACCAGGGATTATTTCGCGTACATACGCAATTATTTCTCATACATACGCAATTATATCTTAGGACCAGGGATTATTTCGCATACACACGATTATTTCTCAGTACCAGGGATTATTTCGCCGACATACACGACTATTTCTCAGTACCAGGGATTATTTCGCATATTTCGAAGAAGACATTTGTAAATATCCTTTCTTAACAAAGTTAACAAAGTGAAGCAAAAAAAAAAGGCGGCTACAAAATCGAAAAACACTTTTAAATTTTCTTTTTTAAAAAAGTTACAAAGTTCTATTTAGTGACGGTAAGTGTCATTTTGTCAGAATGCAATAGTCCTTTTGAAGCATGACTTCTAACATTAACTCGCATAAAGATACGTTCGATCGTACGTTTTAAAGCATTCTTTATTCACTTCAAATTTTTATAGATTTAAATTCTATTGGCTTACGTGCGTATATATATTTCATCGTTTTGCTTTTCTATCAAAAAACAATAATTCTTAATGTTTAGATAAATTTGCTAATTGCACTTAGTTTTCTTACCTAAAATAGAAGAAAGTAAATAAATAGTATATAAATATATTAATATATTTTATTATAATCACCTTGATCCTATTGCAAATCACGCAAAGTTTTGTAATGAAATAACAACTGCCTCTGTACAAATGCGAGGAAGACGAAGTAATGGCTTTACAAGAACGTGTCAGCGAAGGGTAAAGCGTGGTTAAATTAGAATTTAAAGATATTAAGGAATCTATGGATGAACGTTTTAAAAAGGGCGGTGCTATTGCCGATGATTCGGCTAAGGCTAAGAAAAAGTTATTTTTGAATGGCTATTAAAAAAAATTCGAATTTGGGTGGAACTTTTACCATTCAATTAATATGAATGAATAAGGTTCAAATTTTTGTTTTGAAAGTTAACAAATTGGTCTAATCTACTAGAACTAAAAAGAACTTTGATTCATGGAACGATTACAAAATGATGGAAATGTGTTTTTGCTATGTAACATATTTTATCAAATTCTTACCAGAAATTTCAACTTTTATTATAGCTCTCATTATCATCAAATTTGAGCGCAGTTTAAACGTACGGTGTCCATATACCTTGCATCACAAATGATTCTAAAATACTTATCAAAATCGATCAAAAAATTAAAGTATTTGGACAACTGTCTAATAAAGCAAGAATACTTTCCATAAATTCAGTCGAGAAAACATCGAAGATGGCCAATTTCCCAAAAAAAATCAGAGCTTCTATTTTGTTGAACTGATATGTTTTTTTTCCCTTAACCAATATTGTAAAATTCAGTCGTTGGTTGTTGAATTAGTAATGTTATTAACTCATTTAGATAATTCTTTTCTTTTCGCCGGCTTCTATATAAGGATGCAACTTGTTATACTTGCTTTAAGCCAGGTAAGGCGGCCACATATAATTGATCACAAATTTTATCCAGTAATGCATATGATAGCTTTTACGTGATTCGTGAAAGTCCAAAAGAAAATCAAAGTCTATAAAAATCAATTCAAATGTAACAAATTGGGTAAAACCATGAGCATATATAAATAAAAGGAATGATGAGTTTTTACTTATTCTCGTCAAAGGCTCTACAAAACGCTTTGTTTTATTCATTCCATCCAAGCGCTCCAATTGCTTATATACACAACACCAATGGGCCAAGCGCTGCATTGTGTAATCAATGGAGATTTCTACCTCATTATAATAATCAGGAAACGTTTGATTCTTTTAAAGTGTTCATTGCAGCTGTTGATAGGGCCAGGCAAAAATGTTTTCATCGGGTTCTAACTGATCAGCAATTATATTACAAGTGATGCCAATAGCTGATAAACAATCGGTAATTAAGTCAGAAGCAATTTCCAGAGATAATTGCTGGGCCGCTTGCGATTTTTCCAACAAATTTTGCATAAAATGACGTCGTGCAGCGTTCTGGCAATGTACAAACGAAATATGTTGAAATTATTATCAGTGCATATTTAAAATTATCTACCTCCACTGTCGCTCCACATTTTAAAGATCCTAAAATACTCATAATTCCTTCTTTTATTAATTTTGTAATGAATACAAATGAACAAAACAATTTTGGGTACAATCTGACAATCGTTATTTAAAACAAAGTTGCTATAGACGGTGTCGTGATATACAAAGACATTATGCACGATAGAATTTATTTTGATACTATTTTCGATATTTCGATTCTAAAAATGCTTTCAAGTTATGCATACGTTGTGCAAGCAAAGTTATTTTGGCGGTGTTGCTGACATTGCTTTCAAAAATTTAAGTTGGCTCCCGCTTTTCTAAAAAATCGTTGCTGTTTTGTAGAGGTTGATGAAAGCAGTGATAAAAAAAAAATAAAAAAATAAATTCCAAACAATTCAAAAAGCGGAGCTTACTGATTTACTATATAATGCTAATTGTTATTAATGTTAAATTTACAAAAATGTAAAATATGTAAAATTCTTATTTAAATAAATTACAATTACAAATGATTGATCGTTGTTTTATTTTTATTTAACTTTTTAACAAATTAGCAAAATAGTGGCTGGGCTTACAATTTTAGTTTGTAGAATTTTGTAGGCTTTGGTAAATTTTTGTTGATATCCTTTACGAATTTGTGCTTAGAAGCAAAATAATATTAACCTTACATTTTTTCCTCATTTTGCCTAATTGACGTAGATGTTTGTAATCCCAGTGAACAACAATTTTCGCATAGATTTATTCATATCGAATACAGTAAATGAATTGGAATTTTCGAATAACTTTGAACCAGGCCAATTTGTTGATGGAAAGTGAGCATGGACTAAGTCAATTACACATGGCTTATATCTCCACATTAAAAAAATTTTATGTAATTCCAGTAGTTATATGCGATCCGATTCAAATGTATTGCTTTAAGTTTTAAGCTAATTAGACGTATTGCGGGTGTATGCAATACTGAGAAAGAGGTGAGAGGGTCTATACCGAACGGATTTGTCGGGTATTTAATAGTGGGCCATGTTCCATTGTAGCGTATTTTCCTATTTATTTATGTTTAGAAGGTTTAGAAGGTTTTTTTAGAGATGTCATTTAGGGGAAAAACTACTGAAAATTTAAATAGAAAGAATAAGAAAAAATGAAAAAATGTTAATTGTTGTATTTGAAATATATTTGATGAACAAAAATTCCACCATGAAGATGGGCGTTGTATATGGTAGGGTGCATAAAGCATACTTTTAATCTGATATTTGACTTTCCATTTCAGTGCAACTGGTTTCTGATTTCTAAAATACCCAACGAATATGAGCACCATTTTCGATGAGGAGTTACACGATGTTCTTAGCCGTCTACTGCGGGATTATCCGAAGTTGTGGCGTCACCGGGGGGGCCCAATTAAAGGCCAGTACCAGAAACTGGCAGGAAAAGTAAGCGTGGAGCTGCAGCGTCCAGTGTCCGCACAAAAGGTGCAAGCCACTTTACAAGATGTCAGGCGGCGTCTGCAACGGCTCGAAAAAGGATCGTCCTCCCGTATGCGTTCCTACGCATACCTATGGTATGCAGAAGAACTTGGATATAGGCGGGCCGTGAAGGCGCTTTCGAAATTAATTGAGCAGGAGAAGGGATTTGGGGCCTTCGAAGAAGCGGTCGTAATGGATCAAAATAAAAAAGTAATCGAAGAGATATTAATAGATACGGCTACGACTAAAACGACTGATACGTCAAGTGGTCAGCTTGTGCCAACCTTCGAAAAGTTCGTCCAGCAGTGCATGGAGATAATCGACGAGAACTATGTCGGCCCGTCCCCATACGCCCTAATCGTCGAGAAACCGCCAAGCGTCCAGGAGTGCTTGCAGATGATCGACGAGGATTGTGATGGCCCGTCGACGTCTGCGCAGGCTGCGCAAATGAAAGAACATCGGCGGCTCCGAGCTGATTCTCTCTTCCGGAAAACAGCGACAAATGCTGAAGAAGCCGCAGCGTGGGTGGAGAATATGGACGTCAGCAAGGAGACGCTGAAAAAACTCGTGGGGAACCTAACTCTCCAAGACGAAATTGTCCAAATCCAATTCGACGACGTGTTCACAAACAGACAAACCGTGTATTCGCGAGCGGAGGACCGGTCACATGGATGCGGATATGAGAATGCGCGAGGTACCGCGACGGGGGAACACCAAACTGTGCTCGTCTTTGCGGCGCGGAGCCTGCTGACGGGGTTCAGCGTCATATTGAGCTGGTGCAATAATAACGGAAAATAAATAACGAATACAAGTGCTAAAAAATAAAATGTAGTATATAATGGAATGAAAAAATAATCACAACAAGAAATATTAATAATAAGGAATAATAAAAACATTAATAATAACGAATAATAAAAATAAATAATGAAGAATAAATAATATATAGTTTATAATGACTAATTAATGATGACAAGTAAACAATAGATAATATATAATAAATAATGAAAAGGAGATAATAATTTATGGGCACTAAAACATGAAAAATTTATAGTAAATAATGAAAAATGCAAGAAGAGAAAATTTATGAATAATAAATAATGAATCATAAAGAATGAATAATAAATACAAACAAAAAACAAACCGTAAATAAATTTTAATAATAATAAACTATGCATAAAAAAGTAAGTAAAATAAAGCAATAAATAATGAAAAATGCAACAACAAAAAAAATAATTTGTGAATAATAAATAGTATAATAAATGATATATAGCAAATAATGAATAATGGGAAATAGATAATGAATAATGAGTAAACAATAGTAAAAATAATCAACAAATAAAAAATTAACAAGAATAAATAACAATATGAATAAGGTGTTTTATTTCTTAAGCGAATGCATAGTTCCGAGCGGTTTAATGGTAGGTAAGAAGTGTTCTTATCGTATCTCACTGTGTGCAAAAAGTAAGACCAATTCAATTTTTTTTTTTACTTTTTTAAATCTATTAATTATTCCAAATCTATTTCGTCTCCTTATAAGTAATCCTTAAATGCAAATCATATCCCTCGTCAAAAGTTTCGCCCCGCGGAAAGAATTCATAGTGCAAAGCCCCACGATAATCAAAGAAAACTGTTAATCATTAAAAATAACATACCATTATCTTTATAAGAGCAAGTATGTAAATACGCGACCCAGAAAATTTGAGTTGTTTTTTTCACGTACTTGCTTATTCGTCCTTCCCGCAATATGGTGAAAAGTAAAATAACGGTTGTTTGATTGTCCACTCTATGTTTACATTTTACTTATTGTGATATTAAAAAAAAGTAAGAGAAGTAATTGCAATAGTGATTGAAAAAATCTTTTTTTGGGATCATTATTATTATTATTATTATTATAATTATAATTTTAGACTAATGAAGTAAATTCTTAGACTAAAAAAAAGACATGGAGCACTAGCAACGCAGGCTATCGGCTCTAATTTAAATAAATGGATATTAGATAATGAGCTTAGTGGTATTAAAAAAGTAATATATTGAATTGATGTTCTGTTCTGAAGCTGATTGTAGAATGTCCAAAGGGTTAATCGTTCCAAATGCAATACTTCTAGCCAAGCAAAAGTTAAGGCAGTCGCAGAGAATGTGCTTTATGGTGAGAGTTTGT
>NW_024002908.1:0-3168 GCF_014805625.2 Glossina fuscipes
CTTTCTTGTGCATAGACAGTGAGATGTCAAAAGAGCAGTCTTTCAAAATCCAGGGAGGTTTAACATCAAAAGAGCGGGAAATTTTTAAGGGAATGTTCAATTCCTTTGCGATGCACAAACAATGGTCAATTGCAGATGGTGACTTTGGAATTTTCTTCGCAATAATAATCTTTCTTACGTCATCACCGAGAATGGATTTGTTTGAATTAAGAAGCTTACGGACTATTTTACCTTTTAACTCATACAGTCTATTTTCTTCGCATTACTAATGTTTCTCACGTCATCGCCGAGAATAGATTCGTTTGAATTAAGAAGCTCTGGGACTATTTTAGCTTTTAACTCATACAGTCTATTTTCTAAGGTTGGGAGACCAGTTTCAATTATAATATTGTTTATGGGCGTCGTCCGAAAAGCATAACAACTTGTTCTGACGGCTTGGTGATAGACCGGTTTAAGGATGTTGATATTAGATTTGCAGCTATTGCCATAAATTATCAAAGCATAGTCAATTTTGCTTAACACAAGCATTTTGGTAAGATAAGCAATAGCGTTAATATGCGCATGGCTTCTCCAAGCAACGTACTGTATGAAATTTACCCTTATTAAAAGGGAGTTTTTTAACCGCAGACAGTGTGCTTTCCAACGCTAATTGTTGAAAAACGTGAGCCCGAGAACATGGAGCGTCTGCACATTTAGTACTGGTAAGTCGTTAGTATGCATCAGTAGATTTCCTGCATCGCACATTTGTTTTCGACAAATGTGCATTTTTTTTGATTTTTGTATAGAAATTTTAGCTTCTGACGAGTTTGCCCATGTGGAGATCTCACAAGCAATAGATTCGAGGATGTTGATTGCTTTCGTGTTGTCTTTTTCTTTGGTAAAAATGTATACATCGTCCGCGTAGAGACAATGTTCCACGGTTAGTACACGGCAAAGAATTTCGCTAATTTCGTTGAAAGCGATCTGGAAAAGCGTGACAGAGAGAGGAGATCCTTGCGGAAAGCCATTCTTTAGCGGAAAGGAATCAGAAAGATGATTGTTGATTCTGACTTTGAACCGCCGATGCGACATGAATGATTTGATGTAGTTGAAGAATTTGGGTCCAACATTCCATGATTTCAAGAATCTTAAGATAACATGAAGACCAACTCTGTCAAATGCTTTTTCGAAATCAATTGAGAGAATTGTTACGTGATTTCGTTCGGAAATTGCTTTGCTTGTGAAATAATCAATATGTAACAGAGCGTCGATGCACCCTCTACCCCGCTTGAAACCAACTTGTTGCTTTGTTATCAGGTTCTTGGACTCAAGAAACCAAGATAATCTAGATGCCATAATCTTCTCTAATACCTTAGAGAGGCAAGATAAAAGAAAAATTAGCGATAATCTGATGCGATGGAGACATTTTTTGACTTTGGAATTGGAACAACTTTTGCCAGTTTCCACATGTAGGGTATATGGTCAGTCATAAATACCGTATTATATAGGTCCAGTAATTTCTTTTTACTAGACTTAGACATAGCACTGATCATTTGGTACGAGATGCGGTCTAGACCAGGTGTCTTCTCCTTCAAATTGGAGAGATAACTTCCAAGTTCTGAGGTAGATACGCAATTTTCCAGGAACATGGCACATCCATCGATATTATTTGAAAGAGATATTGGAGTCTTTTTATTTTCGATGAAAGCACTGGAGAAGTTGCTGTCAGAGGAGTATTCGCACCACACTTTTCCAAAATAATTAGAAATCTCATCTGCGTCAGTTTAAGATCCATTGGGAGTGCAGATGGCAGAAATTTGGTTCAGGTTTGAAGTCCCATTAAGTCTGTTGATTTTGTTCCAGACAACTTTCATTGATGTATTTCTGTGAATTCGTCTCGAGAAAAGTTCGAAACTAAGTGCCTTTGATTTCCGTAATTCCTTCCTGAATAGAGCATTGGCCTTTTTGTATAATAACAAGTGATTCTGATCAGGACATCTCTTAAAGCGGTGCCATAGATCCATTTTATTTTTCCTCAAAAACGAAAGCGTGTTGTTCCACCATGGATCCCTAGCTCGTTTAAAAGAGGTGTTGGATTGAGGAATAGAAAGATGAGCAGCCGTGCGAATCGATTTAGACATAATAGCAGCATCATGGTTGCAGTTTCCGTTAAATGGCTTTGAGATCAATGACTCCACCTGTTTGGAGTAATTGATCCAATCCGCTTTATCTAGGAGAAATTTGGCCTGTTTTGCTGGAGTAGCAGAGGACGTTGAAAGTTTAAGATCGATTATGATTGGAAAGTGATCACTATTATGTAGATCATCAGAAATAGACCAGGACACCAAAGGAAGAAGTGATGGAGAGCAACATGTTAAATCAATATGTGAAAAAGTATGATCAGTTGAGAAGTGCGTTGGTTTTCCATCATTTAAAACGCAAAGGTTGCTTTGAAAAAAGGCCTTTTCTAAAACAGTACCGCGAGTGTTGTTCACTGTTGAGCCCCAGATGGTATCCCAGCTGTTGAAATCGTAACAGTAATTTTCTGTTTTGATTTTTAATATTTCACGCATCTGTACAAAACGTGGGCATTGTTTGTCTAACGCTGAGTGTTGATCATTGCAATTTATGCAGAAACTACGGGTACAGCTTTCAGTATGTGGAGGATGACCACAGTTAGCACAAGATGCAGCATTAGTGCATCTTTTTGCCTTATGACCCAGGCGTTGGCAATTTTTACACCTCATAGGATTTGGGATGTATAGTTCTACTTTACATTTATACCACGCCATATCAACTGTTCGCGGTAATCGATAGCGATCAAAAGTTAAAATAATCCTTCCTGTAGGAGAGCGTGTTTTTCCGTCATCATTCAGTTTGGTTAATTTATATGCTTCAGTCACTCCTTGAATACCCATTTCGCGAACATTTTCATCTTCCGGCACATGCTTTAAGCAAGGGGCATAAATTACGCCTCGAACCGAGTTAAGTTTCTCATGTAGTTTAGCTGAAATAGCACATAGATTAGCTAAAGAATTTATTAGTTTTTCGGTTGCACGCGGGTTCCCAGCGAGGACCAGTAAATTCCCATCGCGTAGAATCGAGATCGAGTCGATGTATGTTGTAATGCTATCTAGAGCTTTTTTTATAGCAAAAGGGCTAATTTGGGAAATTGTTATTCGAGCATCG
>NW_024002909.1:0-2753 GCF_014805625.2 Glossina fuscipes
TAGAGATATTTTTTGGCTGTTAAGCATATTAGGCGATGATACGGGCACAACTACGTGCTGTTTCGCCGAAAGGACATGTCGATTCTGTTGGTTGACATTTTGTTGAGACTTTGGTTGTTGGTGTACCCTATTATCCTGTTGGTGTTTTTCGAAATGTTTCATCAATAGCACGCGTTTTGAAAATGACATGGAGCACGTGCCACACTTGAAGACATTGCCTTGATGCTGTCTCGCATGTGCGGCCGCCGCGTCACGAGTTTCGAACCATTGAGCACACAATTTGCATTTGAATGGAAGCGGTCTAATACCAGCCGCATGTTTGCGCATGTGCTCGTCGAATGAAGGCTTATCAGTGGACTTTAGCTGACAATGAATGCATGTGTACACAGGCGTATTAGCGGCTCCGGAATTAGGTGGGCGTGCTGCAATTGTGTCGACTTGCGGGACTGCAGTTGGTGCTACTGCAAGGACAACGTTGGTACTATGATTAAGATCCATATGCCTTCGAAAAGCCATTTCGTTAGCAAAATTAATATGACACATAGCACAAGTATTATCCATTGACGTGTTGTGCTCTCGTATCATGTGCTGCTTTAATGAACCAAAATTATGGAAGATTTTCTTACAATTCTTACACTGAAAGTTCTGATGCTTGCACGTCTCGTAATGAGTGTTCAATACACGCATATCGGGAGTTTGATACTCGCACACTAAACATTTATACATTTTTGTCGTGGTTTTCCTCTGTAACACTGGCGGTTGTGGCAAAGTTTTCAATTGTTGCGCACCGCCGCTTATAGCAGCTCCATTATTTAACTTTTGTAGCTTAGTGGGCGGTAACACTGCTGTACCTTCAACATCTAAGTTATATTTTTTGTTTAACAGACTTTTCAAACTCGTTCGCACGCGCTCGACGTCGTTTTCCAAACGATCCAAATAGTTGATTAGATTTGTGCAACGAGCACATACAATATCTTCAACACTCGTGAAAACCATAAAATCCTGACCCACCAATTGACTGATTTTAACAGGGAATGTCGTGGATGTATACGATGTTTTCATTTCGGTTAAAAGATTTTGATTTTGATTTGTCCCCAGAAAGTCATCGCACACGTAGCAACGAGTAACTGAGGGCGTCGAATGTTGTACGTCATTAACGGATGGTGCTACTGATGCTGATGTCGCATTGTTAGTATTTGCGCCGTTATTACCACTGCAGCCGGCGCCGTCGCTACTGGAGCCTACGATTACCTTGCGAAGTATACGTGGTCGATTTGGGCCGGTAACCGTTACAGCTCCACTAGATAATACATGATGCATTTTACGAACAGCGTTATTCATTTGGCTGTTCATCACGGGCATATTTTGATTTCCTGTTGAATAATGCTTTCACCCTATTATTATAATAATATTAGCAATGCATAACAACATAAATATTTGATTGTTCAAAGCACCTTTCTTTGGCACAACAACTTTCTCTTTCTAAGTTTGTTTATCTTTTATGTTTCTCTCGTCGTTCTCCTCGCTTCTTTTTATAGAAATGTCAATCACTTCCTTTCCCTTTTCTCTCCACTTCTCTTCAGTTCAACTTTCTAGTATTTACCTGATGAATAAAATTTAAGTTAATACTCAAGACTGACATTGCAAGGAAGACTCCTCAAGAAAATTACTTTAAAAAAAAAAGGGGTTATTTGAAAAAAACATCTCTTTTACCTACACAATCACACAATCAAAACTTCAAACCACATAGACTGTATTTTTTTTCTTTGTAAATGATTTTCGAGAGCCGAGAGAGGCGGAATTGCTGCTTGAATGATTCAACGAATTTTACTGAATTATATACGTTTCGAACGAAATGAAAATTGTCCTATTCATTGAAAAATTTGAAATGACAGAAAAAAACTGGTAAAATGTTCTAAAAATTTCGTAAAAAGTACAACATTATATAATACGGAAATTAGAAAAAAAAACAAAGCTAACAACAATATTTAAACGAAGTATTTCAAACGTCGTATTGAACCATTTTTGGTTTCCCTTTCTTTTTGTTGAGCTATTCCTTGTTGCTCGAAGAAGTTTTTGCCATTTTTTTTTTTTTTTTTGGGTGTAGCTCTTGCAAATTATGCTTAAAATTAAATGAAGATTTCTTTATAAATCGGCTTTCTTCCTTGTGGGGAAACATATGAATGATGTCGTTGTAGCCATTACATTCATTTCTCATCTCTTAATTTTCACCTTCTTTAAGATGTTGCAGCGTTTTAGTTTGTCTTTTGCTTTTCTTGTTATTAGTATCGAACATGGTTTGACTTTTCTGCATTTCTTCACTGCATTTCGGCAATAACGTAATAGTATGGACTTGTGTTTGTTAAGTTTATATAAAAAAAATTAGAAATTTCTTTACATACATAATAAGAGGAAGCGATTTCATATGTCGCACATACTTCTCATCAAACGGTAATCAAATTATTCAATTTTGAAAAAGTACATAGTGCTTTAATAGAGAAAAACTTTATTTACCTTAAGTCTTAGCGTCCCGAATATTGTATTACTTCCTTGCTTGAGAAAGCTGTTAGTGTTTTGACACAAATGGACGTGTTTTGCTTGAAACCTCAATATTCTGGACATCGTAATTGTTTGGTGCTTGTTAGAAGCAACTGAGAAAATTCTTACTGTTTTGTGACAAATGAACGTAATTTACCTAAAGCCTCCTTTTATTGCCAAGCTTAACAAAGTTCTTAGTGTTTCGGTTCATAAAA
>NW_024002910.1:0-4101 GCF_014805625.2 Glossina fuscipes
CCCTAAACCATCTCAACCTAATAAAATTCTAATTAAATTTGGACTAATAATTAATAACATTATTGAAAAAACAAACATTAAAACTAATATAATAAACCGATTAATTTTTCAATCTATTATTATATACTCTTTTCTATAATAAATCACTAAAGAAGAAATTAATAGAACAAAAGATATAAAAATTAATCTCATTCAATCAAATAAAAAAGTTATCACAATTCTTATTGAATTTAAAGAAATTACCTCTCACTCAATAAATAATCTATAATCATTTACAATAAAATTTATCCCTAAAATAAATAATCTTACTCTAATAAATAAAAGTGTAATAAATCTAATAACACAAATCGATAAATTTTTAATGAATTAAAAAGGATTACCTTATTTTTGACACCACAAATCAATGTTTTTATAAACTATTTAATTATAACCATAATATACATATATCTCTTTTTATAATAAGTAAATTTAATGGAAATCAATGTATAAACAATAAAAAAAATTCTCGAATTTTTCCATTTCTAAATCTATAAGATCCAGAAAAAATTTTACCATGTTGTCTATAAGCATACAAATATAAAGTATAAGCAGCTCTAAAAAACGATAATAAAGATAATATTACTATTGTTACTCAAGACCAAGAAACAATTCTATTAATCAAAGAAATTTCTCCTAATAAATTTAATGAAGGTGGAGCAGCTATATTAGTAGAACATAAAAGAAATCATCATAACCCTATTGAAGGTATAAAATTTAATATTCCTTTATTAATAAATAAACTTCGACTTCCTATTCGCTCATATGAAATGTTTGCTAAACAAAATAAACCTGAAGAACATAATCCATGAGCAATTATCAAAGTATAAGAACCACAAATTCCTATATATCTAATTGTTATTAAACCAGATAAAACAATTCCTATATGAGCAACAGAAGAATAAGCAATTAAAGCTTTCAAATCTACTTGTCGTAAACAAATTAAGCTTACTAATACTCCTCCTACTAGACTAATAGAAATTCAAATATAATTATACTTAAAACCAATAAACTGAATAAAACTTATAACCCGTAATAACCCATAACCTCCTAATTTCAACATAATTCCAGCTAAAATTATAGACCCAGAAACAGGAGCTTCTACATGAGCTTTAGGTAATCATAAGTGTACTAAAAATATTGGTATTTTTACTAAAAAAGCTAAAAGTATAGAAAAATATAGTAATTCATAATCACATATGTAATTATATAATAAATAAAAATTTAAAGAACCTATTAATATATATAAATAAAAAATACCGATTAATATAGGTAAAGATAACAATAAAGTATAAAACAATAAATAAACTCCAGCTCAGGTTGACACCCTCACCCTAAAATTAAAAATAAAGTAGGAATTAGTCTTCTTTCAAAAAATAAGTAAAATATAAATAATCTCATTCTTCTAAATATCATAAATAATAATAATAATAATACTACTAAATTTAATATAAACAATTCAACATAATTATCTTTCCTTTTTACTATTTCTCTAGCTATTATTATTAAGCAAATAATTCATACTCTTAACAAAATTAATCCATAAGAAATTAAATCATATCCAAATAGATAAGATACATTAACAAAATAATTTAATCTATTATTTATAATAATCAACATAAATCTTAACAAAAATATTAAATTTTGAACCGTCCAGTATAGTTTTTTTATAAAACAAAGAGGTAATATAAAAATAATAAAAAATAATAATTTTAACATTACAGTACATTAAATCTTTGAAAATAGTCATTCCCATGAGTACGAATTGTAGAAACTAAAATAGATAAACCTAAAGTACCCTCACAAACTCTAAATGTTAAAAATATTATTCTAAAAAATTGTTCATATTCAATTAAATTTAAATATAAAAATAATAAAAAAAATAATCTTAAAACTAAATATTCTAATCTTAATAATATTGATAATAAATGTTTTCGATTAGAAATAAAAATAAAAGTTCCTATTAAAAATAATATTCTAGGAAAAATTCAATATAAATTAATAATCATTAGTTTTAATAGTTTAATAAAAACCTTGGTCTTGTAAATCAAAATTAAATCAAAGATTTTTAAAACATCAAGAAAAAAAGAAATTCTTTATCATTAATCTCCAAAATTAATATTTTTATTAAACTATTTCTTGAAATTATTCTATGAATTCTTTATTCTATTATATTAATGTTTAATTTTATTTTTATAAACATAAAACACCCACTAGCAATAGGATTAATTTTACTAATTCAAACTACATTAATTTCTTTAACTACTGGATTATTATCAAAAACTTTTTGATTTTCTTATATTCTATTTTTAGTATTTTTAGGAGGGATACTTGTTTTATTTATCTATGTTACATCCCTAGCCTCTAACGAAATATTTTCATTTTCGGTAAAACTATCATTAATATCTTTTACTTTACTATTAATTATAATAACTATTAGATGATTTATTGATTATAATATATTTCAACTAATAAACTTAGAAAATAAATTAATTAATAATATTAATTCTTATATTAATGAAAATTCTTTAATAGTAAATAAATTATATAACTACCCAACAAATTACGTAACAATTTTACTAATAAATTATTTACTAATTACTTTAATTGCAGTTGTAAAAATTACTAAACTTTCAAAAGGCCCTTTACGACCTATATTTAATTAATGAATAAACCTTTGCGAATTAAACATCCTCTATTTTCAATTGCAAATAATGCTTTAGTAGATCTACCAGCCCCTATCAATATTTCTTCATGATGAAATTTCGGATCTTTATTAGGTTTATGTTTAATTATTCAAATTTTAACAGGATTATTTTTAGCTATACATTATACTGCTGATATCAATTTAGCCTTTAATAGAGTAAATCATATTTGTCGAGATGTTAATAACGGATGATTATTACGAACTCTTCATGCAAATGGAGCTTCATTTTTTTTCATTTGCATTTACCTTCATATTGGACGAGGGATATATTACGGATCCTACATATTTACCCCTACTTGATTAGTCGGAGTAATTATTTTATTTTTAGTAATAGCTACTGCTTTTATAGGATATGTTCTACCTTGAGGACAAATGTCCTTTTGAGGAGCAACTGTAATTACTAACTTACTTTCAGCTATTCCTTACCTTGGTCACGATTTAGTTCAATGAGTATGGGGAGGTTTCGCAGTAGATAATGCAACTCTTACCCGATTTTTTACTTTTCATTTTATTTTACCCTTTATTGTTTTAGCAATAACAATAGTTCATTTAATATTTTTACATGAAACAGGTTCTAATAATCCTACTGGTTTAAACTCAAATGTCGATAAAATTCCATTTCATCCTTATTTTACCTATAAAGATATTGTTGGATTTATTATTATGTTATTAATTTTAATAATACTAGTTTTAATAAACCCCTATCTTCTAGGCGATCCTGACAATTTTATCCCTGCTAACCCTTTAGTTACACCTCCCCATATTCAACCCGAACGATATTTTTTATTTGCATATGCTATTTTACGTTCTATTCCTAATAAATTAGGAGGAGTAATTGCATTAGTTTTATCTATTGTCATCTTAGCTATCTTACCATTTTATCATTTAAGAAATTTTCGAGGTATCCAATTTTATCCTATTAATCAACTTATATTTTGATCAATCACTATAATTGCTATTTTATTAACATGAATCGGAGCTCGACCAGTTGAAGATCCTTACGTATTAGTAGGTCAAATTTTAACAGTAATTTATTTTTCTTATTTTTTAATTAACCCTCTAATCACAAAATGATGAGATAAAATTATTAATTAGTTAATGAGCTTGAATAAGCGTATGTTTTGAAAACATAAGATAGAAATAATTTTTCTATTAACTTCATACTAAATTTAATTCACTAAACATTAAATTAATTTATAATAAATATAAAAATATAATTTTCAATCCTATAATATATAATAAATAGTTTAATGAAAAAGGTAAAAATCTTTTTCATGCTAAATATATTAATTTATCATATCGAAAACGAGATAATGTCCCTCGAACTCAAATAAATAAAAAAGAAATAAAAGATAACT
>NW_024002911.1:0-7855 GCF_014805625.2 Glossina fuscipes
CTGACAGATGGACTGAGGAGTTGATGTAGATTCAGAAAGTGATCCTGCATCGATCGGCAGAATAAAAGATAGATCTATCTTGCCATTGATAATAAAAACATCAAAAGTGTATGTAATACATCCTATCGTCCATTTTCAAAATTAGTTTGAGGACTCTTATTTAGATTTCTTTAGATATGGCTAAGTGTAAGGAAAAATTTCGTGGCAGATAACTTTTAAGTTTGATTTGCAAGGATGTAGAAGCTATCGACAATTTGATTTGTTTTGCTTTATTTCTTTTGTGGTTATTGTGTTGCTGTTTGTATTGTATCGTTTCTCTTAGTTCCACCGAAAAATCGCATCGCGCCGGCAGCACTAACTGCAAAAATAGTAACAGGTCCATTTGCATGTGCAACCGTATAAAATGCAAAAGTCGATTTGTGAAGAATCGTCATCCCGTAACCTGCACTAAAATGAAAGTACACAATGATTCAAATACAAATTATATTTAAGTGAGTGTGTTTGTTTGTAGAATGTAAATAAAATAATTTCTATTTTATTGAGCGCCGCATTTTTCGGCATTAATATGCGTTCATGTCGGTGTTTGAAGCCTTTGGTTCTTACTAAACATATGTTCGACGCAAATTACAAAAATTTTCGTTTTTATATTTGAACCAACGGTGCTAAGTTACAGATAACTGACTGTGTACATGTTGGCAACATTACTTTTTTCAAACAAGGACTCTGAAGCCCCCTGTCTGGCTGATATCTATCTACGATTCTTTTGTTCCAACTACAGATCGCAGCTTTTAGGACGATTCCAAAGACGAACGATATTGAAAATAAATTGCATTGATCGATTGTCACGTCCTTTAACTCCTTATAGAGACGATCTTTATATGAATTAAATTTATAATGCTTTATATTCCTCGTGAAAAGTCGCTAGAACATAGTATTTTAGTATACGAAATAACATTGGGAAATTTTTATCGGATGATACTAAGTAAGTTTTTATATAGTGAAAGGATCTAATTTTTCATATATTATGATGCCATTATTTGAAATAAAAATAAACTGTAGAAAAAGTGAAATATTTACGTCTTTGCTTTAAATTCCACCCCGCATAAAATTTTCATACTTTATGATGAAAATAGATGGAGAATAATATGCTATTTCACAATAAAATTAGTTTTGCTAAATTTTTTTGCTAATTCTGTCTGCGATATAAAATGTTCCATGAAAATCATGGTTCGGGATAGAAACAAGATACGACTGGTAGCATTTTTCGATAGACATCGAATGGACAGACGATTCTGGATGGATTGCGTTATATGTATTCTTTCGGGCTACTCCGTGTTCAATGTTTTCACTTCTGTGTTTTCATTTTACATAAAAAAATCTGTGTTACAAATGGGATTTACCACCGAAAAAAGCGGGTTATTTGATACTATTTTTTTGAATATAAGAAAAGGTAGCAGAATAAAAACGATCTTACGTATTAAAAAAAAAAGTGTTAAAGAAGGGCAATAAAATTAATAAACTATTACTAAAAAAAACTTTCCACAAATTTATTAATAAATTAATAATAAAGATTTATATGGTCATCTCGCATTTTAATATAATTTTAATTTAATTAGCCTTTCTACAAAAAAATAATATTTAATTGTAAATTAAAGTAAGACAATTACTCGTTCGTCCAACCATTCGCCCTTTACGCGTTCCACTTAAGTGGGCATTTGGCCCAAATTTGAATTAATAAAAAAGGTGATTTGGTCTACTTTCCTATATCTAGCGAACTAAGTAGGGGTTTTTAAAATTGTTGATTTTTGTGTAACTGTACGCGTATTTGAATTAAAGGGTTCAACTTTTGATAAAGGAAAGGGAACCCTTTTGTTAATTAAAAATATTTAGATTAACTTACAGCAAAGATCCTACATATTTCACTAAAGAATATTGTTTTAAAGATACTGTAAATATTTCAATGAACAAAATTGTAAACTTTTTGAAACTATTTACCATTTTCAAAAGTCGCGTCTCGAAGAAAACCTACTCAAAGGCTACATTATGTGCGAAAACTATTTAAAATTTTGCCTCCTCCACAATTTGTTTTTTATATCGCTCTTGAGTATTGAATGTACCGTTTAGACTAATAAATAAAAATAGTTTTTTTTAAACATACCTTTACCTTACCTCTACCCTTTTAAATAGCAAATGCTTTGTAGTAAACTTTTTTTTACTGCTTGCACAAAGAATGTTGTTTTTAAAAGAGAAGAATTCAAAAAAGCTTTTGCTGTCTTGGAGAAAATCCTTGATATCCATTTTGCCAAGTAAATGCTATCAGAAATATTTTCGAATACCCTTTGTATTCTAAACAGAGCACGATCAGCGTGGTAAGCAATATGAGGACCCAAAGTCGCCCCCGTTTTGGCCTCACGGATGCTCCGTCTGTGGTGAGGGGAAGGGAGTGCTAGGTTAAGGTAGGATAGGAATAGAATAAGAATAGATTATAAATGAAATAGCAGTAGATTAAGATAGAATAGGAATAGAAATAAGAGTAGATTAGGACTAAAGGAATCATAGAATAGAATAGATTAAACGTAGTAAGTTAAGTCAGTCGTCAGTAGACTCTCGAGTAGAGAGGTTGAAGTTAGACGTCCGATGGAGAAAGTCCAGGTTAGATTCTCGAGTGAGTCAGTTAGAGTTAATGAAGACGGGTTGCGACTGAAGTGTAAAGAGTAAAATGAGAAATAATTATAAAAAAGTGAAGAAATAAAGAGTGCCTGTGAACACAAATTTTCTTGTGTTCCCGTCCCTGGGCCGCTGAGCTGCTCCAGCTATAGGGAATGGGTCGAAACGACCTCACAGTAACTACGAATTAAATTTTTTTTATTTTTTATTATTTATTCGGAAAGATAAGGAACAAAAATGTTTTTTGCTCAGTAATCATAAACTATAGTGGATAAATGTACAAAAATTTGGACGTAGGCGACGCTTTACTATATGTACAAAAATCGAAAAAATGGACCATCCGCATACAAAGTTGCAAATGACTAAATTTTCGTTTTTTCGCCTTTTAGATGTTCTATGCTTATTAATCATAAAGTGAACGACACAGAATGTTTAAAGCTATGTTGTACATTCCTCAAATAAAGATACCTTATCTGCCTAAAAATGCGCTAGTGGTTTAATTTTTTTGAATAATGCCAGTTATATCAAATAAAAGGTTTCGGAGAGTAGAAGGAGACAAACTAATCTTAAGTAATACCTCGACGTGGTACATGGATTTCTGTTACCATTACCTTTTAGTGAAGTAAAAGATGAAAAATAAATTTTATCCCACTCACCTTTTTATGACGGCAAATAAAAGCACGGGTTGTCAAGGCTTTTAATGGTGGTAGGTATGCGAGATTCTGCCTCAGCCGAATATAACTTTCTTACAATGTCCTCAATCTCTATCTGTACTCTCTCGTTTGTCGTGTTATTTCGGACCGACAAAGAAAGCACATTTAGCGTCCTCGGTGCAATTAGAAAAGCTAAAATTGGATCCTGCTTAAATTTTCGCCTTTATAAGGATGCTCGGAAACAGCCATGGCCGCTTAATAGATGGGTATTGGGAAAGTTTATCCTGTCGCGCCATTAAACCATGCTTGCAGGCTCGAAATGAGTCGATGCATCCATCTGCTTTTGCTGGTCCTGCGCGAGCGAATCTGCCATTGATTCACCAAACAGAATTTTGCAATTCGGCTTCCTTAGCCCGCAAGTCGATCGGCATTATGGCAGCGACGACCAACACCACGCGATATGTGTGCTTTAATGCTTCCTGAATATGAAATCTCGTGGAGTGCCAAGTGGAAGAGCCATATAAAATAGCTACTGGCACTGTCTCAGCCATCACCTTTCTGTGGCTCTAAATACGACCTCGTGCGTTTGCTAGAAGTTGCGCTAACGCCTTTGTTGTCTCCCCTGCTCCTCCAATTGTGCGCTGCAGCTGCTTTTTATATGTTAATTTTCAATGGATCGCTTAACGCTTAACGTTACAAATCCAAGGCATGGCTTACATCCTATTATTTATTCGCTATTTTAATAGCCCACATAGCTTTTTACTAAATTACACACTCTTGTTTAAAATATGCCGACTTTGCGAAAAAAAATTTTTGAAAACGTAGTATAAAAAATTAATGAATATGTTTAAGTGAATATCATATAATATATTTTATTGTGACAATCGCAAAACAATACAAAACTCAAAGCGTACTTTATTAGTGATGTCGTTATTTTGCTTGCAACACTCAGAATCAGAGACCTTATGTAGCAAATATATTCTTACAAAGAATAACATTGTTAAGTGATTTAGAAATCAGCATTTTTGAATTGCGGAACCAGCGTAACTTAAGGTAGAAAATGTTAAAACTTCACAATTGCTGCCTAATTTCGGATTTTTAATATTGAAGTTGATCTCGATTTAGAATGGATCTGCCTAACTGCTATTGGGCTACGAACACATTTTGAAAATGTTTCCCACTAGTTCCTTGATTATATCAGTGCACAATTAAAAAAATATACCATATTTCAGCTTTATTGCTGCGATATTATTTTTGTCTTCTGAGTTCTTCATGAGCTTGCTTGCCTTTCTCACTGCATGATAATCATATAACTGCTTTTGACAAATGGCAAATGCATTGCTAATTTATTCCATAGAGTAACCGAGCTCTTAGTATTCTATATCAACATTTTTATGCGAACAATATTTGCTATAAAATGAAAGGAAGATTGCATTCACTTTGAGGTGTGAATTATTTTCTCGTCAAATTTATAAAACTTTTCTTCTGCGACGAATATTTAATAGCTCTGCCACCCGGAAAGCATGCACGCGCAATTGAAAAAAGTCTTTTAAAACCCATCGTGGCATGCAGTTCCGTCTAAGCTATATGCAAATGCCATTACCCAAACTTTTTAATACCTCTGCGAAATACGGGGCACATTTATTAAGGATAAATTTTGCAAATTTATCGATCATTACGTAAGGAATTAATCGAAAAGTGCATCTTAAACGTTTAGGATTTTTTAAAGAATAGTTTCGATGCGATTCCGGTAATTGTTAGTCCAGAAACGTTCAGTTTAAATCATGTTCCAGATTCCATATTTAGCTTAGAGCTTATTTAACATTGCTTTAACATTCGATAGGTTTTGCTTTACTCAATTGAGTCCATATCAGTTATATTTAGTTTCTTTTGGCTTGCTGTTAGTTTATTTTGGCTTCTGAAACTTAGCTCAGTTAAAATTCACTCTGACGTAGTTTGGTTTAAAATAAATTGATTTAATTTGTTTTTCGATCAATCTTGCTTGTCCTTTTTTATTCCGTCTGACTAAAGCAAATCTGATTTAAATTGCTTTTAACCTATTTATGGCTACTTAACATATCGCTTACTTCGTGTTAAGCTAAACTTTTGCAGACATTTTATTGCCACTTCATTTAAATTTTCTTGTAGATTTTTTCAAGTTCAAATTTCGTTCAATTTGTAAGTTTCACGACATTACTTTTTTAACTTCGTTTAAGTCGCCGAGACCCAGAGGAATCAAACGACTTGGTCACCTTCCTTGTTAAGGTGGCAGCTTTAGAAAGCGCGACGCAGATTTCTGGGAGGCATTTTTCCACATGAGGATGAATAAACTGCAATTTACTCGTTACCCATAATCCAGATATATTTATGCTTAAATGTTTTGTTTGTAGACTTTCTTGTGAAAACGTGGGAATCATCCCTTAAATTACTATTGCTCCATGAGTGAATTTGCTTTGAAAAAAAACTTTTTCATTAACTTAATTTAATCCAAGAGCATTGATATAAAACCCACTTGCAGTTGTCAAGTCCAAATTCAGTAATAAATAGTTTAATAGATTAATTTTTATCATCCTAATTGCCATGTTAAGAGTACAGCTGTACAAAAATTTTAAATTCTTGCATAATAAACAATTTGCGTTCATGAGTCTCTAACATTTTATGTGTATATACATTTAGAATTTTATTGATATGACTTGTCATAATGGAACAAAAGCAAATTAAATTTTCTACGTCATCTTTCTTTTCTTTCTCACGTGGATATACACATATATATATCATTATTCATATGTACCAGAAAAGACGGAATTGTGTACGCCCTTACTTTGCAAGAATTTGACTAGGTGATGGCATAACAAGAAACTTTTGACGACTTTATGCCTCTACGCCTACATAGATAGTGAGAATTAAAGAAGAAGCAATCAAATGACTCTTACTGCAACAGAGATAGTTAAGTTGTATTTACAGAGACATGAAAAATATCTCAAGGGTGTTTTTAAATCCTCTGGCATGCGAGTAACACACGCACATAAACTTACGTTAACTTTTGAGAATTTTTTTTTAAGATGGCGTTTAAGCACATTAACCAAAACACCGTACTTTTAAGACGAAAGGGAAGACATGATTTTTACTTTGTTTTGATATGTCGTCTGATTTTATTAATCACAAGAGTTCAGGCTTCTTACTTAGCTCAACCAATCTAGGATGAATTGAATGAATGTTGGATCATTCCAAATCGTCCCAATGATTTCAGTATTCGTCTTGACAAAGTAGGTCAGATGACGTTCAATTGGAAACTGAAGTTTATGGCTGATAGTTTATGTTTATCAGCAGAGTTTTCCATTTATAGCGTTGAGGCATTAATCGAGAAGACTTTACGGAATAATTTCAATCTTTCATGCCAAGGTTAGTAACAACCTTTTCGGCGTTATCACTGAAGAGTGAGTCGAATTGTGTGACAGGATTTAGATTCAGCCCTTCGTACACAGTTTGTAGATACTCGTGCAGACTTTGATATTGTGGAACTAATTCGAAATAGGAATCAAAAATCTAATGAGAAATTTGATGATTTCTACGATTCGATTTACCAATTATTAGACAGGCTGCAGCAACCACTACTTAAATCTAACTTGATTGAAATTTTGAGGAGGAACCTTACGCCAGAAATTCAGCACGAGATATTGAATGTGAATATTGACTCCATTCATCAACTACATAATATATGTCGTAGACGAGAGTGTTTCCATTAGGACACAAAGAACAGATAAACCATTTCTAAACCTACTTTCCCGAATATATTTATAGGGAAAAGAGAAGAGTATTTCTGACAATCAGGCCATCTATACCAAAAGAACTATTTTTTATTACGGCTGGGATATCGCTAACATGTATTAAACTAATTGCATTAAGAGTCTAAACAAAAAAACACATCGGTACGTGCACAGAGTTCCAAACGATTATTTAACATTGTATTCCGAAGATAGTATACTAAAAAAATGTAAAGGCGCATGTGTTAAAGAAATACTAAGCTTAATAAAACCTTTACATTGTATATGAACAAAACATAGAAAAAGTTTGATACTTGAACAAATCTTAGATACGCTCCATGAAGCGTAATGGAGTAATGTAACATGTATATATAACAATTTAATTTCTATTTTTTTGCGAAAAGTAAATATTTGACGAAAAGATAAGCGAGTTTTTGGATTCAGGAACTTCGTTTACTTGCATAGGAGGTGAATTAGCAAAAAAATTTATTAAATCGGAGAAACCATACAAAATAATGAAACATTCTGCGAAATCCACGGATGCCAAATGAGAGGTCGTTGAAGTGTTTTAAAAACTGTTATCGCGGTTAGAGGAATTGGAAAATGTATTCAAGTGTTTATTATTGCATCTCTCCCCCGTTCACCGTTTTTAGGTTGTGAATTTTGGAAAGCCTCCATTTGGTTTCCTCTAAAGTTTGTCTCTCAAATCCCCGATTATACAGAAGTAAAAAAGAAAGACACCTTTTATAATCTAAATGAAATGAAAAAAAA
>NW_024002912.1:0-9940 GCF_014805625.2 Glossina fuscipes
TAAGAGTTTGTCCACAACAGCAGATTGGGGAAGAAGACTTCTTCAGGATCCATTGGGGAGTTGCAATTGTATGACCAAGGCGAATTCTCGAGAATGTTTGGATCTTGGTTTTCTCAACATTTGTTGGATATAGAGGTGGAGTTCATTGAGGGTTAATGCAAGAGTAGTGTTGAAGATGGTATTGTAAATTTCCTTCTGCAATTTTCTTTTTAACTTTTCTTCCAATGTATCTTTGAAGATCCAACTTTTCCATGACATCATCCATAATTAGAGGAGCAGAAGCAGCATACTTTGCCGCTCGATCAGCCTGCTCATTTCCCAGTAAACCGATGTGACTTGGTACCCATAACATTTTAATTTTTCCGTCGGGTGTTGTAATTATATTCCTTAATTTGTTGATGGTGCTCCCTCATAACAACTTGCTCTGACTGCTTGGTGGTAGACCGGTTTAAGGATGTTGATATTAGATTTGCAGCTATTGCCATAAGTTATGAAAGCATAGTCAATCTTGCTTAAAACAAGCATTTTGGTTGGATAAGCAATAGTGTTAACATGCGCATGGCTTCTCCAAGCAACGTAATATATGAAATTCACCCTTGTTAAAAGAGACTTTTTTAACCGAAGACAGTGTGTTCTCCAACGATAATTGGTAAGTCGTTAATATGCATCAGTAGATTTCCTGCATCGCACATTTGTTTTCGACAAATGTGCATTTTTTTTGATTTTTGTATAGAAATTTTAGCTCCTGACGAGTTTGCCCATGTGGTGATCTCTCGTGCAATAGATTCGAGGATGTTGATTGCTTTCGTGTTGTCTTTTTCTTTTGTAAAAATGTATACATCGTCCGCGTAGAGACAATGTTCCACTCTTGGTACACGGCAGAGAATTTGGCTAATTTCGTTGAAGGCGATCTGGAAAAGCGTGACAGAGAGAGGTGATCCTTGCGGAATACCATTTATTAGCGGAAAGGAATCAGAGAGCTGATTGTTGATTCTAACTTTGAACCGCCGATGCGAAATGAATGATTTGATGTAGTTGAAGAATTTGGGTCCAACATTCCATGATTTCAAGAGTCTTAAAATAACATGAAGACCAACTCTGTCAAATGCTTTTTCGAAATCAATAGAGAGAAATGTTACGTGATTTCGTGTGGAAATTGCTTTGCTTGTAAAATATGTAACAGAGCGTCGATGCACCCTCTACCCCGCTTGAAACCAACTTGTTGCTTTGTTATCAGGTTCTTGGACTCAAGAAACCAAGATAATCTAGATGCCATAATCTTCTCTAATACCTTAGAGAGGCAAGATAAAAGAGAAATTGGTCGATAATCCGATGCCATGGAGACATTTTTAGACTCTGGAATCGGAACAACAGTTGCCAGTTTCCACATGTAGGGTATATGGCCAGTCATAAATACCGTATTATATAGGTCCAGTAATTTCTTTTTAATTGAATTAGACAGAGCACTGATCATTTGGTAGGAGATACGATCTAGACCAGGTGCCCTCCCCTTCGATTGGAGAGACAAGTTTCAAGTTCTAACATAGATATGCAATATTCCAGGAAGGTGGCATCCCTGTCAATACCATTTGAAAGAGAAATTGGAGTCCTTTTATTTTCGATGAAAGCAATGGCGAAGTTGCTGTCAGAGGAGTATTCGCACCACACCTTTCCAAAGTAATTAAAAATCTCATTTGCGTCAGTTAAAGTTCCATTGGGAGTGCAGATGGCAGAAATTTGTCTGTTGATTTTGTTCCACACAACTTTCATTGATGTACTTCTGTGAATTCTTTTCGAAGAAAGTTCGAAACTAAGTGCCTTTGATTTTCTTAATTCCTTCCTTAATAGGGCATTGGCCAAAAATATAGAAAATTAGAAGAAAATGATGTAAATCCACCAAAAATTTTCCTGTTACTGGGAAACAGTTGAAAAATTTAAATTTTTAATTTTCGAACACATTTTTTGATGTGTGGAGAGGGGGCGAAGGAAATGAAAAGGATGGATGTGTCTTTCTGTTCCTTGGCTTGCGATGAATGCTACCGCTTTCAATGATGTCTTGGAGGCAGTTATAAAATATACACTATATTCACCTACTGGCCGTTGTTGCTAATCTAGTAACAGACTTATTTACGTTTCAGACTAACCATTATTCAGTATTTTATTTTATTTTATGAAAATACGAAAGCTATGAACTATCTCGAATGTTCTTGTGAAATTACGGGTCATGCGCCTTCAGGAATTTGGATTGAAACTCATTGCCTTTAAGGAATTTCTTGGCGTTTTGGGCTTTGCCAAACAGTGATTTCGCCCCGCTCTTGCTAGTTATATTGGGATATTTAGATCCATAAAGATTGAATAACTTAAAGTGCACACCTAAAAACAAATATACTTAAAAACAAAAAAAAAAGTACCAAGACCATCATGCATCAGTGAAGGCAGCAGCATTGTCACAACTTACATAATGGAGATAATTTTATAGAAATTCATTTCGTTGAACCGGCAATTAAAAAAGTCGTGTGTACCAAATGTACAAAAGTGGAAAGTCTGTCAGCTATCATTTGTTTTTATTATCGGTAAGAAGATGAAGGCAAAATTTTTCTCTTAATTGAGTTTTGTTCTTTTTGCAGCAATTAGCACGTACTTATTCTTCTTTTACAAACGCCTAATATAATAAAAATAAAAAGAATTGTATGTTGTTCCACAGTACAATGGAAAAACTTAAAATAATGCAAAGGCAATTTTTGCTTCATTCTCAAAAGATTATAAGGTGTTTTCGCCACTCCTTACGCCGGGGTAAAGTGTAAAAGTGCAATAAAACAAACTTTTTAGATTCTTGCCTCAAGTCGAAGAAAAGGATTTTTTTTTCTATTAATGAAGAAATTTAAGTGATTATATAAACGCGTATAAAAATGTATTTTTAGGTAGTTTATTATGCAAATTAATTAAAATTTAATAGCATTTAAGACACATACATACGAACAGATAAATTCATTAAATGATTTTCATAATTAATTATATTACGTATGTGTTTAATTAATTAATCAATCCTACAGCGCAAACACCAATTATTGATTGGTATTTAGGATTTACTTATTAATATATATTTAATAATTATTAAGAAAAAAAAAACAAACATTAAACTATACAATATCATAATAAAAAGCACATATAATGTAAATAGCAAATATGTACACCTATACATAGCACATAAGATTGGTAAATATTAAGATTTGACAACAACAACATGCTCGCCAAAGTCCGATGTCATTCGTACCCTACACAAAAAACCGTCATAACGTTTTTAAACATTTTTTAAGGTTAGCCATAAATAAAAATTACAATAAATTTCCTTTCGTGTTTTAAATAGTAAACGAAATGGCAATTACAAAACACCCACTATTTTAACAGATTCCTGTGCAGATAATATGTAAACATTTGAAAGGCATTCCATTTATGCCATTTATATACCTACATTTCGCGTTGTACAAGATATATGCAACAGGATTTCTCAAGCTACCTGGAGGCCTTCACAGTGCTTGCCGATTAATAAGTAAGTATAAGAAATAAATTCTCTGCAGGACCTAACTGTAATATATAATTATTGATTTTGCTTCGCAGTTTTGTATGAGCACAAAAAAATCTGTACACAAGGTTTTATTTGCGATATTAACTCATTTGATCAATGGGGTGTTGAATTGGGCAAACAATTGGCGAAAAGGCTTGAGCCCAAATCGACACATAAAGAATTGATATTCCATCATGATTCTTCCACAAATGGTCTGATGAATTTGTTTAAATCCAATTGGTAGTAATTGTAGCCCACTCAAGTACGCTTTTTTATACAAATGTAGAATGTTTACGAATCAGTGGGTGATGTACGAATTCAAAATAAAAACATCTGGCCTGTAGAATGTTACTATACGCTACCGATGACATAATGTCTTTTCGCCTTGATGATGTTTCCGTTGATAGTTAAATGAACTATGATAGTATTGAGCAGTTGTTGTTTTTGGCTTTAATGGGCAGGAATAAAAGTTTGGTTGCTGTTTTTGTCGCTGCATGTTGTACAGGTAAATCAAACAGTTGGTCTTGCGGATTAATCGCGTTCTCTATGAAAAACACTATCAGTTCTGGCTTTGTATAAAAGTATATGGAAAGTACGCTGAGCGAATGACTTGTTTCTATCTTTGTTGCTATCGTGTAAATTGAATTTAAACCCAGCTATGTATTTCTCGCTAATCGTCAGCATTAGGCCTGGTCGAGACACTTTGTCAATTACGGCGACCTGCAAACTGGCTTTTTGTTGCTTTTTTCTTTTGCAGTCCGTGAAATCTGCAAAGTGCGGGTATGTCCCATTGTTTGTTTTTGTTTCTGTTCCTCAATCTACGAAATATCAAAATACAACCCAGAAACGGCGCACTTGCATACAATATGATCAAAATACAATCCAGAAACTTGACAAGTGTTTCTCTCTTTCATTACAGTTTTCGTATGTACAGAATTGATTTTGTATGAAATTTCCCTGGCACAGAGAAAGAATTGCGTATGTGAGAAATAAAATATGTAACGAAAAGGGTAATCTCTTAGTTGTGCGCTTGTATATAACAGTTTGAAGCACTTGAAATAGGCTCATCTTACAATAATATGACTCCTTCATAATCAGCTTGAGGAATATTAAAGAGATCAATTTGTGAATGCTAACGCCACGCCTTTAAACTTTTGTACGTTAATGGTTACTTGGTGAATATACATTTAGTCTACTGTTTTAAATTTACTATTTTCTTTTAGGTAATTTACCAGTTCATTGTTATTTGTTGTCTAATAATTTTTAGAAGATCATTTTTCTAATCCTAAAATAATTTGTCGTCATTTATATATTATTTATATGGATGTACATATTTTAATATTCAGATTTAATAAAGAAATTCTTTCTTATATTTTAAAAATTTGTATATCACTTTTGTTTGCTTTTTTTCGCTTGCATAATTTATATCATATATAAAATTTTTATAATACATTTCACCTCTTAAAAGGTTTTTAATTTTGCTTTTAAAATCTAACTTGAGATTTCTATAGAAAAGGAAGGAGAATAAATAATATGCCTCCAAAGGTACATTATTTAGGCTTCGTGATGTTTGGGAAAATCCTCCAGACATTTGGGTATTTTCTGCTTATACTTTCAGATGCTTCCAAATTCAGGGTTGCAATTGTAATGAAAACCAGTCCAAATTCAGACTCGCCCTTTTTATTACTCTGAATTGCTTCCAAATTCAAACTCGCAATTGTAACCAAACAAGCTGTTTATTATTTATATTTTTTTATTTCGTTTGAAATGTTCCATTACTTTTTCGTCGTTTGTTTTTTATTATCAACCGATACGCATCGTTCTCGTTATATGGTATGCGGCACCTACTGGTGACGGTGGCTTCGGATTGGGTTGCACATGAACACTAAGAATTACTAGGGCTATATACCCAAATTATCAGTCAATGCCATAATAATAATAATATATAACAATACAATGATAATAACATACATTTGTTGCGCTTGCAATCAGATAGTGGTGGCGAAAAAGTCCACGGTTTTGCCAACGAAATGCATTGAGCCACCCTTCAACCTGAGGCGTAGTTTAAATACTTAAAAAAGACCAGCGGAGATTAACTGGAGATGCAAATGCACATCTCAGACATCTTTTAACGAAGGGTATATTGCTAAACTCCAATAGCGAATAACAAAGTGTTGAGTTTTTAAGAATAAGCACATTCTACCACTTGCATATCACTCGATGTTGAAATTTCTAATTTCTCGCTGTCTTTCTCATCCACCTGCAATATCTCGAGCTCATCTCGTTTAGAGAGTGCACAACAAGGACGGAGTGGAGCTTTACGATGATCTTGCTTGCATATCAAACTTTGTAGCATTGCATGATGGTGAGTGGGATTATAGCGAGGTGGACAACGTCCATGGCAATAGTCTGCATCGGTCGCAAAATAAACTCAAAACTTTTGATTTCTTTAAACACGACCTCCATGATATGGCGACAGGATCGTTGATTAATTTTGTAATAGTTGTGGCGGCGTGTTTACGCGTGTTTTCCATGATTGACGTGTGAGTGGTGATGGTACTGGCGTACCGACCAATTTTGCGAAAATATTCGTGCGCGTGGATACGGCTTCGTGATTGTCCAAAGCGGCCAATTATATTTAGGGCCGGCATTAAATGAGACTTTTGGCCTGTAGTAGCAAAGGATCCAGGCGATGATGTGTAACCGTCATTGAATAGTCATACACCAAAGAGCTTGCAATTGTCACACTGCAGTTCCACTTCAAGTTGCTCGTTACTCATCATGAATGAAAGCTTATACGAATCATTTATATGTCAGAGCTGTCCTAGATATTTTTCCATTTTTATACAGTAAAGGTCTATTCCTTAATGAAAGCTCAATACCAATAAGTTCTTTAATATATTATGAAATGAAAATAAAAACAAAACAAAAAAAATTTCTTTGAGTGTATCCAAAGCTTTCTTATCATTCTCAGTCAGTAAATGCCAGCCTTTAAAGAAAAAGAAAACAAAATGCAACTTTCCCATTAGCACGTCCAAGAAAGAGAACCTTTTTTTATCGAAACATGAGAAAAGTTTAAAATTTCTTCATACACCTACGCATAATTTTAACTCCGCTCTTGCTTTTTCAAATTTAACAGACTTGCTGCCAGCTCCGCTCTTACTTTTTCCAATTTAACAGATGAGAGATTTTTTACTCACCATTTTTCTTATTTATTAAAAACAACTCTGTGTTCTCTCTATAACCAACAATAAATATATATATAAACAATCTATATATATGTATATATATAAGATTACCAGCACACTTTGATATAAACAAGTAAATTGGTAATAGAGAAAGAGCCTTTGGCGATTCATGTACAATATTTCATTTTTTCTGCTTTTAGTTTTATGAAGTTAATCAAACTAAATGAAGTTAATCACCTATGTGTAAAAGCCGCGTACTAAGTCTCGCGCCGAATATTTTTTTTGTTGCTCTAAAACAATTCTATTGTCATTCGCCTAAAGAAAACGTAAAATTAGAGTCAAAGTTGTTATTATTTTTTTGAGCTTAGTCTTCTTTGCCTTTTTCGGGTTTACGACGAAGAAAAGCATTGCAAATGTAGATGCGCTGATTTTAAGGAAGTGAAAATACTAATTTTAAGGTCGTAAATATTTCTCGAAATGCTGAATTTAATGAAGATTATTCCTCCGCTTATCGAAAGTAACTTTATTGGTAATGGCATGGAATCTTTTAGAGAAAATAGCAGTCCTCAAACTAACAGCTTCGTCAACTGCGAAAGCAAAGGTTTTCTCAGTTCATACCGGATTGTAGGCAATGTTTTAACCGAGTTGGACTATTTTCAATGTCTTTTGCAAAATTTGTCCGTGATGGACATGTTTAAGTACATTTCGAGTTTGACATTGGTCACAAATGTAAATACTTCGCGAAAATTTTGGATCTTGCGTTTCAGCATTATAATAATTTTGACAAAAAAAATGTAACTTTGATATACTACGATATTAAGCGGGCGTGGACAAAATTTTTCTATTTTTTTATATAGGTACTATAGCATCGCCCATAGGTATATTCAAATTTTTATAGGTTTATCTATTGTATTATTATTATTATACGTGGACGAAGTGGTTACAATTAAAAGAATAGCGCGGCTGTATCCAATACCAATATCCAATATTTTTCGTAACAGACCGTCTGTGGTACTAGCAAATTGTGCTAAATTTTTGATTTTTGTTCGCATTACAATTGGCAATAAGTTAGGTGAAGATAAAGCTGAAAAATTGACCTGATATCCATTCCGATATGTTTGTACAACTTCTTACATGCAATCGAATGTGACAATGCAAATATTTTAACTAAATAATTCTCAAATTTTCATTTAACAGAAGTTTTCCGAAAATTATATTAAAAATTTGTGTAGTATGTAATAAATAAAATTGTTGAAGAGAAAGAAGGTTTAGGAAAACTATATTAAATTGTTGAAGAAAAAGAAGTTTTACGAAATAAATAGTAATACTTGATATTGTTATTGAAAATGTTCGTTTTTTATAAATTTTATTTCAATAGAATTTTATCGCACGTTTATTAATTTTCGACGACTAAATAAACAACATTTTGAAATTGCAGACTACACCCATATTTTGCGAATATCAACGTTTCCTAAGACAAAGAGAAATATATATTACATAGTTTTCCGTAACATCATTGAGGTCGTGAACAGTTTTAAATGGTTGGCGTTCTCTGGGCTTATGCCATTATTAACCTTGCTTTTTGTATACGCATTTTATATTTATATATATATATAAAATGTTTTAAATGAATTTTATGTTATATAAATAAAAGTCAATTTTTTTATTTTCAGAAAACATCTTAAATTCTTTTTTATTTATTCTTCATGTCCTTCTTTTCAATACAATTGAGTTTAAAAGTGCAAGAGATATGCCGGTTATTATTTCCCCACTTATTCCGCTGAACACCAACACAATCAAAATATTTCTTGTGCTTTTCTGTAGATATATGAAAGTTGTGCGTGCGGACCGGATTCATTTATGTGCCATGTATATAAACATAAAAATAATAATAATAAACATAAAATAGTTTGAATTGTCGGGGATATTTTCCATAGCAGAGGATTTGTATTTATTGAAAGCAACTCTGTGATTTCTCTGCTCTCTCCATTTTTAACCAAAGGGAATTCTTATTAAGGAACGATGTAAAGGCAAAAACCCGGCCGGTTTTGGCCGTTTTAGCGAAAGTTCAACTCAATGCAATTCAACTAGTTTCAACAAAATCATTTCAGTTGAGGCCATTAGAAGACCTTTTTTCGCCTTTATCCAAATCTACACCTTATTGCCAAAATTTTCATGCGGTCGCAAACCGTACGAATAGTATATTTATATGTGTATACGCTAAAACGTGTATATATGGAGACCAGCACCACCATTCCATTCAGACTACCTTTTAATTGTTGGTGATATTTTTCAAAGCAATCGAACACTTCACTGCATTCTTTGCAAGCAATATCTAATTTAATTATTATTTTTATTATTATTATTTCAATTTTAAACTAATGAAATGAATTCTAAAAAAAAGACTAAAAAAAAGACATTGAGCACTAGCAACAGAGGCTATCGGCTCTAATTTAAATAAATGTACATTAGATAATGAGCTTAGTAGTATTAATAAAGTAATGTATAGAATTGATATTCTGTTCTAAAGCTGATTGTAGAATGTTCAAAGGGTTAATCGTTCCATATGCAATACTTCTAGCCAAGGAAAAGTTGAGGCAGTCGCAGAGAATGTGCTTTATAATAAGAGTTTGTCCACAACAGCAGATTGGGGAAGAAGACTTCTTCAGGATCCATTGGGGAGTTGCAATTGTATGACCAAGGCGAATTCTCGAGAATGTTTGGATCTTGGTTTTCTCAACATTTGTTGGATATAGAGGTGGAGTTCATTGAGGGTTAATGCAAGAGTAGTGTTGAAGATGGTATTGTAAATTTCCTTCTGCAATTTTCTTTTTAACTTTTCTTCCAATGTATCTTTGAAGATCCAACTTTTCCATGACATCATCCATAATTAGAGGAGCAGAAGCAGCATACTTTGCCGCTCGATCAGCCTGCTCATTTCCCAGTAAACCGATGTGACTTGGTACCCATAACATTTTAATTTTTCCGTCGGGTGTTGTAATTATATTCCTTAATTTGTTGATGGTGCTCCCTCATAACAACTTGCTCTGACTGCTTGGTGGTAGACCGGTTTAAGGATGTTGATATTAGATTTGCAGCTATTGCCATAAGTTATGAAAGCATAGTCAATCTTGCTTAAAACAAGCATTTTGGTTGGATAAGCAATAGTGTTAACATGCGCATGGCT
>NW_024002913.1:0-1375 GCF_014805625.2 Glossina fuscipes
AACTTAAGTGCAGTAGTTCAACAGAAAAAGTAAAATGTAAATAAATGGCGAAACAAGAATGAAATAGTAAAGCTTATTGAATTTCAGCAAATAAAAAGAACACGATGACCTGGTCTCACCAGAAAAACTCTTTCTTCTAACAAAAAGTCTGATCTTCATAATTAATTAAATAATATGGCTAATTCAGCAAAGTAACCCCATATTATTCGTAGTTTTTTTACCTCTTTTAAACAAAAATAGAATGGAGTTATTTATTTCAAGCAAAGCTTAAGATTAAATTTCTTGTGGCTTGACATAGTTTGTATTACCTTTTTAAGTTGCCTTAGTACGTTTTCTTTTCTTTTCTTTTCTTTTCGTTTTTTTTTTTTTTTTTTTGGTCTGATTTGTACTATACGTCGCTAGAGAACTTTTTTCTGTCTGTTTTTCCTGGTTTCATGCTTTATATGATTATCTATAAAACAGGCTTTATATAATTATCTATAAAACATGAAACATTCTGAACATAAAGTATTTTAATTTGCATATCAGCTACCGTGGAAGATTCCAAAATCGGATAATCCACGTGCGACACGATGGTGTTAATAATGCTTGTGTGTATTTTCGGCGACATCCATTGTTAAAAATGATGACGTAGTGCGAAGTGTTAATGTACATAACGGTTAAATTCAATAATTTTGACCTTTCTCTACCTAAAATAACAATTTTACGTTAGTCACAGCCACCACAGTAGTGGTTAGCAGACGGAAAGTCATCCCCATGCATGACAAAGACCACATCTTGCAAGAGTTGTCGCGCACACTCTTGCATGTCGAATAGCAAGATGGAAAAAAGTTGTTGAAAATGATGGAAAATATTTTAATTAATGTACGTACATTGTACCAATTTTTCTCAATAAATGCCTTTTTCAAGGGAAAAATTGATCAAAGGAAATGTACGAACGTCATAGTTGGGCAGAGGAGGAGGTTGAAAATAACGTAATTCGTTCCATACATGGTTTAAGAAGGAGAGATCAAGTCTCTGCAAATGTTCTTCTATTGCTGAGTGGCATCTTTGAAAATGTGTTTGAGAAAAGTGTACTGATACTACTGCAACAAAATTGTTTACATTACGCAGCCTCGATATCTACACGAAAAACCGAGATTTGCAGTCAGCAACAGAGGTATGAAGATCACACAGATGAAGCCATATAGAAAGACACTTTTTGCAACCATCATCGAAGCATTAGATAGCACATTGATTTTGTCAAAAATTCTGCAATACTCAATCTTTTTATCTCTATAATGTTTGTAGCAAACATTCTTCTCGCAAAAATGCAAAAATCGGCTTTCAATTTTGCGCAAAGATTGGAAGTAGCTACTTGATGGTGGAAAAAAAA
>NW_024002914.1:0-1568 GCF_014805625.2 Glossina fuscipes
GTTTGAGTCTTTTGCAAATTGTTTTGCCAGTGGTACTTGAAATTTTTTTTTGTAAAATTTTTTTAATTTTTCGTGTTAGTAAATGGTGGAGTAATGCTTAGCCTTTTGTGTATTCAGTGACCTCTTTTTAAACAAATCCTTGACGCCATTTACGAAAAACGGTGTACTTTAAGATAAGTTAACATATTTTGTAAAGATTCTGTTTATCATCATAATACTCAATTTTTAAACGTTCAAAATGTGTTTCACATGACAAAACATCGAATAAGACGAGCGTATGTTTGCTACGCTCCAACGCAAGTCACTGTTTACAATTACTAAGTCATATTAAATATGTTACGAACCATTATACGTAAAATAACTGTAAAATACTTAACTTAGGTGTAAAATCGTCCTTCATTTTGGTCTTCAAAAGGTCAAGTAAATCTGCCCATAGTGGCTCTGCCAATAATTTCGAAAGAACTACGGGAAAATGAGAAGTGAAATACGCTAACTTTATCGAGACCATAAAATACTGAAAAAATGAATAACGGATACGACGACGATAGCGCGTTATTATTATATATAGAGCCATTATTTTCGTGAAAATGGCCTTAACATCAAAACGCAGTGGTTATAAAGCCAAAAAGAGTACTCATGTCATAATCGCAATTTTTAATAGATGGATGGACAAAACCCCCCGACTCGCAATATTTAAGAATACCAGTGCCCTATCAACATTGATCAGAATTAGAGTTGTGCTTGCGATTGATTTATCAATCAGCAAAAAAGTAATAAAATCATACATAAATATGGGGACGTGTGCAAATACGTATCTAATTTTTCCAAACATACATGAAGTGTTGTCATATCGAATAAATTTATTACTTAAAATCGACATAATATCAATTTTTGTCCTGCGAACTTATCTTTGCTTATGGATGCGATCAAATTTTGCTTACAAGCTGATAGTGGATATCAAAAAGTTCTGGGTTTATAGATTTTTATATCATTACATAAATATTTTCTTGAAATTCTCTTCATCATTGTTTGAGAGTCTGATAGAGTTGGGTAGTAAGTATACAATGAGATGAAAACGTGGGTTGGGCATTTTTTTTTTTTTTTAAAACCCATCAATAGTGCAGAGGTATACAAAAGTCTGAAAAGCTTGTAAGTAATACTACATGGGCAGACATCAGACAAACGAAGGGAGACGTCCATTAGATTTACAATGATTTAGAAAATAGTATCAAGTTGTTTTGAGTTTTGTATCCCGTATCCCTCACAAAGCTATCACAACGCCCTCCGTGTTCATATTTCAAAGTATTGGAGTTGTTTCAAACAAACTACAATTTTAACGTCCCTATTTTTAGTATCAATATATTTGTTCGGTTATGAAGGGCTGAATTTGAACAGCCCCTTGATTATCCACATTACGAGCCACTCGACTGTCGTCTTCACAATTTAATGCATGCTCAATCCTACACAATGAAATTTGCTTTTTCGAATTTCATTAAATCAAACAGTCGCCAATACAATACGGGAGCCCAGTGTCAGATGTTGTATTATTTATATTGCTCCCCCAATCT
>NW_024002915.1:0-6105 GCF_014805625.2 Glossina fuscipes
GAGTGTTAAACAAATAGAAAGCAAAATATTAGCACTACCGACAAACAAATCAATAGACACGGTTGAGCTGTTTCGTAAATTAGATGAAGCAACTGGTCCTTTAGATACCACCTGGGGTACAGCCAAAGCCTTGTATTTAGGAAATAGCACGCTTATACCAACTAAAACATATATGAATATACACGATCGTGCTCGAAAGGCCAGAGCTTCCAAATTTTGCAGCAAATCAATATATGATGCTTTACAAAAAGAAAAAAAAGCGATTGTTGGCACCTTTGAGGAGCGGCTGCTGCGGAAGTATTTATTAGAAGGCGGACTGAATGGTTTGGGCTTAAAAGACGATACTCGTGCAAGCTTGAAGGACGTTTTACTACGTCTAGGAAGGGAACGCGCAAATTTTAAAAACAAAGTAAACATATCTATGCACAGCTTTGCGCACTTAATTAAAGATTACCAATTGGTTCGCGATTTTCCGTCTACACTTTTGGAAGCGACTATAATTGATAACAACAACACAAATCAAGGTCCTTGGAAGTTTACATTGCAGCCGCAAGTTGTTGATGGGTTTTTAAAACATTGCCCGGATCGAATACACCGTTGGAATATCTGGCGAGCTAATGTACGCAAAGCCTCCACTCATATGGACAAGAGTTTAGAAAATAGCACACACATAGAAAAGATAAGGTCATTGCGAAAACGGCAGGCCAATATTTTAGGCTACCCAAATTACGCTACCATGTCCATGCAGACGAAAATGGCCAGCAGCATATCTAACTTGAAGCAAATATTTTCCAAATTGCTACAATTCGCAGGACCGGCTCAATCCGTAGAAATCGAACAACTACAAAATTTCGCCACAGCTAGTGGCTTTGAACACAGGTTAGACGTCTACGATGTTAGTTATTGGCAGCGCAAATATCTTCTATCGAAGTATAAACTTGACGAGGAGACTCTTCGAAAATATTTCCCATTGCCGAAAACACTCTCTGGGCTGTTTGCTTTTAGTGAAAGTTTGTTTGGCATTAAAATTGTGGAACGTACGGATGCACAGATTTGGCAACCTCTTGTAAAATACTATGATGTTTACGACAACGATCGGGGATTAAAATCAGTTGGTGGCTTTTATATTGATTGTTACTCCAAAGAAAATAAACTTGGAAAAAATAATGGATGGATGGTCAGCATCCGTAATCGTAATAACTCCGCTAAATTGTCGCCACTTTGTGCCCTGATATTTAATTTTACCCCGCCATCAGGGAATGGGCCTTGTTTGCTTAGTATGGATGACTTGCGAATGGTTTTCAAAACTTTCGGTTCGGCATTACAGCACATATTGACAGAAGCTCCATTTACGGATTTAGCTGGCCTGTCAAATATTGAATGGAACGCATCTCAAGTTGCAGGATGCGTTCTAAGTAATTTCCTCGATAATCCGTCTATTTTGAAAACCATTTCAGATAGCTAAAATTGCGGTTCCCTTCCAGATGACTTAGCCCAGAAAACAAAACTTCTCGGGTGATTGGGGTGCAGCCCAATTTCGTCATTTGTATTCTAAAGTAATTGCGGCAGACATTATGGAGGCCTTTGAAGATAATAATGAGGATATGAATTCAGTAGGTGAAAGATTTAAGAAAACATTTCTACCGCTAGGGGGAGCCGTGCCTGCTGCTGAAGTGTTCCGGCGTTTTCGAGGTCGAGATCCGTCTGTCGAAGCTTTGTTAAAATCATTGAACATCTGGCGAGATACGCGAACCCCTCACAGTTTATAATTTGATTTTTAAAACCACAAAATATGAAATTGTTTGAAATTTACTTTTTTTAATAAAGAAATTGTGACGCCGCGGAAATCAACAAAACACCTTCGAAATGTTGAAAAATTGCGCATTCTATACCCGATATACGGCAACGCTAACGCTTTGATTTTTTTATGCTTTTTGTTGATAAATTATATTATATAAATTAGAGAGTCTATAAATTCTAGCATATATTTTACTAAAGCCTTTTGATTTCACCTATCCATGATTTAAATACAACAATAATAGTACCCCAAAATTAATTATATACATGGCTAAGAATTATGAACGAAAAAATTTCACTTTGCTGTTCAATTATTAATGAAATAGTGTTGGAAGCAATTCCTTCATTTCCGTTACTATAGAGGCAAATAATGCGACAAACGCACTGACACTGTGAAACACAATTCGACAAATAAATCTTTCATGAGTGGTTTAAGGAAACCGCTTTGCAGGCGATTCAAACCCTACAGTAAATTAGGCAGCAATGACAAATATTCCTGATATAATCATGAGAACTTCTGACAGTTGAATGGAATAAGGTTCTCAGCTATTAAAGCCAATTCCATCGACTGATTAACAATGTTGTGCAGATGAGAGCGCAGCATTTGTTCATTTTCGGCAGGAAGTAAACTAACGCTACCGAATATCAACTTGAAAAGCGTTAGATACAGATTCGATCTTTCCTCGTTAGTACCCATTTCATGCGTTTTACCCAGTAAATATTCCGCAAATGTTGTAGCAAATGGGGGAGAATTTCACGGGATTAGCTAAGAAAGAATTGGCCACTATTTGCAGTGACGGATTCTTGTGTATGCGTTCAACCGTGTAAACGAAGTGAAGTATTAATAGAATATATATCCAAAGCCTCCATTGCCCAATGAACTAAACCAATATAAATACTGACTTCGTGCGATTGAAAGAGTTTTTTTTTTGCTTGAGTTTAATAACGTCAACCAACGGTGACTAAAATTAAATATTCTATGCAGAGGTTAATTAAAAAAGATGAAGATAAATTTGAACTTACCATTGAAAAATTGCTCATTATTGTATTTGTTGACGTCCCTCCCTTTATCTATAAGCAAGATCTCCTCTTCATTAGTTATTTCACTTTTATATTTTGTACGTTCTCGTGAAAAAAAAGTTCTTTACATAATATATGTCTGAATTTTTTCATTTTGTCTATTTTTTTTTAATCAAAAAATAATTTATTTTACCTCTTACATTCTCTAATCAAAGCATTAGTATTAAAAGCGTCTTTATAGGCTATTTCAATTTGAATATTGGTATCAGGTGGGCTAAGATATGATCGATGTATTCCTTTTGGCTGCTCAGTTCAGCTATAATTAAAATTCGAGTTCAAGTCACTTAGATCGGAACATGTCGGTAAAAATTATCTGCTAATTTTATACAAATACATGTTCAAGTATTGAGAATTGTAAACAAACATAGACGCTTATTCTCACATGTTTGGAATTATTGAGAATCATAGACGCTTACTTTCAGTTGGCGACAAATTTTTATACGCTTATTCTCAGATGTAGGCAATTTTTATTAAAATTATGCGGAAACTTAAACGTATGATAGACGTATGAGACGCTTTCAAGTAGTGACTTTGAAGATCCAATGTAGAGCATTACGTGCTTGTCACCGCAGCAATATTATTATCAAAAAAAAGGAATTGTAATACATTGGTTTTTATATTTTGATATTATTTGACATTTATAATAAAAATAATATGTAAAACAAATACCGTCTATGGAATCTTAAATATTCGAACTTATTCGATTTTTTTTGATACATGCAACAAAGGCCCTTAGATATTACTGATTTATTGATTATTCTAAAACGAAGAGACAATTTTTTAGGAAATTGTTGGTCAACTTTGTTTAAATAATAAATCATATGCATTGAAATTTATATATGAAAAGTCAGGCTAGATTTCTTGAGGTCAAAAATGCGCTGTCGTTTTAATTTATAAGTCGATTTTTTCAGATTTCATTCTTTAAATTTTTGCTTTGGTTTGTAGGGGTGTGCTTTCTGAATTTCGCTATTTTTCAAAGTGTTTACAAGTGTTTAAGACTGTTTAAGACTGTATAATAAGATTTTATATGCTTTCGGTCTGGAATTTCGTTATTTTTTCAAAGTGTTTACAGGTGTTTTCCATACTTTCGCAATTGTCACCAAACTCAGACTCGCTTTTTTAATTCTTCTCAATTATCACCAAAAATATTTTGCAATTGTATGGTGTTTCAAGCGATTAAGAAATTAACAGAGCGAATAAATAAAATATAAAAAAATCCCTTTGTATGAACATTTAATACCTTATGGTAATGAGAGCGACATAATAATGGGCCAGTAAATACAGAAACAGCGGGTTGGTTGTCCGTCGTTATACATACCTCCACTTTGACTTTCACGAAGTTCATTTGCCATGCCCGAGACGAGACCAGTTTAAGTTCACGTCTTCTATTTCATTGGATGGATCCGTTAATATCGAAGGGTGCTGCTGGCAATCTAAAGCATTCGATATACCGGATGCTTTATATATATTTCGAATTTGTGAACGTTTTCAAACTAACAAACTAAAATTTAAGTTATTGAAGTCCAAGTAAGATATTGATTATTTAAATTGGCATTAAAAAGTAAATTACACTAGATTTTGCAGAGATGGCTTAATCAATTCAGAATTTCAAACGAAATGAGTATACCCTTCATCCTTCAGTGGTAGATATAAAAAAATATCTTGTAATGTAAACGCATACGGCAAATTAGTTGCGTTTCGAGCAATTGTTGAATGCGTGAGTGTGGATAATCTGGTCTCTAACAAAGTGTCCTAATTCCAATACGTGCTTAAGGAAATTCTTTTACACAAGTTCTAATATGTTCTAATTGATCATGTCGCTGAATATAAACCTTTTCTCAAACAAATTCACAACTTGTAAAAAATCATAAAAATAGTTTTAAAGGAATTTTTTCTCAAATAAATAGACAATCTATAAAACATCATAAAAATAGTTTCAGAGGAACCTTTGCAGGTTATTGATAGCTGTAAAGTGTTCCGTTTAAAGCAGAACTGTTTTGTACACGTTGGTGAAAGTTTTGTAGAGGTTGATTCCAAAAAATTTCCAAAAATTCCATAAACATCTAAAACATCAAAAGACGGAGCTTACTGATTTAGTGTGCAATTGTAATTATTATTAATTTAAAATTTAAAAAAATGTAAAAAATTTTAAATTATTATTTAAATAAATTACAATTACAATAATAATTGATCTTTGTTTTATTTAGCTTAATAATTATTTATTTTTATTTTTTAACGAGTTGGCAAAATATAAACAATAAAGTGCAAAAAATATTTTTTTCCTTTAAAAATAAGAAGTTACCTAAAATTTAATCCATTTGGCAGAGTCATGCGCTTAGAAATAGACTTTTTATATTTAATATTAGCGCTTTTAATATTAATTATTATGATATATTGATTAATATGAAATTATGTTAAAAGCAAAAAAGCGCAAATACTAATAAGTCATCTTCAAAATAATAGCTATTATAACAAAAATAACTACTTTATTTAAAACTTGGCATTTGTTGGGCAATTTTATTGGGACGTGCTGCAAAAACACCGCTATGATTTAGCAACTGTGCGGATGGCTTTATTATATACGAAAGAACTATCTTTACAAAACTTATGCTAACAGCATTGGGCTGAAAACGTTTGAAGAGACAAATTGTAACGAGTTTCCTTAGGCAGGGTATGACTCAGTCAATCCAGGATCCGTTGCAAGAAAATTTTAATAAATAATCAGGGGAATGGTGTATGATTTCTTAGCTTTATTGGTTCCACTTTACTGGACGGAAGTACAGCGATGTTTGTAGAAGATGGCTGGGGCAAGGAAAAGGAACCAGCGAGGTGACCCGACTTTGTTGCGCGCTTAACGTTTTATTTTCTTTTCTTACGACGTTAGACTTTCACTTTCTGTTCGCTTTTAATATCGCGGGGCGCTGGAAGAAAAGAACCGGATACGTTGCCAGTGTCATAGCTGCCTTGGTTCATCCCTGGTTGGTATGCGAGTACGAAAAAAATAATAAAAAAATATATTCTGAATGTACTCTGAAAATTAATATATTACTAAATGTAAGAAAATATGTTAAGAAAATGGAAAATATGCATTCATCCCCCCTTGTACATCTCCTGAATAGTTTTATACAATTTTTATAGGCGTGGCATTCGATTTTATCCTATTTTCAAAAAAAAAAGAATATTCTCTTTCCATATATATTCAAACAAATGGTTTGGTTGAAATGTAAT
>NW_024002916.1:0-1529 GCF_014805625.2 Glossina fuscipes
TTTTTTTGCTTGTACCTTGCAGATTTCCTCTTCAGCATTAATAAATTGCTTTTTAGAACATATATCGAGAATTTTCAATGCCTGCTTTTCCGTTTTAATGGGTATTTTGGTTAATAGCATTTCCAAGGTGGCCATGCCTTCTGTAGCATAAAAAGAAAATTTAAAAGTCTTAAATCTGCTACTGACAGATATTGAAACTTTGGTTTGAGATTGTTATAGGGCTGTTGTTTAAGAGTGATATTTTGTATGGATGGCGTTTTTGGAAAATTTGGCCGGATGGCCAAATTTGTGTGAGTCCCTAATAGGCCAATAATCAGTTCAAGCTGAGCTATTTCTATTTTGCCGGGCAATAAGGGCAACCTTTATCAGTCAAAAGCAGATTAGAAACCTTTAGGTCGCGAGTAACAGGTGCTTGTGGATCCGCGGCTACATTGATTGTATCGTTTGCGTCACCATTTCCCATTTCTACAAGTTTATGTTGAGTTGCAAAATTTACTTTTTATAACGAAATCTTATGGATAAGATTAATAAGTCCAATCCGTTAATAATTTACATAATCCCTAAATTTTATGTGAGATCCAAAATAATTAAATTGGGCGAAGTAAATTGATATATTTATTTTGTGGCGACCGGTCTTTGTTGTTTATTAACAATGAAGTTTGCTTTTCACCTTTAAGGTGACGAAAAAGAAAATGTCAACTAAGTTAACAGCGTTGCAAAAGGTGTATTACAAAAGCGAATTTTTAGCATACATAAGCAAATAAGCAAAAGTAACGCAACCTCTTGCACTTAATACGTTTTGTTAATGATGTACCCATCTGTGTCTCGTGCCGCTCGGAATGATGGGTGATTTAGTTTAGCGTGTCAATGAAAAATTGAATCACATTACTTTCTTGTCTGATTTTTACTACTTTACTAAACTAAAGCCATTATCTCGCTGGTCGATTATGACTACAATTTCTTGATAGCGATTAAGATGCTTAATGCAGAGATTGGGGTTGTTAACGTGGTTTCCAAACTTGGGTTCCTGATGGACTCTCGTTTTTCGCATTCTATTCTCCAAGTTCTTTTATTTGATACCCAGATAATAAGTCTTCATTTAAGGAATGTACAAAACAGTTTTAAACATTCAGTCTCTCGGCAAATAACGTGCGATTTTGCCCAAATTTTTCAAACCGTTAAACTTAAAGCACTAAATATGATAATGGGGTCATACAGTTCCATTTATGGACTCAATTCAATATTTGATTACAAAATATGAAAGAAATATTCACATCTGCACGCTACAATTAATGAACGTATGTTAAATCCACTTTATTAATTTTTGCATTTAAAGAAGGAACATTATTATCTGGACATATAAGCCACAAATCTATTGGCTTAGTCCATCTCCATCCAACATACAAAAAAAAAAAAAAAAAACATATTCTCATAATTTCAACGCGGAAACGCACGGACGAAGACGGCAAATTCTATTGCGCAAAAACATGCACATGTGTATATGTATATGTATATATATATATATATAT